>NC_134111.1:84754333-85070666 GCF_040939455.1 Microcebus murinus | reverse complement strand
GTCTTTGAGTTTAATACTTTGTTATTTTTGTAACTGTAAACGAACCATGCCATGTCCATGTACACCATCTCTCTCTCTCTCACGCTCTGTGTGTGTGTTACACTTCCCCCACAAAAAAAGCTACACCTTCGTAACAGGTTTTTCTTGTTTGTTTGGGTTGTTTTCTATAAAGACAGGTATATTTTATTTCCAAATCGTCATTGTTATTATTCCTTTTCAGAGCTAAAAAGTACTTCCAAACTTGTACATAAATAAGTATAAAATACAAAAGCATCTTCTTCTTGCTTTCAGTTCCTAAGTAACATAACAATTCATTAGTAAGAATGATAAAAATTAGAATGTAATTAAGACACTTAAACAGTTGGCTTCTCAAAGTTGCTTTGAGGAAAAAAAAGTATTTAGTGGGTCTTTTATTACAATAAAAATGATTTCAGACAAATGGATCAAAACATATGAATACATGGTAGCCTCTTACTGTATTTATTCTTGAAATTACTCTCAAAATAATTTACTGACTTCAGAGTATCAGTTGATAACTTTAACTTAATTTGGTATAAATTGAATATAATATTGGCTAGAGCTCTAAAGTATAATGATATCATTTTATATTTTACTAAGAGCATATTTCTTTCAGCCATTTGGATATAACATATATTAGTTACTAACTTTAGTATATCTAGAATCTTGTCTATGTCTCTGTTGTAAGCTTAACATTTTTCTTAAAATAGAAAAATATGTACCTAGGAAAAAGGTCTTGCACTTTTTAAATGTGAAAGAAAATAGAAACTCAAATTTTAATCTGAGAAAATAGGTACCTTCATGAATTAAATTGGTTTATTTCAAAACTTTCTGTCAACTAGCCCATTTGATTATTTTGAGTATGTGTGTATCTATGGCTAGAAGGAGAATGATGAGAACAGCTTCATATAATCTACCACACTATATCAATGGCTTTGTAGAATATGAATCTATTACACATAATGGCTTTTTTGCCTTCTTTATACTAACATAAAATCAATCTGACCCTCTATAAGGAGCTACTTAAGTCAATGAAAATGAATTCAAGTCTACCTACAAGTATGCTATTTTCATTTTACTTCATTACTATTAGTCTATTATAAAAGTGTACTTTGTATAATTTCCTTTAAGAGAAAAATGTTTTGAACTGCTATATATAATATTAAACCTAAACAAGGAATTGTTTTAGAACATGAAGCTCAGGAAATACATATTTCTAAAATAACAGCAATGATAAAATGCCATATATTATCAGTAACTTACTTATTGGTAATACAAGTATATGAAAAGCTCACTGTCTGGACTAATACTGAGAAAAATAATGTAATAAACACAAGCTCCTTTGGAAAAAAGAGCCCCTTGAAAGCTACAATATTCCAAAATCCAAGCACTACATTTTTTCCTCATGGGAAGTGCTATGAATTGAATTTTGTACCCCCAAAATTCACATTGAAACATTAACCTCCATGTGACTATTTGGAGTAAGAAATTAATTACAGTTAAATGAGTTATTAGGATAGGGCAGTGATCTGATAGGAGTAGTGTTCTTGTAAGTGATACCAGACAGCTCCCTCATTCCCTCCATAGTGAGGACATAGAGAATAGGCAGCCGTCTACAAGCCAGGAAGAGAGCCATCACCAGGAACTAAACTAGCTAGCATCTTGATCTTGAACTTCCCAGACTTCAGAATTGTGAGAAATAAATTTCTGTTGTTTAAACCACTCAGTTTGTGATATGGCAGCCTGCACAAACTAATACAAGAAAACCCACGTATATTTGCACTTGGAAAGTATTTACTCTCACTTTTCATGTGATTCCAACAAGTCTGTTTTTATAGGATACACATTTATGACAGACAAAAACATAGTAATCTAGAAAAGTAGAGAGAAAATTTGCCAGTCTAGAACACTTATTTCAGTGAGATAAGATAGAAGGTAAATTGAAGACTAGGATAAAGCAAAACTAGAAAAGATGGTCATGACAATTTCAAAAGCTCAGAAGTATAGGACTACTATTTATGCTGGAAAACAATACTATTCACAATAGCAGACTTCCAAGGTCTGCTACTCTAATAAAATATCCCTATTTTATTGCAGGAGAAGAGGTATTAGGTTTGAGGTCAGGTATGAGGTTTAGGTGGATTCAGTTTCAATTGTCTTAGTATCTTGGATAAATATCTTACCTTCCCTGGGACAAACTTTCCTACATTATAAAATATAATCCTATATAAAATATATTTTAAATATTTAAAAAGAGAGACATGACTCATTGAAGGCCAGAGAAGGTACTATAGTCAACCTCTGAGAAGAGGTCCCCAATGATCCCTACCTCCTGATAGTCATACGTTTATGTAGTTTCCACTCACATTGTACCAGAGTTGGTGTATATGACCAACAGAACACGTCAGAAGTGATGGTATATCATTTCTGAGATAGCTTATAAAAGATACTGCAGTGTCCATCTTTAGTTCTTGTTCTCTCTCTCTTTCTCTCTCTGTCTCTCTCTGTCTCTCTCATCACTTCCTGGAAAAAGCCATCTGCCCTGTCGTAAAATGTGGAGAATCTCACATAGTAAAAAACCTCCTGCCAACAGCCACATGACTGAGCTTGGAAACAGATCTCCCTGCCCCCGTTACACTTTCAGAATACTGCCGCACCAGATAACAATTTGCCTATAGCATTCTGAGATATTCTGGGCCAGCAACATGTAGCTTAGCTACTCACAGATTCCTGGCATTCAAAAACTATGTGAGATAGTAAACATTTGCTGTTCCAATGCAGTAAATTTTGGTTTAGTGATTTGCTATGCAGCAATAGATAAATGATACATATTTTGGAACCTGGAAGTAATGTGGTGCCATAATAAATACCTAATATGCGGAATCCTCTTGGAACCAGGCAGGGGAAGTACCCAGAAAGGTTTAAGGAGAGTTTTAGTGAAAATCTTAAACAGACTATGAGCAAAAGTTTAGATTTTAAGAAGACTGCCTGAGAACACTTAAGGGAAAGTAAGGAAAATTGTATTGGAAACTGGAAGAAAGAGGATCCTTCTTATTTAGTGACAGAATGTCCAACAACCCCATTACCTGCAGAAATGTGGAAGGTAGAAAATGTACCTAACAAATTGAGTGATCTAGTTGAGGAGATTTGCAGTCAGAATGTTAAATTTAATCCCTAGTTTTTTCTTGCTGCCTAGAGTAAAATGTGAGAGGAGACCTATAAGCTAAAGACTGATTTTGAAGGTTTCCAGTGTCTCAAGATGGAAAACAAGGCTAAAACCAGAAGAAGCCCAATTGTTTGACTCTAAAATCCTTTGTTACAGACTTCAGAGAGGTCAAAAGTAGTGTCTAATAGTACTCCTAGGTCAGAGAAAAAATAAAGCCTTATAAAGAATTTAAAGATGTGTTTCATGAAACCACTCAATAAAAAAAAAAGAGAGTATTTAAGAAGGTAAAGGATGTAATATCCTCAGCCATCTCACTGGAAGAAGGTGGAAAACAGACTTTTCTAGAAAAGACACGTGTGCGTGCATTTGTCAATGGAGTGATCCTCAACAAGACCCACAAAAGATCTACAAAGCTGTATGTACATCATATCACCAGTTTGAACTGAAAAGGACAGAGAGGAAACAAAAAGAGCCCTTCTGAGTCTCCAACTTATAAAATCACAAGGCAGGCTATTAAACCTACTCAGTGTGAACATGTGCTACTTTTCATAAAAAGAAAGGGTGACTACGGAAGAAACCCCAAAGGATAGGTATGTTTGGCCCAACGGCCAAAGCCAAGAGGCATACAGTGTATTTGGGGACAGGAACAGGAATTAGTAATAATTAAGAACTGCCAATATTTGTCCAGCTGGATTTTAAAATTGCTATGGATCCATGTTTCCATGGATCCATGCCTCTTTTCTCTCATTTTGAACAGGAATGTTTACAACAGTTAACTTCTATCAGTGTAACCACTGTATGTTGGGTATGAGGAATCATAAGAATAAACTGCCTTTTCAGTTCTATTAATAGAGAGGAAATATACTGAAGCAGTTGTATTTAAGTAATTTCACCCAAGGAGCTGTTCTTAAGTAACTACACTCCAGGAGTCTTATCCATGCCTGGACATGGTTAGATAACAAGATGTGGACCTCAGGTTGATGCTATAGTGAGATGAGACTCTGGACGGCCCTGGAAGGTGGTGAGTGCATTTTTATTTTTGTATGTGAAGGGTCTGTATTGGGGGCGGGGCAGAGGATTAGGTATGTAGCTAACCTTCAGTATTGCCCCTGATGAGCCTGCCTCATTTCTACTCGCACACTGGTATAGTTCCCTCCCATGTTTCAGAGTTGGTTTCTATGCCCAACAGAATTCAGCACAAGAGAGGGAATATCACTTTGAGAATATGTATATGTTATTATATTTGATTTCTATTGCTATCATAACAAATTCCCACAAATTTAGAAGTTTAAAATAACACTTATTTATTATGTAAGTTTTATGGGTCAAAAGTCTTGCTGGGCTGAGATAGTTTGCTTCTCTTCTCTGGATCTCTAAAGGCTGAAATCAAGGTGATGGCCAGCTGGGTTTTTATAATCAGGTTTTGGGAAAAAAACACTTCCAAGCTCATTTAGCTTGTTGAAAGGATGGTGTTTTTTGTGGCCAAAGAATGAAGGTATCCATTTCTTTTCTGTCTGTCAGCTGGAGGCCACCCCGAACTCTTAGAGTCTCTTTTCAAGTCCTTTCATGTAGGACTCTACTTCTTACAGCCAGAAATGGTACATTAAATTTTTGTCTAACTTCTCCTTCTGCTGTACCTCTTCTAACTCAAACAGAAGAAAATGTCTTTCTGCTCATGTGATCATATTCTATCTCCCCAATAATCTGGGTAATTCAGGATAATTCCCCAATTTTACAGTGACTGATTTGTAACATTAATTACATATGCAAATCCTTTTTGCTGTGTAAAATAATATATGCAGAAGGTCGAGGAATTAGGGCATGAACATCTCTTGGGAATGCATTAGTTAGGGTTCTCCAAAGAGACAGGACCAATAGAAGACATCTGTGTGTGTGTGTGGCAGGGGGGAGAGATGAGAGGGGATTTATTAGGAGAATTGGTTTACACAATGATGGAGGCTAAGAAGTCCCATGACAGGTCATTCACAAACTAGAGATCCTAGGATGTTGGGAGCATGGCTCTGTTCAAATATGGTGGCCTGAGAACCCAGTAGGCCACTGGTATAAGTCCTGGAGTACAAAGGCTAGAGAGCTTGGAGTTCTGATGTCCAACATCAGGAGAAGGAGAGTGTATCCAAGCTACAGAGGAGAGAGACCAATTTGCCTTTCCTCATTTTGTTTTGTTTTGTTGTTTTGTTTTGTTTTTTTCCTAAGTATCTGGGCCCCCAGACAACTGGATGTGCTTGCACACACTGAGGGCAGATCTTCCCCACTTAGTCCACTCACACTCACTGGCTTATCTCCTTTGGAAAAACCCTTATAAACATACCCCAAAATAATATTTTACCAGTTCTCCAGGTATTCCTTAATCCAGTCAAATTGACATCTAAAATTAGCAATCACAGGGGACCATTCTGTTTATGACAATTATCAAAAATAATGTAACTTGCACCTTGATCTCTCTTTTTCTCCCCACCTCCTTTATTCCCTCCCCCCCATTCCCTCCCTCACTATCTCAGATCACTCACTCTAGGGGAAGCCAAATGCCATATCATGAACAGCTGTATGAAGTGATCCACTTGGTGAGATACTAAAGAAGCCTGCAAACATCCATGTGAGTTTGAGAGCAGATCTTCAATCTCCAGTCAAGCTTTCAGTTGTGCACCCACAAACAACATCAACTAAACCCTCATGAGAGACCCTTAGTCAGAACCACCCAGCCAAGCTACTTCCAGATTCCTTACCTTCAGAAACTGTGTGGAAGAAAACACAGCTGTTGTTTCAAGCTGCTAAATTTTGAAGTAAACTGTTATGAAGCAATCGATAAGTAACATAGTGTTGCTTTGTTTCTCTCTCTGCATTTCTTTTTTTGTTAGATATCCCAATTTTCATCTATTATGGTAGAATTTTTCTCTATCAAATATTCATTCCTGCATTAATCAGTTTTTTCTTTTCTAATGTATTAGAAGGTTATTTTTCCTCTTTTCTCCTTTACATTATTGAGCATGAGATTCTATTTATTTATTTCTATTCTTGTTTACTTAATTATAAAATCCTTTAAGGTATTTATTTGAGAATACTTTTCTCATATCATTGTGGTTTGTAGTGTAATATTGTCATTTCCCTTAACTAATCAAAAATTACATAATTCCATGTTAAAATTCTTTTACATATATTTTAGGAATATGTTATTGTCATTGTTAAATATTTTGTTTAACATTTTGCTATTAATTTCTAGTTTTTGTCAGTGAGAGCTGAGAATGTGGCATGTATATTGCTAATATTTGAAAATTTTTGATATTGTTTTTGCCCTAGGATATCACTTTATCACCTTGTAAATGTTTTATATGTATTGAAAAGAACATATATTATTTGTTTTTAATATAGAAATTTGGGAATCATATATATCTATATCTATCAATCTAGCATGTAAGATAGATATAGAAATACAGATATATGTGAATATATTTTTAGCATCTACCTATTTAGATATATATTAATACCTTGTTAGTATTTATCATATTTAAAGTCTATGAACTTTTATTCATCTCTTTACTCTGCTGAGGACTTAGACAATAGACTATTCTATTTCTCATAACAATGGTAATTTTCTCAATGTCTCTTTGTACAGATTTTGCTTTTTTGTTTTAATGATGTCTTATTTTGGTACTGCATGCTTGATAACTGTTGCAAAGGGAGATAGTGTCATATAACAGTTGAGGTCAAAGTCTGTAGACCTTGAGTGAATGGATTCAAATCCCATTTCTATCATTTACTAGATATGTGGCAAGGCAAATTAATTAATTTATCTAAGTCTCAGATTCCTCATTCATAAAATGGGCATCATAAAAATGGTACTAACTACTAGGCTATTGTGAGAGTTACATAAGCAGTCATTTCTAAAGCACTGAGACTAATGTACTTATAGGAAGCATATAAGAATTAATCCTATATATTTCCTGGCATATAAAAAGCTCTCAATAAATATTGGCTATAGCATGATTATCTGTATTGTGGATTTTAAATGGTAAAAATTGTATTTAAATAAGCATCTTTCTTATATTATTTATTATATTTCTTTAACACATTGACTGCTACACTAGGAAAAAATAATTTTTACATGGGGCCATGGTGTTTTATTACAAAAATAGAATAAAAACTTTGAAAACAAAATGATCCTTTCTAATTTAATGAAAAATTTGTTATTTTTTATTATTTTCTGTGCATGAGTTTTATGCAGCTTGAAAATAGTTCACATGGCTCCTAAGGTAAAGAGCTGTGTGAGTCACATATTCTTCAATGAGGCCCTAGGCTCAAAACTAGTGTGAGTTAAATACAACTCTCATGGCAGTTAATGTATTCAAACATACTTTGATAATGATTTTATAACATAATTTGTTTTTAATTGTATTTGCTTACTATTTTGAAACCTTAGATGTCATCATGGTTAGATAGGTTTTTAAATAAGCAAATATGTTATTTATTAACATCAACTAAGAGACTTTGAATTTTAAAAAAGCTTAACATAATCACATTTATTGAAATAGCTAATGTTATTGTCATTTTATTTCATGCTTTTATTATAATTTATATTTTCAAAAACTTACTATTAATATATTGACTGTAGTTTCATTCCTTTTTTCTGTAATAGTTGTTATATATAATACTTTTCTCAAACTTGTGGTTAAGAATAAAACATATCTATTGATTTCTCTGTGTGGAATATGATAAATATATTATGTTTTTCTTCTTTTCTCTTAATTCTTCAAATTCTTCCATGTTTTTATAGAAATAATCTTGGACATTTGCTCTGAATTATTATTTTAATCTAATTTTATTCTCTTATAGAATATTTGAAATAAATTCTTGAAATATGATATCCATATTAATAATAAACATGAACTTAGTACTATATTGTCTTGTTTCCATCACCCTGTTGTTTCATTTGTATGTTTCTTTACTTCTTAATTTTAATTAATTAGTAAGATAGCTGGAATATTTTTAGAAATGTTTTTAGGAAGTAAAGGTAAATTTTAGGCAGAAACAGAATGGCTATAGCATTCCTATGACCCAAACTCTTTTGTCTTCATTGCCTTTATCTATGCAGGTATGTATACATGTATGTATTATTAATCTGTTGTCTAAGCTCACGTGATTTCTTCTCTTTCACTCTGATTTTAGATGAGCTACATTTTACAAAAAAATCCTCAGTGTTTCTGGCTTTAAACAGTGCATTTTCTACTTTGGGGTGGTGATATATATATTTTCTCTTTTCCTCAGCCTTTGCCATTATAATGATAAATTTTAAGCAAAGAGTAAAATTCATAGGCCAGATCAATATCTTGCACTGGAAGTAACTCACATGTGATTCCTGAGGTTCTGCTAGATAAGGTCCTGATATATTGATTTCACGTACTGATACAGGTTATCTCTAGTCAGGTCTAAGTGTCATTTGTAGATGGTATGTTAGCTGAATTAACTTTTGGAGACACACAAAAGCAGACATTTATTCTCTCGGTTTTGAATGTATGCCCAGGTTAGAGATCCTTACTGACTCTCTATACTACTTAAAAATTATTTTTTTCTTTCAATCTGTTCAGGGACATATTAATCCATTTTAGTCTTCATTTGGTATTACAACAAACTGTTGGTGATAAAAGGTTGCCACAAAATACAGGTCAAAATATCCCTAAATATCCAAAGAGATACTCAGCATTTTTGTTATACTGGGTGCCTAGTCCTATAAAGGTTTGGGACAGAAAACAGAGTCAGTTTAGAGCGTACTGGAATTAATAAATATTTAAGGACCGAAGCACAGAAAATTATGTTCACTATAACTACAGGAATATTTTTTTTAGTAACAGTGTTGCTTAATGTTTGATTATCATAAAATATATTTATTAAGTAATTAATGCATGTAAAGCATGACAAAAAAGAAATTAGAAGTCAGCTATAAGTAATGCATGTTGTTAATGGGCATAGACATATATAATAGAATTAATAAATATTTCAGAATATATTAAACAGAAAATACTAGCCATTTCTAAATTGGGAACAAAAATGTTATAACTAGAAGGCACTCACACTGAAATTTTACAGGCCCCTCATTGTTAGCTTTTAAAGTCAATTTAATGGCATTTATTAGATGAAAAATTATTTCACTTTAGGACAAATAAGCCTAGTATTGGTATGAACAATCTTTATTCATTAACAGATAATCTAAATCTTTATTATAAAATATAATATTTACATATTATGTTGTGTTTGATTTTTTTATTTTTTTATTTTTTCCCCTCCTCCCTCCTCTTGATTTTTTTAAATGTAAAGTTGGCTATAGATTTATAACTAAACATCAGAGAATGGCTTTTATTTGTTTTATACTTTTAAACTATGGTGGATTTTTAAAACTATTAATTTATTTAGGTTTTCCAAATTAGAAGTAATTCTTAAGTACTCATACATAAAATATAAGAATTCAGCTACTAAGAAAAGTATAGTCATCTCAAGTCAACATATATATTTGTGTTCTTAATTAATTCTACACGTCACTGCCAAGATAATCTTCTGAAGCAATATCTTCAATCATAGCATTTCTTTGCTTAAAAGCTTTTATTTTCATTGCCTTCTGAATAAAACATAGAAGTAACTATTATCATCTGGCTCTACCTTCCACTAAAACGCTACAAGTAGCCTACATACCCATAAAACAGAACTCTTCTCTATTCTGTTTCTCATCCTTTGTAATATACTTATGGTATCACTTTTAGCTAAACTTTTTTTCCTCATTATCACCAACTATAAAAATTCTACTTAACCACAAAGTCTGCCTTAAAAATGATCATTATTAATCCTTTCCTGACTCCTTTTGTTTACTGCAGGTCAGGAACTACCTTGTATAGTAGATATTTATATGCATGTCATATCAGTCTCTAAAGTCCTTTAGGGCCAGTCTTCTACCTGTATACTTCCCACAGTACTTAGTACAATGCCAGTATTATAATTTGCAGGTTACTTATAATTTACAGGTTAATTTCATTGACTCAAGTTAAAATATAAAATTACTGTATAGGAGAGTGACATCAGCAAAACGGCAGATTAGGCAGCTCCAAACATCTGTCTCTTCACAAAAACATTGGAAAACAAGCAGGAACTGTCAGAATTAACTTTGTCAGAACTCTATGACATAGTCAGAGCTAAACAGTGACCAAGTAAATGCTGAATCAAGAAAAACACAACTTAACAATGGTAGGAAAAAGTTCTAGCTTTCTTACTTGCCCTTACACAACCCCTTCCCTGACTTGGCTGAGCCCTGAAGAGGGCAGCCCAAATTTCCAGTGTAGGACCCTAGTCCCTGGTTCTGGAGGGAGTAGAGTGAGGTTTATAAAAAAATTATTGTTTCTGTCTGTTTATTTATTTGGGTGCTACCTGAGAAATGACACAAGGTACTTGTTTCTGTTTCACCTATCTTAGATCCCACTGAGGGCAGAGAAGCAGCAGGTACTGCTCAAAAGGATAAGACAAATGAATAACCTGTAGCCACCTAGGGCAAAAGATTACCATTATAATACACAATAGACTGGTTAAAATTTGGGAGGAAAAAGCCAGCCAAGGAGAGATTTGGGGGGTGGGGGTGGGAATTTAGAGCATTCAAAAGTATCTGTGTACACTGGAGAATTTAGAAACCAAGTACATGTCCATGCTCAAAAAGACCTGAGAAAACTCTAAATCAATGACTGCTCTATAGGTTCAGGAGAACTAGGATATGAAGACTGGGGCAGCACTTCAAATGGGCTGGCTAAATCTTAAAGCAGTGAACAGGCAGAGAACCAATTTTCAAACACCGAGAGAGGTGTTTTTGGTTTTAGGGCTTTTTTTTTTCCCTATTTTTTCCCAATCTCCTAGAATTTAAGGAAATCTCTGTCAAAACACTAGCTTGTGTTCACAAGCTAAATGCAAGAAGGAAATCAAAATGGATGCCATTAAGAAAGTAAAAACACAATCCACAGAGTGGAAGAAAATACTTATAAATCACATATCTCATAAGAAATTATATGGTTATATCCAGAATACATACCCAGTATATGTAAAGAACTCCTACAATTCATCAACAATAAGACAAACAACCCAATTTAAAAAACACTAAAAGGGTTTTGTGATGGTTAATTTTATGTATAAACTTGACTGCACTATGAGATGGCCAGATAGCTGATTAAAAAAACATTATTTGGGGGTGTGCCTGTGAGGGGGTTTCCTGAAGAGATTTGCATTTTAATTGGTAGATTGAATAAAGAAGACTATCTTCACCAATGCAGGTAGGGATCATCTAATCCATTGACTGCACAAATAGAACAAAAATGAGAAAATATGAATTTACTTTCTGCTTGATCTGGGGCATCCATCTTCTCCTGCCCTCAGATATCAGTGCTCCTGGTTCTCAGGCCTTCAGGTTTGGAATGGAACTACACCACCCTCTTTCCTGTGCCTGAAACTTACAGACAAAAAATCATGGGGCAACTCAGCCTCCATAAGCATATAAGCCAATCCATCATAATAATTTTGTGTGTCTACACACACATACACAGACATGTATACACACACACACATATATTCCATTGGTTCTATTTCTCTGATTAATACAGACTTGAATATACATTTCTCCAAAGAAGATATACAAATGACCAATAAATATATAAAAAATAGCTCAACATCATTAGTGATTAGGAAAATACAGTTAAAAACCACAATAAGATACCATTTCATACCTACTAGAATGACTGTATTTAAAAAAAGAAAAGAAAAGAAAATATCACAGGTTCACATGGATGTGGAGAGATTGGAATCCTCCTACACTGATGTCAGGAACTTAAAATGATGTAGCTACTGTGGAGAGCACTTTTACCATTCCTCAAGAAGTTAAACATATGTATGTGTACTGTAATCTATTTGAGTATCTGCTGTCAAAACTTTTGGGTATATTACTAGAAGAGGAATTGCTGGATCATATGGCAATTCTATGCTTAACTTTTTGAAGTACAGAGTTTCTGTTTGGGGTGATAAAAATTTTTGAAATAGATTCTGGTGATGGTTGCTTGATATTAGGAATATAATTAATGTCACTGAAGATTTTACACATAAAATGGTTAAAATGGCAAATTTTATGTTATATATATTCTATCATAATAAAAATATAGTACATTAATTTTACATTCAAGTAGTATATTTGGTGTTTATATTATTAGAAGCTGACAAATATAATTTCTAAAAACATGTATACTTCAGTTCAAGTATATAAACATTTCATAATTTATCAGTTTTTTAGAAAGAGTTTAACATAGTCAATGTGAAAGTAAATAATTAGCAATGTGTAGCTTTGCACTAATGATGCAGTAGTTATGACTGAAAAAGATGCTCTTATTTACACTCTTAGAATTAGAATATCAATAACTAATTTATATTTTTTTAAAAAATTCTAATATATTTTAAAATTTATTAAAATTGAGTTTTAAAATAATAAACTACATAACCTTAGAAAACAAATGCTTATCTTAACTGTTAACTAGGATCACTATTAATTGATGACATTTATCTTGAAACGAAAAATGAAGTGAAACATATATCAATTTGTTAATATACATATTACATTCACTATCATCAAAAACAACCTAATTACTTTCTTTGGTATCAAAACAATTATGGCATTAATATGATTAGTATAGGAAAACTGTAGTCATGCTTAATGAAAATTAGGCCAGTTCTGTCAGTGTTATGAGCAAAAGGTGTAATTATGTAAACTAAATGGGTAAATGCACTCTCTATCAAATATTTGTTACACATATTTTTGATCATTTACTCTGTATGATAAAAATATGCAGGTATAAATTATGTGACTTGTCTATGTTCAAGCATATCTTTGGAAGAAGGACATCTACAAAATATTCCAATGAGGCCAGGATGTAATTTTTCCTAAAGTACTATGTCTGCAGAACGTATGCCCAGCCATTTTCATCAATAGTATGCTGTTATAAATTTTTAGCATTAGTTGGCTGACAACATTTCCCTACTGCTATGGTGTAATGTTTGTGTTCTCCTAAAATTCATATGTTGAAACTTAATCTCCAATACAAGAGTATGAAAATATAGCCTCTAAAAAGTGATTAGGTCATGAGGGCAAAACCCTCATGAATGGGAGTAGTACTCTTATATATATATTTTTAAAAAGCCCAAGGGAACTTTTATGCCCCTTCTGCCATGTGAACACACGCAAGAAGACCATCTTTGAAGGAGACAGCAAGCCCTCATCAGACACTGAATCTACTGGTGCCTTGATCTTGGACTTTCTAGACTCTAGAACTGTGAGAAATAATTTTCTTCTTTTTATAAGTTACTCAGTTGGAGGCATTTTGTTCTAGCAGCCCAAATAGACAGAGAAAACTACTGTGCCATTCTTTTCACTGTTAAATAATTATAATCATTATGATTAAAGATTAAACTGGTCCCCCACATTTTACTTGCACTCATTTATTAAACTGTGACATTTGAGTGCATGGTGTCAGCTCTTAGAAGTTGTGTTAGTCTGTTTGCCATACTATAACAAAATACCTTGAACTGGGTCATTTATAGAAAAGATAAATTTATTTCTCATAGTCCTAGAGAGGGCACTGGCAGGTTCAGTGTCTGGTGAGGGCCCAGTCTCTACTTCTAAAGATGGCCCCTTGACTGTGTCCTTACATGGCAGAAGAGATGGAAGGGGAGAAAAGGCCCAACATCATGTGAAATTCCTTTTTATAAAAGCCTTAATCTAATTCGTTAGGGCTTCTCCCTCATGACCTAATCAACTCCTAAAGGCCCCACCTCTTAATCTTGGGATTCATTTTCAACATGAATTTTGGATGAGACACAAACATTCAAATCTTATCAACAAACAATACCTGGTATCTTTCACTGCTACCTGATTTTAAGTCAAATGTATTTGACATAAGTATTAATTGGCCATAATCTGGATGAAGAAATTATTAAAGAGCTCCAATGGTTCCCCACTAAACCAAGGAAAAGAACCAAACTCCTTGCTTGGCTTCCAAGGCTCTTTTCCCTCTGCCTCAAAATGTTTTGCAAACCTCAGTTCTTACCCTGCCTCCTCCTATATCCTATTATATCTATCTAGCCAAAGTCAATTTTGTACAACTCTGCAACTGTGGTAGTTCTTGCTCCCACTTTTCTTCTCTCTTTAAACCCCACTTCAAATGCCACTACTTTTATGTTTATTTAGACAATTGTTCCTCTGCAAACCTTCTGTAATACTTGCACATTTATATACTATTTCACTCTTGGTATGAATATAATTTGTTTTTGCCTCCCCAGTAACATAAGAACACTTAAAGAGAAGAGGGACTCAACATAAAACTGAGCACTAAATAGGATGTGGTATGTGCAAAAGTTAGAATATGTATAAAACCTCTGCAGTTAACAAAATTACTTTTATTTCATCATTTCATGTTTCTTTTAAGGCAACATGTATTATGACTCCCATTTCACAAACTGGACCTGATGTTCATAAAAATTAAGATATGTGTCCAATGTCAAATATACACTAACGCCTGATGGAGCCAGGATTTAAATCTAAGACTTTTGACTTCAAGTTTGCAGCTTTCTTTAGCTTAGAGAAGGGAACTGAAGTCAAAAAGTTAATCATTGCTCAAGGATCCAAGATTTGAATTCAGTTCATCTGAATCTAAACCATGTGAAGTTTCTATTCTATCAGTAAAAGCCTGACATTAACAAAAAAGTCGCTGATATTTTAAATTTGTAGATAAAAAGTAGCTGATATTTTAAATTTGTAGATAAATCAACAGATTGAGATAGCTATGTGCACAACTCTATAAAATATGTTGAACATTATAAAAGTAGACTACTTTTACACATTGAAATACACTAATAACTACCCATTAAATCAATCAATCATTGTTGATATGTCATAAAACTGTGGTCCCCAACTCCTGGGCTGTGGACCAGTACTGATCCATGGCCTGTTAGGAACCAGGCCACACAGGAGGAGGTGAGCAGCAGGCAAGCAAACAATATTCATCTGTATTTACAGCTGCCCCCCATCACTCACATCACCACCCGAGCTCTGCCTCCTATCAGAATCAGTGGTGGCATTAGATGCTCATAGGAACACAAACCCTACTGTAAACTGCGCATGTGAAGGATCTAGGTTGCACACCCCTGATGAGAATCTAATGTCCCCCTGGTTCGTGGAAAAAGTGTCTTCAATGAAACTGGTCCCTGATGCCAAAAAGTTGGGGACTGCTGTCATAAAAGGAAGCATAACCACCATAAACCCCTAGTGTTATTTAAAATAGCACTATTGTCCTCTTAATCCCATAAAACTGGCTTAAATGTAGTATACACAGTGATTATACAAAAAGCCTCACAATTCAATAAAATGTACATAAAGTCCTATAATATATATTTAACATAAAATTAAAATGTTAGCTCTAATAAACATAAAAAAATGATGATGACTTCATTTATAATTATCTTACTTCACTTTGTAATAATCATAGAAGGGGTTAGTGTAGAATTTTCATCTCAGGTTTTTTTTACAAAATATGTTTAAATATTGTATGTCTATTATACATTTATACATTTTTCTGTATTAAAGTAAACTATTTAAAATTGACTTTAGAATCACAAATAAAGAGGTTCTATTCCTTTTCCCCCTAAATACCTACAGTAGTATCTGAATCTCATTAATTATTTCCTCTGTAAGTTAGACATGTCTTTTTGTCTCTCTTTACTTTGATCTTTTTATTTACCCTCAAGATTTAGCTTTGTTGGATCTAAGGAGCTTTATTGGTTAAAATTCAAAGTGACAGAAAACCAATTCCCTAATGGATACCTAAGGAGAGATAAATAGATTTGTAGACTGCCATATTTTATGAGTTTAACATAAAGAAGGTGCTGATGGGAGATTTTATCAGACAGAATAGTTTGAGGTCAAATAGTGGTAGGACCTAGTATAATTTTTATATTCTTACAGTGGAGTGTAAATAAGAATAGCCATGTTAGGTATATTGAATATAACAAGTTCTAATGTAAAAATCACAGGATTAATGGAGGCTACTTGAATTTTCAGGCAAAAATAGGAGAACTAAATTGAACTAACTTATTCAAAAGTTCAAACAACCTGAGAATCTCTTGCTGAGTCCAGTTAAACTCTGGGCTCAAAAGGTGAGCTCTGATTGAATCTGTCAGAGCTTCATGTGACCTGCAAGAGCTGTGCCAGCTTGGAGCCAGTAGGAAGTAGACGAAATAACTGTCCAGGTGTGAATTTCATCTTCCCCTCATGCTTCCCTTAATGAATATAGGAACAGAGGTGACTGGAGTAGGTCACATACCATATCAATCAAGATGAAATATCAAGGCACAGTTAGCAAAGGTAAAGTCAGAAGACTAGGGAAAAATGATCACACCAATACCCAATAAGCAATTAATGAAATTCATTCAAACATTGCATAGGGTCTAAAAAAGGCATTACTGTTTTTAATAATGCTCTAATTATTAATGAAATAAATGTATACTGTAGAAGATTTGAGAAAAAAAATGCAAAGATGTGTCAAAAAATTTTAAAAGTCAACCTCAATCACATCATTCAGAAAGAATTATTTTTAACACTTTGGTAGATTTAAGAAATTTTTTTCCTACTCTATTATTTTCTCAGCTATATTTGTATTAATATTTTTAAAAGGGATTATATAGTATAAAAAGTTTTCTTTTGCTATTCTATCTAATCTGATATTAGGAACATGTTCTTGTTATGAATTGTACTAATGTTTTATGATATATACTTTTAACTCTTAAATTCACTAAAATTTTTTACTTACACAGTAAAGTTAGAAAAGTGTCCAAAGTGAATACTCCAGTTTAAGAAATATTTATGTAAGGAAATATACTAAATCTTAGTAGGCACAATGAGAGACTGTGAGATTTAAGGTATGACTTGTTCTCAGACCTCTTAGGTTCAGCATGAAAGAAGCACCACTCTGTACAGGTGCAACAAAGAAGATGATGCTCCAACTATTCCCAGATCCCAGTCTAGAATTATGTTTTTTTCCCAGGAGGGGAAGGTCACCTACCAAGGTTTTTCTTCTGTCCTAGCTCCATGTTGTAGAAATTCAATTTCAGGCATGAAATACTGAGGGGTCTCAGGCTTCCTTCCTCCATCTAGACCATAGTTGTAGTGTAGAAGCTCTATCCTGAATATAGAAGGTTTAGAATTCTGAGCTCTAATCCCTTTTGACCTAGGATTAAGGTACCAAAACAGGATTATATATAGGATTAAGGTACCAAAACAGGAGAGGTAAGTTGAAAAGACCAAGAACTGCCATCCCAGACCAGCACCCAACTCTTGAAGTAGGTATGATCCTCCAAAAGAAGTGGCAGCTGTTCTTTGGAACAGTAGCACAGACATTCTACCCAGGCAAAGAGGGAGGCCACAAGAACAGAGAGTTCTATAGCTCTCCCTAAGGAAGTTGACTGATTTATTTTGTTATTTAGGGTAAGCATGGAGATGTTCAGAACAAAATATGGAGAAAAAAGCATAACGATGCTATAGAAAAAATGGGGATTTGGGTGGTGAGCAATTAAGAGAAGGCTTGTAGATGTCAGCTAGTAACAAGAAAAATATTTAACAGAGAAAATCAAGGATAGAGGCTGCTAAAAAGAGAATATCTTGGTCATAGCAAGGTTCAAAGACTACATCTACAAAGAGACTGAGATATTAGTTGGATCTAACTATGGAGCAATTTATGCCCTGAGGCATTCTCTAAAACAATAGAGCAATTGAGTACCAATTAATGGAGGCTAATAGCTAAGTATGCTACCAAGAGAAACAGACTGGCCAAAAACTTAAAAAGAAAATCAGAAAAATACAGATGCTCCTCAAGTTAGGATAGGGTTACATTCCAATAAACCAACTATAAAATCAAAAAATCATAAGTCAAATCATTTTAAGTCAAGGAACATCTGGACACAGTAAAGGATCCAGGCTGAAACCACTGTCATTTAGAAAAGGGAGTGTCAGGGTAACTGAACCCCATGCCGAATACTTCATCCTTAGCTGAGTGACTTCAGAGGCTACACACTGTGGAGAAAATATACTATACTGAAATAGTCAGCCAAGTCACTTACTAAAGAAATAAACAAGCAAACAACAAACAAAAGGTCTTGGGTAGGAGGAGGGTAATCACTACCAAGAATTGCATTATATTATCTAAAATGTCCAATTTGCAACATAAAATATGAGACATGCAAAGATGCAGGAAAGTGTGACCCATACACAGGCAAAGAAAAAAGCAACAGAAACTATCTTTGAGATGGCTCAAATATCATACTTATTAGCCAAAGCCTTCAAAGTTATCATCATAAATAATAACTAAAGAAAGCCATACTTAATAATGAAAGGAAACTATGTCTCCTTAAATGTTGAATGTCCATAAAGAGCTACACATTATTTTTAAAAAAAGAACTTAATGGAAATTCTAGAGTTAAGAGCACAATAACTAAAATGAAAAATATTAAATAGAAGGCTTTAACAGTGGATTTGAGTTCGTAGAAAAATGAATCAGCAAGCTTGCAGACAGATTGGTAGAGATAATTCAATTTGAAAAACACAGGGAATATAGTATTAAAAATATATATATCTGGAGAAACATGGGACACCAAAATACAAACCATGGGACTATCATAAAGGAGAAAGGATACAGAAAGATATTTGAAGAAATAATGGCTGAAAACATCTAATTTGATTTAAACCATTAATCTATACATCTAAACGGCTCAAAGTAGAATAAAACGAAGGGATTAACATCTAAACCCATCATAGTCAAAATGTCCAAAGTCAATAACATCGAGAAAACCTTGAAAGCAGCAAGAACAACCAACTTATTAGGTATAGGGGAAAAAAGATTAGCAGCTGACTTCTCATCTGAAACAATGAAGTTCAGAGGCACTGTTGGTGGGAATGTAAAATTGTACAGAAATTGTGGAAAATGGTATGGCAGTTGCTTAAAAAATTAAAAATAGACTCACCACATGATTCATCAATTCCATTTCTGGGTGTATAACCCTTCAAATTAACAGCAGGATCTCAAAAAGGTATTTGACACCCATGTTCATAGCAGTATTTTTTACAATAGCTAAAACATGGAAGCAACCCAAGTGTCCATCAATGAATAAATGGATAAGTAAAAGGTATATACAGCAGTCCCTTGGTATCAATGGGGGATTAGTTTCAGTACCTCTCACCTCATAGATACAAAAATTTATGCATATTCAAGTCCCACAGTCAGCTCTGGGGAATCCACATATATAAAAAGTTGGCTGTTCATATCGAGGTTTTGCATCCCTTGAACATGTATCTTTGATCCATGTTTGGTTGTGGTTGTGGAACTCACAGATATGAAGAGCTGACTATATTTATTAAGAAAACTCTGCATATAAGTGGACCCATGCAGTTCAAACACATGTTGTTCATGGGTCAACTGTACATACAATAAAATATTATTCAGCCTTCAAAAGGAAGGAAATTCTGACACATGCTACAACATGGATAAATCCTGAGGATATTATGCCACATGAAATAAGCCAGGTATAGAAAGATAAATACTATTTGATTATACTTATGTGAAGTACTTAGAGTAGTCCAATTCACAGAAGCAAAAAATAGAATGGTGGCTCTGGGAAGAGGAGGAAAAATTGGGGGAGTATAGAGTTCTATGTGTGGCTCACAATTGTCTTTTATTATCAGAAATATCTATGAACCCTCCTTGAGAATATCTGTTTTCTGAAGTTTGGTGCTTCATCCTCTATTTTCCTTATTTATTATAATCCTTTTTATAATGATGAACATATAATAATGAAACAGTTTATATACTTTTTCATTTTTCCTGCATTCTATTATGCCCTTTATTATGTGTCTTCTATAACTGCAGTCCTCAAGCCCCAGTACCAATCTGTGACCTGTAAGGGATGAGGCTGCAGAGCTCCATCACGTGCCCCCTGCCCTGTCCAGGGGAAATTGTCTTCCATGAAACTTAGGAGGGGGAGGCAAACAGCAGGAGGTGAGTGGTGGACAAGCTAGTGAAGCTTCATCTGTATTTACAGCCTCACAGCCACTCATCATCACTGATAGCATCAGTCACTGACTAAACTCCACGACCCCTCCACCCCAGCCAGGGAAAAATTGTCTTCCATGAAACAAATTCCTGGTGCCAAAAAGACTGGGGACTACTGGTCTATAACACTACTTTAATTTTCTTCAATATTAGTTATGTTCTTAATTTACTCTCAAAGTATTTTTGTATTCTACTTCCATATTTAGGTTTCCTTAAATCATCTATAGTCTAAAGTTGATGAGACAAAATAATTTTCTGAAGAGAATCCTGGTACCTCCAATTGCTAATCCCTTGGGTCATCCCTGAATGATTGGCCATTGGTGATATTCTTAAGAGTATACTTATTTATTATGTGAAGCCACACTATGAAACTCATAATTACATTAATTATAGGGATATTTTTGAGAATATCATTTAAGAGAATATCATTAAATGTAACAATGTTCTCTTATGATCCTCATCAGTTACAATCCTTTTTTAGTACCAATACAGTTGTGTCTGTGTCTTAAATATTTGGTTTTAGGGCATATCAAAACATTCTCAGTTATACAAATGAAATGTGTCCTTTGCTTAGCTATTTGAAAGCTTGAATCTGAATAAGTGACTCAACATTATCAGGTGAGTTATTATAGCATGTATTTTGTTGTTATTTCTAACATCATTTATCTCCTCAATGTTTATCCCTTCTTATTTCTTCTATTTCTTCCAACTTTAATTTATGTTCTTTTGTCATATTTTGTTTATGCTTGTAAACTGATTTAAATCTTTTCTGGAAGAGATGAGAATATAAATAAATCAAATTAGGTGAAAATTAAGACTGGTTCAGACATTCTTTTGCCCCTATTCATATTTTCTGTTTTTTCTGTGTTTTTATCTTTTATATATTGTAAAAATTTTTAAATTAGGAACTGGAGAAATCATGGCAGGCTCGGCTATGTTACTTTGATCTTGAACGTTTCTTTACCTTAAAGAGATATGCTACTATTGTGATCTTGAATTCATGTATACGCTATAACTTCTGCTATACTTAGATGGATTTTAAAATTCAGTTTATTATAACTGAAATTTATATTTAAATTTATTTTATGTCATTATAGTAACCAAATTTTAAATAGTACATGTTTTTATAAATGTACATTAAAGTAGATTTTATATTTTCTAAACTTTTCCTCAATTTCCTTATATATTCAGAGATTTTAGTCATCTCTAAATTATGAATTTCAAATAGGAGAATTTGACCATTATTGCCTTGTATGTTGGAATATAAGGATGATATTTTTAAAATCTTGCTTATCAAACTAAAAATGATTCAGAAGATAAACACTAATCAATTTATGTCAAATATATCATAAAGAAAACTATGACAAAAGAGATCCTGTCCTAAATAATAATTATAAGATATCCTGAGGAAGTACAAAGGTAATTTAGAAGCCATAGATGTTAGTACATGCTGCATAGACCTTTCAAAAGGAGAAGCCATTATTAAAGGGCTATATGGCCTGTGTTCCCATTCCAACTGAAACAGATCAAAACAAGAAGGGAAAACTCTATACTCTCCAAATTTTCCCTCCTCTTCCCAGACCCTAGAGCCACCATTCTGTTTTCTGCTTCTATGTATGTGCCTACTCTAAGTACCCACATAAGTATAATCACCTAGTATTTGTCTTTCTGTAACTAGCTTATTTCACAGGGCATAATATCTTCAAAGTTTATCCATATTGTAGCATGTGTCAGAATTTCCTTTCTTTTGAGGGCTAAACCATGATGAAATGAGTGTGACTATGTATGTGGCTCATGTGAAAAAGCACATACTTGTCAGAACAAAAAATCTATGACTATAAGAAGAGAAAAAAGTAACTTGAAAGTTTGAGGGTTTTTTTTTTTAAAAATTCATTTTTCTGAACTCTTAGAAGAATAAAAGAAAATAAAGATGCATTTGCAAAGATCACTGCAGGCTGCACTAACTGGAATCCAGATGAGAAGCACTGACATGTATGAAGCAGCCATTGCATGAATCTTTTCTTTGAAATAATATGACAAGCTTAATTAATTCTAAACTAGAATATATTAACAGTTCATAACAATTTAAGATTCAGGTGAATCCTCCTTCTCATGCAGTAGAACTCATGAATAAGAAATATGTGCCAGTTCATGTCACCTCGCTACAGATGTATGCAATGAAGGAAGCACAGTTACTTCTGATCCAACATTATACACTTTGATGTCACCTGAATAAAGGCTACATTTTGTTCACACATGTAAGGGTTATACTCAATGAAGTATAGTTATTCAGCAAAGATTTGTTAAAGGGGTAGAAATAAGTCATTTCAATTACTGTTAGTTTTAGAAAATAAGCTGAATCTGCTGCTTCAAAATTCCTCACCGGCATGTAGGATCACAAGCATCTCTGTACATACATTTTTGTGTGGCTTTAACGTTGTCAGATTCAAACCTGCTTTCATACACCTCATTATGCAATCAAAATAAAAGCACATGTGGACATGGTAAATATTATTTGGAGTTAAATATTCAATGAGAATATTCTTTCAATCCTATAGTTGAAACTTATTTGCTTTGATAAGCAAGGTTGACTACCAAAGACCTCAAAGTACAAATATATATTTGAAAGTAAAGAGTAGTGATCTTTATGGCAAAATGTTTTTAACTCATTCAAGATTTGCCATGTTTGATGAGTACATATTGCACATTAAAAAGGAATGGTTGTAGTTGAGTGGTGCTCCTGCCCCATAAAATGTAAATAATTGTGGTTTCCATCCAAGACGAACACTCTCATTACTCTATCTTGTAAATAATATGTTAGTAAACTATCTGAAGAGAGAAAGTTTTCAAAAGTACTATGATTTCTTTAGTTCACATTCATTATGCATATGCAAAGACAAGATCAAAGATACTCTACTACAGGAGAAAATGACAAAAGGAAATTTTATGGGACCATTTGTTTTATTAAGTTCAGGCACTGAAGGATATATACTTTTCTAAGGAGAGAGGAGTTATGAAGGAGTAATTTAACTGTTTGCAATCTTTGGAACAACTGTAACAGAAATATATTAATATATGAGAAAATGTATAAAATAAGCTTATTATAAAAGAGGGTATAAATTTATGAATAAATTCTAAAGGAAAATGTGAGGCAGAGGATGAATATGGCATTAGTTACCTATTAGGGACTCCATAGAATATTTCAAAAGAGAGACAAACCAGGTGACTGCAATATGTCAGAAAGACAGCAAAAATAAAGAGAATTAGAGCAGAAACATGAATGCTTAATGACACAGAACAAATTATTCATAAAAGCCAGTGTTGGATTACTCAATAGAAAGACAATGTATATGCCTAAGGCACCAGCAAAACATCTGTACCAAACTGGGGAGGTGGATAAATGAAAAGATAAAAAGAAAAGGAATTAAAGTGCAATAAAAAGAGAAAAAAATTAAAGAATTTAATATTCCAAATATAAGTAAATAGAGCAGTATTCAAGAGGTCTTCATGGAGAAAAAAAAATCAATTTTTGAAGGGCTTTTTACACACATCCTTTATTGTTTATTTTAATTTTTAAACTTTGAATTAAATGTGTGTGTGCATTTGCATACATGTTTAATGTCTTAAAAACTCACAGTATGACCCTAATAAAGAAAAGGGAATAGGAAAGAAAAGGGTAGCCATCAGAGATTGTGGTTAGGCAGGAAGGTTTCTCAGAAAAGAATAGTCTTCAACTCAAATTTAGGTGAAAAAAAAAGTATACGTAGATTTTTGGAAAAGAGCCTAGAGAGAAATCAATTCTGAGGAATAGCATGAGCAAATAAGAGGGAAATATTGAACACTACTGAGAAATAGAAATAAGAAAATTGCAGAAAATAATTAAAAAAGAAATACAGCAATTTATTGATGCTCCAGAAAACCAAGCTGAAGTGATTTTTAAATTAGGGAAAAAATATGACTAGCAAGACAAAGGAACTATAATCTAAGACTCCTTAGAGCAGACCCCCAGGAGGCAGGGCAGGCTTTGGGTGAAGATGCAGCCAGGCCTCTGGGGAAGCGTGGGGGTCTGTGCCTAGCCAAAGAGGAGTCCCAAGCCAATTCCTACCCTTGGTTACTGTGGGCAAGTTGAAAGCCTCAGTTTCCTCACCTGTGAAGTGGAGATGGCAATCATTGTTGTTGAGAGAGTTGTGAAGGTGAGATGAAATGACCCGTGGGAAGTGCACAGAGTCAGAACTAAGCAAAAAAGAAAAAATGCCAAAGGAATCCTACTACCTGATTTTAAGATTTACTATATAGTTACTGCAATCAAAACCACATGATATTTGTGAAGAAAGAGTAAAAATAATAGAGAACCCAGAAATATTAACAGGTCCACATAAGTAGAGACAATTGATATTTTCTTTCCTCAATGGAATTGCTTTTGTGCCTTTCTCAAAAATTAGGTATTTTATTTGTTTACTTTTGATTATAAATTTTCATCAAATGGTATTGGAATAATTGGAAATTTATAAGCAAAATAAAATGTCCTTGACCTAAACCTCACAGAAAACTCTCTGACAAAGGATGTGCACCCAGGATATACAAAGAAATTTCAATAGACGGTCAATAGTTAAGAAAACAATCCAATTAGAAAATGGGCCAAAAATTGAACAAGTACTTCACCAAAGAGAACATACATGTGGCAAATGAGTACATGAAAAGATGTTTAACATTATTAGCCATAAGACAAACATCAATTAAAACCATTATGAGATACCTCTACACACCTAATAGAATGGCTAAGATAAAAAAAAAAATACTGATAATTGTAAATGCTGATGAAGATGCAGAAAAACTGGATTTATAGTAGGAATGTAAAATAGCATAGTTACACTGGAAAAAATTTGGGAGTTTTGTATAACATTAAATATGCACTTACCATATGACCCAGCAATTGTACTCAGACATATATCCTAGAGCAGTGAACACTTATGTCCATATAAAAATCCATATGTGAAAATTCACTATAGCTTTATTTGTAAATAAAGTGGAAACATGCTGATGTCTTTCAAGGGTTGAATAGATAAATTACTCTTTGTACACACACACACACACACACATATACAACGAACTAATATTCTGCAATAAAAAAGAATTAACTATTGATATATGCAATAGTTGAAGGAATCTCAAGGGCATTATGCTAAGTGAAAAAAAAAAAGCCAATTGCAGTTGGTCACATTCTATCATTCTATTTATGTAACAATTTTGAATTGACAATTATAGTGATGAACAGATCAGTGGTTGCCAAGGGTTAAGGTTGAGGAAGAGTATGGTGATTAAGAGGTAATATGAAGGAGATTTTTTTAATGGTGATGGACCAGTCTGTATCCTGATTATGGTGTTAATTACTCTAATCTATACATATGACAAAATTTCATAGAATCATACAAACATATACTAAAAAACATGCAAGTAGAAACTGGTAAAATTTGATTGAGGTCTGAGCTTGAGTTAATAATATTGTACCAATGTCAATTTCCTAGTTTTGACAATATGCCTTTGTTATGTCAAATATTATCATTGGGAGAATCTGGAAATATGAAAACTATATCATTTCAACTTATTTTGAATACCAAACTAGTTCAAAATAAAAAGGCACAAAGAAGTAATAGGAATCATCTAAAATTTACTGAGCAGAGAAATATAGATAGCCTTAAATTACTCCAAAAATCAATTTGTAAGATTTTCTCCAACAATCTATGTGTAAGAATTGGGACAATAAGTCAAACCCCACTTTCTAAAAGTTATATTTAAGTACATAGATCAACTGAAGAAGCATCAATTCTGTAATGTAAAATATAACTACAATATTATATTTACATTTGCAAAGAGTGATTGTGAGAGGAACAAAAAGTTAGAAGAAGGTGTATTGTTTACGAAATGCTTGCTATTTTAGTCAGTGAGGGCTACTGTAATAATTGTGTCATAGACTGTGTGGCTAAAACAGCAAACATTTATTTCTCACAGTTCTACAGGCTGGGAAATTTAAAATCATGGTGTCACCTGTCTGGTGTTTGGTGAGGGCCCACTTCCTCATTTGCAAATGGCTGTCTTCTTATTGTATCCTCACATGGTACAGAGAAAAAGAGAGAAGAAAGGTCTTTCATGTCTCTTCCTTTAAGGGTACTAATCCCATACAAGAGGACTTCATCTTCATGACCTAATTTCCTCCCAAAGACCCTACCTGCAAATATCATCACACTGGAGATTTAAGCTCCAAACATATGAATTTTAGAGAGACATAAACATTTAGTCCACAGCATCTCATTCCTAGCCTCCTAAAATGCATGTCCTTCTCACAAGTTAAATATATCATTCCATGCCAACAGTCATAAAAGTCAATTTGTCTAGCATCAACTCTAAAATATTAAATATAAAGTCCAAAGCCTTATCTAAGTATCATCTAATGAATCAGATATGGGTGATACCTATGGTCTGATTCATTCTGAGCCAAAATTTGTCTCCTGCTATAAAGCTATGAAACCAGATAACTATGCACTTCCAAAAAAACAATGGTGGGTTAGGAATATGATATACATTCCCATTCCAAAACAGAGAAATCATAAGAAAGAAAGAAGTAACAGGTCCCAAACAATTCTAAAACCTAGCAAGGTAATCTCTATGAGATCTTAAGCCTCAAGAATAGTCCTCTTTGGCCTGATGCTCTGCAAGGGGATCATGCCTCCATGTCTCAGGGAAGCTCCTGCATAGCCTATTAGAACTAAAGCAATTGCCCCACCCACAGTTCTCTGCTACACATTGGCCCTGCCCTTTGACATCAAGATGGAAGAATTCCTGTCCCACACACCAATGCATTCTGAACCTTTGATGGGAGTGGTATCCCTGATAAATTCTGAATTGTCTTTGCAGTCATTCTCTTGTCTGGAAGAATAACATGTATTTGTAGCTGAATAGCTCTATGGTCTAGTCCCAGAGAGGCTAAAGAGTCCAACAATCTACTTTCACTTCATCCAATTTTATTCTCAGGTGGCAGTATTTCTGTGGTATAATCCCATTTATATTCCTGTCCTCTATTGAGATGGCTGATTAGGTCCTTCATTCACATTCATACTAATCTCCTTATCAAATAGTAGCTTGACCACACCCTTGGGGTTCTCTGCAATATGTATAGACTGAGAATTTTCTAGATTCTTAAGTTCTGGTTTCTTTTTGCTTAACAATTTCTTTCTCTCTTATCACATTTTACTATAAGAAGGACAGATCAAGCTGCTTCTTCAAAACCTTGCTTAGAAATCTCAGCTAAATAGCCACTTTCGTTATTTATAAGTTCTACCTTCCAAAAACACTAGAACATGAAAACAATTCAGCCAAGTTATTTTCCACTTTATAATAAACACTGTTTTTCTTTCATTGTCCAATAATGTGTACCTCATTTCTGTCTGAGACCTCATCCGAATGACTTTTACTGTCCATATTTCTACCAACATTCTTACATAATCACTTATGTATTCCCTAGTAAAATAGAGGCTTTCTTTTTAGCTCTCTTCTTTACTTTCTGAACCCTCACCAGAATTACATTTAAATGTCCTTTTGTGACAATATCAGCTTCTCCTAGAATGTACCTCAAAGTCCTTCCAGCCTCTACACATTATCCAGTTTCAAGGTTGCTCCCACATTTTTATGTACTTTTTATAGCAGCACCCCATTTCTAGGTACCAGTTTCTATTTTAGTCAGTTTGGGCCATTATAAGAAAAGTACCATAGACTGGGTGACTTAAACAACAAACATTTATTTCTTATAGTTCTACAGGCTGGGAAATGTAGGATCAAGGTGCCAGCAGATCTGGTGTTTGGTGAAGGCCCACTTCCTAGTATTTGGCAAATGGCTGTCTTCTCATCATTCCCTCACATAGTGGAAAGCTAAGAGAAGAAACAAGGCCTCTCATGTTTCTTCTTTCAAGGGCACTAATCCCATTCATGAGGGCTCTGTCTTCATGACCTAATTACCAATGGCCCACTTGCAAATATCATCATATTGGGGATTTAAGCTTTAACATACAAATTTTGAAGGGACACCAACATTTAGTCCATAGTGGCTGCCATTATTTCTTTTCCTATATGCACACCCTTGGGTATTCCTTTCCCACATGAATTCTAATATTAGCCATGTGACTTGCTTTGGTCAATGATACAATAGCAACTAGAGGCTTGAATAAGCTCTTTTTCACTGGAGCATGCTCTCTTTTGCTGCTGGACCATTTCCACTACTATGGAGAAGCATTGGCATATTTGCTGGAGGATGAGATATTACATGGAAAGTGGGCTCAGCTATCCCAGCTGAGCTTAAGATATATAAATAAGACCATTCCAGATTGATCAGCTCTAGGTAAGCCAGTCCAAAACAGAACCACTAGCCAACATCCAGAGAGAGAAAAATATATAAATAATTGATGGCTTTGGTGGTGGAAAGATTTACAAATTATATTCCAATTTCTTCTATTTGCTCAGTGAAATAACAATCCAGGTCATCAACTCAGATGGAAAAGGAGTGGGGAGGTTTTTAGGGATTTGAAGATAGAGGGGAAAGGTGTGAAATACGAATCCTCATGGTAGAATGTTAATTGACACAAGAAAATTCAGTAGAGTTTACCTTGTGAGTTGAGGTTATAAAAATAAAGTGAGAGAGGTCAACATTATTCTGTGATTTGATTTTTTTTTCTTCCTTAGCTATGCTCAGCTGACCAGGTGTGGACATAGAGTAAACAGAATATTTGGTTTAAGGATATTTGCGGTTTTGACAGGCAAGATATGTGGAAGAAAAGAGGAGCAAGGGAATTGAAACTGTGTAGGAAAGAGAGATCACTGTGATAGACCTTGGAATCCATTCAGCATAAGAAGGAAAGAAGAGGAAAGTTGTCATTGAGGATAAAAACAAATAGTGGATACAATTAATTGTCAGTACCCCTGGACCAAAGAACTGTTGTAGTCAGTAATATTAGAATATGCAAGCTAGTAGGAAAGGAAATGGTGGTTATGGAGTGGAAAGCCTAAAATTGAGATTTCAAAGTTGTTGGAAGGGAATACAAAAACTGAGAGGCTAGAGTGCTACGTGTGTTTTCTGCTTGGATATTGATGTTGCAAATCACTGAAAACAGTAAGACAAGTACTAAGTTATTCAAAATATGATGGAGATGACCAAGATGTCCAAGAGATCAGCATAAGACTAAAAAATGGGGGAGTGGCTAATGGCATAGTTTCAAAACAGGTGCTTATGAGAAGCTGTGACTTTTGGAGAGGAGAAAGGAAGGGTCTAGAAGTAACAATGAAGAGCAAGGAGAGAACATAATTAATTAATATATTAATCTGATAAATGTTTATTACTTTACAAGTGTGTCCCAAGTTCTGTTCTGCCTATTAAGAACCCATTAATGAACAAACCTGCAGATCCAGTGGTAGGAGAAATTTGTGTATATATACCAGGAACAAAATTTAATATATGATAGATATATGAAATTAACATATGATAGATGTATGCAAAACTCTAAAATAAATTATATGTATACACTTCAATGACAGTGCCTACATGTTTAATATTCATTATGAGTTATAAATCTCTTGAGAAGGATTAAAAAGAGGGAGTTATAGGCTTAATTAGAAAAGGGAATCAATATCCTCAAGGGATAGCTAGTAAAAGCAATAAGATAAATTGTACATAAAAGAGATTGAGGATATAGAACATTTTGCTAAGGATAGGTATTGAATACCATGGAAGGGAGATCAGAGCTAAGCGAGGGATGATGTGATTGGTACATATTTGAAGAATATCTAGAATACGATGGCTGGCATTTTTGTGGTGACCCAGATAAACAAGGCTGTCAGTCTGATAGGATTAATCCCAATGGCCTTTTAGGAATAGGTGAACAATGATTTCCAATTTGGAGTTGAGTCCTTAGGTAGTTTTTAGTTGCAAGAATATGAACACAGATATATAGATAATGAGAGCCATTATAATTTGGATAATGAAGAGATAATTTATTGTTGAAGATACCACTGAAAGCCTCAAGTCTAAGATGCTATAGCCTGCTATAAATGAGTTAGGAGGAAATAAGAGCAAGGAGTAAGAACTGATTGCATATATAATTAACATAACTTTGTTAATTAAAATGATATTTGTGTAAGAGATTTATAGCTCTTAAAGAATATTAAGAACATAGGTAGTATTTTGGGGGTATAGGCATATAGTTTTGCATGTAGCTTTGATATATTAATTACTATGTGTAAGATAGTAAGGTTAAATTTATTCTGGATATGCTTGCATTAACATTTTCTAAAAAGTGAATTTAATTTTTCACAATAGCTAGAAAAACAGTCAATGAAATAAATTATATGTCACCTTTAAAATTGTAAGCATCAAATGCTTTTATAAACTTGTCAGATATCTGGGAAAAGCTAATCAAAAAAAATGTTAAATGCCCACTTTTATAGCAGTATGGCTTTTATATAAAGATATGTTTTGTAAATTTCTAGACTAAAATGTTGCACTTATTAAAATGCATATTTGGATAATTACCATGAATTTCCAACAGTAAGTCTTAGATTTGTGGATAAGAAATTTTACTTGGAACTGTATTAAAACAATAATACCTAAAATAACTATTATTAACTCATTTTACATCTTCAGCATTAAATAAGAAAAATCAATTTTTGTATACCCCTCAATTTGTCTATAAATTTAAAATAGAATTTAAATATACATTTTAGTAGCCAGAGGTAAAAAATTTAAACATAAATAAGTTGGGATACAGCACATTTTAGTATAATTATCTCTAGTTATTACAGCATTTTAGATTGATTCTTGCTAATATATATTATTCTAAAATTCATCGTTTTCTTCTTTATTCAAAATAAATAGCAAACTAGCGTTAAAAACCCCAAGGCACATTGAAACAGATAATGGGGAAGTTTACTTTTATGTGAAAACTCATTCAAACTAACTTAATTCAGTGTTTTATGTGTAACAGGTACCTATAGGTTACTAATAAAATTCAAATGCCAATTAAAAAATAATCTTTGAGTGATGGGAAGACTTGACAGCATTTTTAATTTCTCCTTCATTGATGGATTATTTCCTCTAAGGTTCTTAATTTTTTCCAACAGTAGAGAACCCAGTCTCATTCATGACATCTCAGAAAGCTAGTCACTCTCTTAACCCCTTTTCAGCTCTAGGGGTAAGGAATGAATCTTTTGATTGACGGCCAAGTCAGAGATCTTGTCTAATGGCTTATAAGGTATGGATAACCAGTGACATTTTTGCCTATAATTTAAGCTCCACAGGGGCAAGTGTTTTAACTGTCCTTTCAGTGCTGTATCCCTAGCTCGAGAGATATGACTTGTTATGTAGTTGGTAAATACTGAATAAATAAATGAATACTAAATTTCTAAGTAAGAAATAATGTTTTCATAATTATGTGGCCAAAGCTAGTCAATAATACAAAAAATATAAAGTCGGAAGGGATAACTCTTTAGTAGATAAAATTCTGCTAGAGGTATTACTTCCTACAGAGCTCATTCTAGATTGTGAGACAACCAAAGATCATTCTATGTTGATTGAAGATGGTGTGGTTAACAAGTTCTGCTCTTATTGATAAATGTTAGGATTTTGCACAAACTCAAGTCAGGCAATGTGAGGTAACATTAATTAAAATTTCTATGGAAATTAGATTCCCTAGTTCTTTAAGAGAACAAATTCATCTTTATTATCTAAATAGAAATTATTTTCTATCTTGAAATATGGTTTTATATGAGAAAGTATTTAGCTTAATCCCATCCAAAATTATATTGTTTGATGTTTTTATATTAACCAGTTTCTTTCTTTTATTTTGATTTGATGCACTTGGGCATTCCATTTATTTAAATAGTAATTGAATAAAATCTTAAATTTTCCTTTAAATGAAAACCATTTTAATAATTGCAAAACAATGTTGTAGGGATATGATAATACTTAGTGTTTGCTGTCTCAAATAACCTGTTTTGAAACAAGTTGTGTTTTAGAGTCATAAAGTATATATAAATAAAATATCACTTTGATTAGATACCTAGGATATTTAAGATAGTCAAATAATTACAGTATTTGTCCCTCTAAAATTAATTTTGAGCTACATATTTAAATTCACTTCATTAGTACCAAGAAATATACACACATAAATATGTGGGTACACACACATACGTGCATATACAATTAAATCTTAAATATAAAACAAATGTGATTTTTTTAAACCTCATGTTGACTATGACTATATATCATTTTATTTTAACATATATTAGTGAAGAAATATATTAAATTATTTTAATCATTAGCACTGAGGAGCAATTAGACTTACCTTGACCAGATTATTTTGGTGGGGGATGGAAAAGAAGTGTCGCATCTTTATATGGCAAAGTGCTTGCTTTGATGGGTTGTAATAAAGTAAAAATATATCATGTTATAAAACACATATATTCACTCTTATTGGAATATATTTAGCTTCATTTATATTCATCCTAATTACTTATAATATATAGTTTATTTGGTTTATGAGATAACACACAGCAAGTGTACTTTATTTAACACAAATTAGATACAAAATTATGCAACTCATATATATGAAATAGTATTTGTTGTAGAAAGGAATAGAAATAAATTTTAAAATCATAATGAAATTTAGCTTTTTTATTTATTGAGCCATGTAGATTTGTATAAAAGAACATTCACATCAGATTTATTGCAGTAGACACTTGCTTGAGGCATTCTTCATACATACACACAAAGCCACATTGGTTGTGAGAGAGCTTCTCAATTTTTTATCATGATATAACTTCCAAAATGAAATCTGAACTTTAGCTTTAATATATTTTTCTTCATAAAATATGTATTTCTTGAATAGTATTAACTAATTATGTACTTTTGGGGGAGATTAAAGTGAAAAACATGTGCTGTTTTCTTTTCCTTTATTTTTTAAGCCTATCTATGTGTTTATGCCTAATAATACTTAGATATCATTTCAAGCCTATATGTCAAGGGGGAACTATTCATTTGAATATAAATGAAAATCCAGGAAGATGTAATAATTGATTATCCTAGTAGAATAAGATAAATTGATCACAAGAGGTCAATTTAAGTATCTTACCACTTCTTAAAATGTAGCATAATTATGTTTCAAGTATTACCTTGGCAGTCTATTAATATATACCTTGGGTGCCTTTTCAAGTATAAGAAGGCAAACTTGGAATCTTTATGATACAAGACAGGTATTAATGTACCAATAATCCATGCCCTTGAATCTTAATACTTCTCACATTACCATGTTTTAACACCATTAATATTATACAATATGTCCTTCTTTGCTAGCATAACCAAATTTGCAAATGAATCCTAAAGAACATGAAATATATTAATGGCATATTTTATATTACAAAACTCCATTTTATTATTTGTTTGGTATTATCTTATTATTACTGGTTTTGTAATAAATAATTTTTTTTTCATTTTAGTTTTTACCTTGGTGCACTATTTGCCCAAAAGAAATTAATAGTATATATTATTAACAGAAAATAGCTCACTGTAACAGCATCTTAATATTTCACATTCCCTTTTCTTAATTTTAACTGCTACCTTTACCAATAGCTTTCTGTTTCCCTCATCTCATCCAGCCCAGGGGTTATGATTGGCTAATGATTTATTAAATTAAGAAGGCAGTGATGCTAGTGAGCAGAAGGGAACATTCAATTCTCTTGAATGGAAATTTTAGATGAATGATGAGAACACATTCCTCACTCTGCAGCTCTTTCTAGAATGCTAGTTGATGCATCTGGTTGAAAACACCTTTTACAAAGTTTATATTAATGTCCTAGTATAAAGTAAATGAGCCTTTTGCCTTTCAGGTGTCTGAAATGTAACAGGTCATTTGTTTTCTCTTTCTTTCACAATTCACAATAATGCAGAAACTCCTGTTGGCTTTATCTTGCAAATCTATTCAGAGTATCAACAATTATTACCTTTACTGTTCCCATTATGGTTCAAACCTTCTCCATCTTTTGGCAAGATTGTTGTAATAGCTTCCCAGCTGGTCTTCCTGCTTTTACCTGTTTTTACCCCTTTTCTGCTGCAGTCTGATCTCAAAATAGTAACCAGTCATCTTATTAAGTGTAAAACAGAATGCGACTCTTCCACTCAAAATTCTCCAGTGATTTCCCATTTCATTGAAAATAAAGGTAAAAGTCATTGAAACGGGTTTCAAGGCCCTATGCTATATGCATACACTCAAATAACCACTGACCTCTACTGTTCACTCATCTTCTCACTTTCTTCTAGTCACAGTGGTTTCCTTGTTGTTCCTCAGTCATATGAGTCCTCCTACCACCATAGGAAAGCTCTTTACTCAGAAGAGCTTGGAATATTCTCCTCCTAGATATCTGCTTGGCTTGCTGCCTCACCTTATTCAGAATATCCAAATAACAATTTTATTTTATAGTGAGAATTTCCCTGACCTTCCTATTTAAAATTGTAATCTTCTTGAATGCCCACAATTCCTTTCCATCTTCTATGTTTCATATTTCTCTACAAAATGTATTATCTCTAAACACTATATACAAGAATTTATTTTTATTATTAATTTTCATTTGGTTTATTTTCTGTCTTACAATAGAATACCATCTATATGAGTGCAAGAGTTTTTGTTTCATTCACTGCTATAGCTTAGTGACTATAATAATGCATAGAACAAAGTAAGTGCTCAATGCATATTTGCTGGATCTATAAACAAATAAATAAACCTGTGATATCAACCACATGGAAGGTATTATTGGTATTTCATTAGTTTAACTGCAAGCAGTAGAACTAATTCTTAGCAGTAAGTATAGTCAATTCTATAAACTTTAAATATTTCGTGTTTTTAAATGTTTAAATGAAATCATCATCATTGTGTCAATATTCTACTAATGGAGACACTTATAGTTGCATGTTTTTTCATAATTTACAACTTCTCTTACAAGCATTAATTAACCTCCATGCAAACTAATCATTCAATTTATAGATGTTGCTACTGGCAAATAGGACTTCATAGACTCCAACAGTATTGCAGCAGATAGTAGAGGTGGGGACAGAGAAGGGGTAAGGCAAGAAAAAGTAGAGGGAGTTGACTATCCATCTGTTATCAGCACAGAATTTCCATTATTACTCTCCATCCATATAATTTTGAGAACACTTCAGAGATTGTCTTTATTGCCTTAATAATATGTCATAAGAGGAAAACATATCACCTGAAAAATATTCACTGGTGCCTTTATTGGACTGGGCAGGCTAAAATGTTGTGACAAATAGACTGGAAATATAATATCTCAGACAAAATAGAAGTGCATTTTCTTATTGCTGAGGACTCTAGAAAATTTTCCAGGCTAACTGGATGTACAAAATGGGGTGGCTTTGCTTCAAGCAGGTTGATAATTGCTCTGCCATTTTCAATAATGGGCTCCTAAGACGACTGTGGTCATTGTCATTGATATCCCATCCCACCACAAGGGGGAAAGAACATACAAATTGCACCTACACTTTGACTAATATTCTACTGTATAGAACTAAGTGACACAGCCACACTTAACTAACAACAAGGCTGAGAAATACTATTTAGATAGATAGCCAGGTGACCAACTGATATGGAAGAATGAGAAACAGATTCTGGTGAACAACTAACAGTCTCTGCCACAGTTTGGCCTTTTGCCCACCAAACATCTATGCCATCCTTTCTTTCACATGTAGAGTATCCACTGACTTTCTTCCTCCCGCCATCCAAAACTGGAGACAACCCCAAGCCTCATCACTGCATGTATCTCACAGTTTATGATCTCTGGATGATGCACAATCTGCTCCACTGGGTTCAGAGGTGTCACTTGCATTTAGGTAATCAACTGAATAAAATACACGTTTTATGCTGCTTACCACCACCAACACAAACACAATGTGCACATGATGAAGCTAGGACAGAATAACTACAATATAAACTATAATAAAGAAAATAGACACGTAGGAAATGTACGAGCATCACTAGTCCAAATGATGACAGAAATCTAGGTGGGCATCATGAGGAACTTTGCCGAGGTACTGAAGGAAGTTCCTTTATTGGATCATGGCTCTCTACAAGAGGAGCATTTTGCCCCTTGTTCTTTGTGGCTTTTGGCTTTGTTCCATGGCAAGTTCTTTCTTCTTCATTATCCTCTGTGGCCACATCTGAAGTCCATGCTGTGGTCTACACTTTCTTTGTGAAGTGTGCAACAATACAACCCCACTTCCTTTGGGTGTAAGTTTGGGGCCTCAAGGACTATTTTACAGTTTAATGAGTCAGGGGGTTATTAAGAATAGGCTCATGGTTTCCTTGTCAATCCAATTCTTTCAAAAACTTACTAAGTTTTTGATATATTTGTTTCCAGGCAACGTGATGCAGCAATAATCACAAATTAAAGTAACCATGGTTATTAAACCTGCTTTATTTTTCTCTCTCTTTGTAGTCTCAAGGGCATCTAAAACAATACAATTTGATGTAAGTATATCAGATTTATCTCCCATTATTGGGTTCAGAAGCTATTGAATTTTACAAGTCACTCTGTTTCCTTCCATCCTTGTTACAAACCACTCAATTCTTACCTGTGTAATACTCTGATAATGCTGCTGGGAAAGCTATACTCAGTAACATTTTGGCTGTTTCTAACCCCTTTTCCCTCAAGCTACAAGCTAAGCAGGCACATGGACTGCCTTCCAAATATAAGAGTGACAGTGTGATATAACTGCTCAGCCAAATACCCAGCTACCTGTAAGAAAAGAAGCCAGGAGCCAACCAGAATACCTGATCTGATATTATAAACAAGCAAATGCATTGCATATTCTCTAATTGCTTCAAAATTGCTGTAGTTTTAAATTATTTGTAATCTTATCGAGAACAGAGATTGAGTCTGAGAATTTCCTTATGCCTACACACAGCCCAACATTGTTAAGTCATTTCATGAATACTTATTGATTAATGCTATGCACAAATGCCTCTAAAGAAACATAAATTATTTTTATAGCTGACTGAGATCTTTTCTGATTTTTCAATCTGATTTTCATCATTTTATAGATTCATATAGGATAAGACAGCACAATTATATTATAGTTTGGATTGGATGGGGCAGGAAGAACACCTAAAATATTCTTTTCATATGTGTGTGTTGATTCACTCTATAAATTTGTTTATATAAATAAACCACCATATACCAAGTACTCTCCACTTAGCCTACATTGGAGAGTATGTGTGTACGTGTGTGTTAAAGTGTGCATGTATGCTTTAGGACTGATTTTTAAAGAATGCATTTGAAAATTAAAAAATTGAGGTAGAAATCAATAATCACTAACTACAACAGATTAAAATTTCTACTTCATATATTTATATATATGATCATTCCGAAGATCATCAAAGTGCTACTATTAATTATTCACAGAATCCCTGTGAAGTGTGGACTCATCCAGACTGAGTGCCATAGATATTGTTCATAGATTTTTATTGGCACTTAGTAAATATTAATCTGTTAAACACTTATTATGATTCACAGTGATCCAATTTTTTATTGATGAGCTAAATGAATGGTCTTATCAAGTATTGTCCAATTCAGAAACAATTGCAGATGTAGGGATATAACATCAACTAAAGGAGATGCAAGACCGAGCCAGGGACTTAAAGGGAAGGGTAAGAAAGAAGAATATCCTAAACTCTTCCTACTCTGGTGACAATAGTATCTACCAATATAAATTATTTTTTTATTAAGAATTATATAGGCATCAAACTATGATCCAGCGCAGCACAGCTTCCACCACCACCCATCTTACCAAGGTAAAGTCACTAAGCAAGTGCCCATAACCTATAAAATTTTAAAGACACTAGTTTTGACATATCTACATAGTATCAATCCATGAGTAATTGCAAATTAGAGCTCAATGCTTTGATTATGACGCTGAAAGACATATCAGTAGCTGCTATAGAAACAATCAGTTTCAAATGAAATATCACCTTACCCATATCAGAATGGTCATTATTAAAAAGTCAAAAAATAATAGATGCTGGCATGGATACAGACAGAAAGGAACACTTATACACTGTTGGTGGACTGTAAATTAGTACAACCTCTATGGAAAACAGCACAGAGATTCCTCAAAGAAATAAATGTAGAACTATCATTCGATCTGGCAATCCCTCTGCTGGGTATCTACCTCATCATCCAAAAATAAAATAAATAATTTTATCAAAAAGATACCTCCACTAAAGTGTTTATTGCAGCACAATACACAATTGAAAAGATGTGGAACCCACCTAAGTAACCATTAATTCACACGTGAATAAAAAATATGGGGTGCATACACACACACACACACACACACACACACACACACACACATACACACACACCATGGAGTACGACTCATAAAAGAAAAGTCATAAAAAGAAAAGAAATTATGTCATTTGCAGCAATTTAGATGGAACTGGAGACCATTAACCTAAGTGACATATCTCAAGAATGGAAAACCAAATGCTATTATGTTCTAAATAAGAAGTGGGAGCTAAACAATGGGTACACATGGACATAAAAAAAGATAAAAGACATTAGAAACCAAGAAGAAGGAAGGTGGGAGGGGAGGGGTGGGACGAAATATATGAATACTATTCTGGTGACAGACATATCAAAAGCCCCAACTTAAGCATTATACAAGTATCCATGCAACAAAAACATTTGTACCCCCTTAATATTTTGAAATAGAAAAGAAACAATCAATCTCTAAATTATTAGTCAAAATTTGTCCACTACCTCAGCCTCAAAATTGATATAATTTTGTTTTGTCCGTTTTGTCCTTGATGATGAAGGTGAGCTCTTGACACTGACATGAAACTTAAAATTTAAAGAATTTGACATCAATCAGGAGCAATTTTAATCTGCTATGTTAATACTGCTCACCAATAAGAGAGCACTTAGGTTTCAGAGTCCTAGAGAAAAGATGTCAAATCAAAGTGCTTCAAATCATTGTGAGTAAGGCTCAGTCTATTGGGTTAAGCTTTTTAACTATAGTTTGATTTAAACACTCTGAATGGTTAAGAGATTTGAAAATGGGTTATATTTTATAATGGGACACAATTTTCTATTAGGATCCTCAACTAAGCCAACAGTGATAAAAAATTAAAATTAGATACTAGTGTTCAAATTCAAGTAATCTATTATAATAAGTATTTATGAAATCTGGTCACATAATATAAAAACTTAATGAAATTAAGACTTATATATGATTGATTATTCCATATAAAGAAATGTTACCCAGCTGAGAATTAAACCTATTTTAATTTGTCACTATTTTAGATAGAAATAGGTCTAAACTATATCATTCACAGCCATGTTTTCTCATACAGACCATGTTAAATTTTATTTAGCTGTAGCTTCATAACTTAGGTAGATTGTTACTTATTCACTAATATCCTGAATCTGTCAAAGACTAGTCAGAAAAAAGAATTTTCACCTATCATTTTAACAATTAAATTTTAGTATACAGTATTGCCAACAATGTATAAAGTTGTTAACTAGGTAACTAAAAAGAGAAAATGAGGACATAAAGATATCATGGAGAAAACACCTTCAGGTAAGAGTTCTTCCCTTAGCACTGAGCAAACACAGGGAATAAGGTAGAATTATTAAAACTTAGACCCTTGAAAAGGGGGGCCTTCAAAACTAAAACAGTCCTCTGAGCAGGAGGTGCTTGTCTGGTGGTGGTGTTCCTCTGCTTGGAACAGCAGGGCTGTCCCATTGCAGGGCCGGAAACACAGACTGCTGAGAAGGGGGCACCTGTTTGTTGGGCTAATGTCTCTGGTGACAGCATAATGAGGCCATTTCTGCAAATGCTGGAAAAATCTACCAACTCAATTCTGCTGCTGTGATTAGAATGAACTGCTGTTCTGAGGTGAAGCATAGCGGAAGTGATACTCAGTGGAACTGCAAGTCCACAAGAAGCACATAGGAAAGAGACAGGAAGAAGCAAGTCCCTTTTCTCCCCACCCAGACTGGTAGTCTCCTGCAGGAAGCCCCTATTGGCAAAGCCTACCAGACAACCAGCTGGCAAAGCAAAAATGTGGTTTGTGGAATCCCAGCCCCAGCATCACAACAGCAGAGTACAGAAGGGAGAATTTGGTGCTGGGAGAAAAGAGCTTAACAATTGGCACCTGGCCTTATGAAATAATCAACTTATACACAGAACTTAGAACTTAGCTTACCCTCTCCATGAAACCTCTCATAAAACCTGTTGACAATTTGCAAGCACCTGCCAGGCCTCTCTTTTTAATATTAATATATTATTCATGATTCAAAGAAGAATGGAGAAAGGTGTTCAAAACACCTGTTGTACACTTGACCCTAAATCAGTAATCTCCACCTTTAGAGTGAGTCCATATTTCTCTTACAAAATAAATTACAGTGGATCTTTGACAATTGTTTTCCTAATTTTTCAGGCACTACCATCAAGTAGTACCAGTATTTCAGGATCTGGGCATTGTTTCAATGATGAAAGTCCTATTGTTTCAATGATCACAAGTCCAATGAATAATTTGTAATTCCTTCACTGAAGCAATTAGCATATTTGATAGTAGCTAAATTTATCTCTTTGTATTATATTTGCATACCTAACAGAATGTAATAAACATCCAAAAAATATACAGATGAGGAATTTTGACAATGTCAACATAATAGATTTGTCTGTTTTAAATTAAGATCAAGGCCGGGCGCGGTGGCTCACGCCTGTAATCCTAGCACTTTGGGAGGCTGAGGCGGGCGGATTGCTCAAGGTCAGAAGTTCGAAACCAGCCTGAGCGAGACCCCGTCTCTACCAAAAATAGAAATAAATTAATTGACCAACTAAAAATATATATACAAAAAATGAGCCGGGCATGGTGGCTCATGCCTGTAGTCCCAGCTACTCGGGAGGCTGAGGCAGTAGGATCGCTGAGCCCCGGAGATTGAGGTTGCTGTGAGCCAGGCTGATGCCACGGCACTCACTCTAGCCTGGGCAACAAAGTGAGACTCTGTCTCAAAAAAAAAATAAAAAAAAAAAAATAAAAAATAAATTAAGATCAAAATATAAAATTTCCACGTCCACATGATATCGTATAGGACTTTGCATACAATAAATTGCCTTATTCCTTACAATTTGTGAATTGCCTAGAAGCATTTAATTAGGGAAAACACTACAATGTATCAAAATTAAGCATAAAACAAATAAGTATTTCTATTATATTTATGTCTATTAAACTGCTAAGTTTGACAGTACAGAGAGATAGCAAACCTGTGGGTGGTGGAACTAAATATCTAACTGTTTAAAATAAGTATTTTTTTCCTATCCTGATTAAAACAAACAGCTTCCCAATGAAGCAATTCTAATCTTATTACACAGGCTTGATCTTGATAGTTACATTTAGAAAGAAATTATTATATTAACAAAGATTAATGGAGTTATAAATGGATTTCACAAAGATCATTTAAGTAGCTCTCTATAATCTTATCAACTAACAGTTTCTTTTAATGTTTCCCAGAGATAACATCAAGGGCAAAAAACTTTACTCATTTATATATATATCTCCACATAGAAGGTTAGTAATGTGTAGTATAGTTATAAATACATCCACATAGAGGGTTAGTAATGTGTTAGTATCCACATTTATATATATATCCACATAGAGAGTTAGTAATGTGTCTTACCTATTAACATCCCAGATTTTACAAGTTGTATCCAATGAAGATGAAGCCACAAAATTGCCACAGGAATGCCACGTGCAGGACCATACTGCATGGTTGTGTCCTTCAAAGGTCAAAATGCAATCGCCTTTATATAGGTCCCATAATTTAACTGTAGTGTCACCACTTGATGTAGCCAATTTGTTGCCACTATTTACAGAAATATAAAAAGACATTTTGTTTACAAACTAATTCATAATTAATTTATTTTATGATCAGCTGCATTCTGTGAGTAATTTGTGTGTATGTGGGTATCTGAGTTATTTTTACTTTTAGTGGCATAGCTAAATGAGTAAATCTTATTATCTTATCTGGGTCTACACAATTACTAACTTGGAATGTTTAGTAATTCAAGCTAAAGAGAGAACCTTGTGTTTGTAGTTTCAAGATCAATTCTTTTAAATTCTCCTAGATTAATTCACTAAATTAGTGTTTTTGTTAGTGTGTGTTTGGTTGAGAGTTTGTGTTAGGCTCTGTGGATAATGTAGCTTCAGAACAATAAAAATTTGGATATGGGCTAAATCAATTTCAAAACCATAATACAATATTAAATAGTAAGTCAGAATTGCTTATGTTTGAATTAATTAAATGCTCCATGAGTGCAGTTTGGATGAAGGAAGAAGTGAATCAGGAATGAGATGGCTTTGTAGTAGATCATAAGACATGAAAGAGATTTTTAAGTGCTGGGTAGTTGAGGATGAGTCATTGGATTTTCCATTTAGGTAATCAGTAGATGTGAAAAAGCAGTGGTTTTCAAGTGGTGGACACAAAAGCTAATCTAAGAAATGAGTGGGTACCAATGACTTGAGTAAAAACATCTGGTTTTGGGGGGGAGGGGTTGATGAAATATCAGCTGCAAGAAACCTTCATGTTTTCCACATCCTTCTGTATTGCATGCTCTTTGTATGTGTTCCCTTAGTAACTTTCTCTCACTGAATTGTAATAAATTGCTTCTTTGCCCTCCTCCCCTGCGAAACTGTGATTTATGGTGGAGAACTGTTTCTTCTCTCTGTTTCTACAGCATCAAGCATCATGACTGACCAACTAAAGTGCTTAATAAATGCTTTAGAATAAGTATAAGAATAAATGAACATATAAATAAAGTTATGCTGTAATTGAAGAAATGCTTGATATCTCTAACAGAAGGAATGGCAAGATCAAGAAAAAGTGTTGCTTACTAATAGTTCGGGTATTTTTATGCTAAGAGAGAAATGAAATTTTTATCTGCAGAGGAAACACAGCCACCATTAGAGAGGAAGAGCTTGAAGATGCTGCAGAGAAGGTGGATTATAGAGAGAGGATATTCTCATTAAAGTTAGAAAAGGATGTCTATTTTATTTTTTAAGGTAGCATAGTTGAAAAATTACTGTATGGCAGGTAGTCCCATCATCAATAGATAAACAATAAAATATGCCTTTTGCTTTGCAGCAATTGTTTATTAGCACAATATATTTGAATTCAGAATTTTAGTTTTTAATATTAAAGACTGAATAATACATGTGTCTAAAAAAATCCAAGGAAACAAAAAATAAAACATTTTTTAAGCATGTCTCTTTCTCAAGTCTGTCTTTCCTATGGGGTAGTATGCTGTTATGGACCAAAATCTTGGTATTAGGTAAGAATTACTATGGTATATTTCTGCCCGTGGCTCAAAAACCCTCTCATATAGCTATTATATGCTTCTCTCTTGGTTTAAACCATGTGCCCAGAAAAACAAAAACCGCAACTGGAATAATTACAACTAGAATGAAGCAGTATTATTTCTTTGTAAGTGCCACAAACTGATATTTTGTCAACAATAAATATAAAAAATATTCTCATAAATTTTTAACATACTGTGATTATAGCTCATATGTATGAGCTCAACTAAATCCAAAATATATAAAACATAAATTTCTGAATAGCCTTTTGAAATTTTTGTGCCTTTCAAAAGATATGGTTTGACATATGGAAAACTATTTTTGGTTCATGAGAAAATAAAGGACATTTCTGAGGACTCAGAAAGATAGAGAGAAAAAGAGAAAAAGTATGCGAAAGTAAGTTTCAAGTGATGCAAAAGGTCAGAGTTTCCCTGAGCTACACACAAATGGAAGGAGCCAAAACCATTAAAAACAACAAAAATGGATGCTATGAGCTGAATGTTTGTGCCACCCTTGCCCTAAATTCATAGGTTGAACCCTAATTCTCAATGTGATTGTATCTGGAGGTAGGGCTTTTGGGAGATAATTAGGTATAGTTGAGGTTATGAGTATGGTGACCCCATAACAGGATTAGTATCCTTATAAGAAGATGAAGAGTCTGGCTTATTCTCCCTGCATTGTGAGGACACAGAGAGAAGGCAGCCGCCTGCAATCCAAGAAGAGGGTCTGCACCAAAACTGATTGATGCTGGCATTCTGATATTAGATTTCTATCCTCCAGAACTGTGAGATATTGATTTCTCTTGTTCAAGCCATTCAATCTATGTTATTTTGTTATGGCAGCCTGAGCTGACTAATACAGTGGATCCAGGTTTTTGGTATATAGTCCAAATCATTCCAATTTAGACCCTCAATATTCCACAGATAAAATTCAACCAAATATAAGCTTTCAAAAAAAAATACCAAAGACATAATGGGAAGTAAAAAGCCATGACTGAGGACGAGCTGATAAAATTGGCAAACACTTATAACCTAAAAGACTCCAGTTGTTGTAATTATAAGGTACAGAATATAATATAGCTATGAATAAAATGTGTAAAGAAATAACAGATGGAGAGAGAAGGATGGCGCAAGATGGCTGAATAGAAACCTCCGGCCATCATCCCTTTGCATGAATACCAAATTCAACAACAACACAAGTAGGTGCCTTCAGAAGAACAAAAAATCAGGTAAGCAATTATACTACTTTGTTTAACATTAATTATACCAAGGAAAGAGGTTCTGACAAGGACAGAAAAGACAATCTTGTATTACTATCCCCCCTTACCTATCCCCCAAGAGGGCCATGCCAGCACACCAAGTGAAGAGAGAGTCTATGAACACAGAGGAAGGAGAGTGAAGTGATTATGGGACTTTGCATTGAAATTCAGAGCCTCCCTGGCACAGGGGAATACAGCACAGGGCAGAATTCTACCAGACCCCATGGAAGGAGCACTTAGATCAGCCTGTTCAGAGAGAAATCCTCTGGCCTGAAACCCACGTTCTGGCTAGCTATACTACAAGCTGAGAAAAATCAGCTTAGGCCTGTACTAAATTTGTACAGCAGTCAGGCTACAGAGGCGCCAGTCCTTGGGCAATTCATGTTGTTCTGTTGGCTCAGAATGGACATGGAGTGCACATGACACAGTGAAACACCAGCTTCTGTGACCATGCCAGTGCCTGTGTCACCTTTCCCCAATTCTAGTTAGTACAGCTCAATGAGAATCATTTTCTACTTGGGAAAAGGAAAGAAAAGAATTCAGAGGACTTTGTTTTGCAACCTGGGTACCAGCTCAGGCATAGTAAAAAAAAAAGTACCAAGCAGACTCCTGAAGACCTGAGTCTAGGCCTTAGTTCCTATATGACATTTCTGGACCCAGCCTGGGCCAGAAGCAAACATGTTGCCCAGAAGGCAAGGATCCAGTCCTGGCAAAATTCACCACCTTCTGAATAAAGAGCCCTTGGGCTTTGAATAAACATCAGGGGTAGCTAGGCAACAATCATCATAAACTTTGGGTGAGACTAAGCTCTCTTGCTCTGGCAATGGTGTCCATGAGAGAGTACCCACATCACTCCTTGCCCAACTCCAGAAACATAGCTTAGAGAATGTGGGAAGAGAGTAAAAGACATTGCTTGGTAACACAGAAAAGCCTCCCATATTTTCCCCAAGTCTACCAAGGCAGTAACATTAGGAGTCTGCAAGAGTCACAGCATTACTGGGCTTGGGGAACCCCTACTGCTGATAATGGCTGCAGTGACCAAAAACTTAGATCACAACATTTAATTCCCTATGGATATCTGGAAAGCCTTCTCAAGAAGGATAAGCTCAAACCAACTCAGACTGTGAATATTAAAATAAATACCTAATTTTAAAATGTTCAGTCATTGATGAACACCTACAAACATCAAGAATATCCAAGAAAATAAGACCTCACCAAACGAACTACATAAGGTACCAGTAACCAATCCTGGAGCATGGAGATACATAACCTTTCAGAAAAAGAATTCAAAACAGCAGTCCTGAAGAAGCACAATGAACTTCAAGACAACACAGAAAAGGAATTCAGAAGCCTATCAGAGATATTTAACAAAAAGTTTGAAATAATAAAAAAAATCTAGCAGACATTCTGGAGCTAAAGAATTTATTTGACAAACTGAGAAATGCATGAGAGTCTCTCATCCACAGATTGACCAAGCTGAAAGAGAATAATGAGCTTGAAGATAGGCTATTTGAAAATATCCAGTAAGAAGAAAAAAAAAAAAATGAAAAAGAAGGAAGCACAATGATAAAGCCTAGAAAATAGCTTCACAGGGGCAAATCTAAGCGTATTTGCCTTAAAGAAGTGGTAGAAAGAGACAGATTGGGGTAGAATATTTATTTAAATAAATAACAGAAAATGTTCTAAACCTAGAGAAATATATCAATATTCAGGTATAAGAAGGTCATAGAATGCCAAGAATATTGAACTCAAACAAGACTACTTCAAGGCATTTAATAATCAAGCTCCAAAAAAGTCACAGATAAAGAAATGGTCCTAAGAGAAGCAAGAAAAAAGAAAATAATAACATATGAAAGATCTCTATTACATCTGGAAGCAGATTTCTCAGTGGAAACCTTACAGTCCAGGAAAAAGTAGCATGACATATTTCAACATATTCAAAAGTAGCATGCCATTAACCCCAGAATAATATACCCAGCAAAAGTAGCCATCAAACATGACAGAGAAATAAAGATTTTCCCAGACAAACAAAAGTTGGGAGATTTCATCAACACCAGACCTATCCTACAAGAAATACTAAAATGAGTTCTTCAGTCTGAAAGAAAAGGACATTAAACAACAACATGAAATAATCTAAAGGTATACAACTCTCTGGTAAGTACACAAACACAGAATACTCTATTGTTGTAATTATACTTTATAAACCCCTTTATCTTGAGTAGAAAGATGATACAATAATCATTAGAGACCTCAACACTCAATTTTCAGCATTGAACAGATCATCCAGACAGAAAATCAACAAATAAACAATGGACCTAATCTGCATTACAGACCAATGGACCTAATAGATATTTACGAAATGTTATTTCCAACAGCTATAGAATGTATGTTCTTATCCTCAGCTCATGGATCATTTTCAAGGATAGATCATATGTTAGGCCACAAAACAAGGCTTAACAAATTCAAAAACTTGAAATCATACATAATATTTTTTTCTTACAACAATGGGATAAAACTCGAAATCAATAACAGGAGGAACATTGGAAAATATATAAATACATGGATATTAAACAGTATGCATCTGAATGGCCAGTGGGTCACTGGAGAGTTCATGAAGGAAATTTAAAATTTTCTCAAAACAAATGAAAATGAAAACACAACATATCAAAACCTTGGGATTTAGCAAAAGCGGTAAAAAGAAAAAAGTACCTACAATAAATACCTACATCAAAAAGTAGAAAAGCTTCAAGTAAATGACCTAACAATACATCTCAAAGAACTGGAAAAATAAGAACAAACCAAACCCAAAATTAGTAAAAGAAAAGATCAGAGCAGAAATAAATAAATTGAAACCAATATATATAAAAGATCAAAGAAAAGAGAAACTCGGGTTTTTGAAAAGATAAATAAAATTGACACACATTTAGCCAGACTAAGAGAAAAAGAGAAAAGACCCAAATATATTAAATCAGAGATGAAAAAGGAGACATTAAAACTGATAGTGCAGAAATATAAAAAATTATTAGAGACTACTATGAGCAACTATATGTCAACAAATTGGAAAACCCAGAAGAAATGGAAAAATTCTTGGACAAATATAACTTACCAAGATTGAACCAGGAGGTTCAATTAGACAAGAGAAAAAAATAAAGGGCATCAAAATTGGAAAGGAAGAAGTCAAATCATCCTTGTTTCTAGATGATATGGTCTTATATCTAGAGAAACCTCAAGATTCCACATAAAAATTATTAGAACTGATAAACAAATTCAGTAAACTTGTAGGATACAAAATCAACATACAAAAATCAGTAACATTTATCTATGCCAACAGCAAACAATCTGAAAAAGAAACCAATAAAGTAATCCCATTTATAACAGCTACAAATAAAATACCTAAGAATAAACTTATTAAAGAAGTAAAAGATCTATATAATGAAAGCTATAAAACATTGATGAAAGAAATTGAAGAAGACACAAAAAATGAAAAGATATTTCATGCTCATGGAAGAATCAATATTGTTAAAATGTCCATTGTACTAATCTACAGATTCAATGCAATCCCCATCAAAATGCCAATTATATTCTTCACAGAAATAGAAAAAAATAATCTTACAATTTATATGGAACTACAAAAGACCTAGAATAGCCAAAGCTATCCTGAGAAAAAATAACCAATTGGAAGAATTACATTACCTAACTTCAAATTATACAGAGCTGTAGTAACCAAAACATCATGTTACTGGCATAAAAACAGACACATAGACCAATGAAACAGAATAGAGAACACAGAAATAAATACATATCCATAGTGAATGTATTTTCAACAAAGGTGCCAAGAATATACAGTGGGGAAAGGACAGTCTTTTCAATAAATGGTACTGGGAAAACTGGATATCCATATGCAGAAGAATGGAACTAGACTCTTACCTCTTACCATATACAAAAATAAAATCAAAATGAATTAAATACTTAAATCTAAGATGTGGAACTATGAAACTACTGAAAGAAAACATTGGGGAAACACTTCAGGATATTGGTCTGGGCAAGGACTCTTGAATAATACCCCCAAAGCACAGGCAACCAAAGCAAAACTGGACGGATAGGATCACATCAAGTTAAAAAGCTTCTGCACAGCAAACAAAATATTCAACAAAGAGACAATCCAAACAATGGGAGATAATATTTGTAAACTACCCATCTGAAAAAGGATTAGTAACTAGAATATATAAGTAATTCCAACAACTCAATAGAAAAAAGTCAAATAATCCAGTTTAAAAATGAGTAAAGGATCTGTATAGACATTTCTCAAAAGAAGATATACAAGTATATGAGAAAATGGTCAACATCATTAGTTGTCAGAGAAATGCAAATCAAAACTATACTAAGATATCATCTCATCCCTGTTAATATGGCTTTTTATCAAAATGATAAGCAATATAAAATGCTGGTAGTGAAAGAGGAACCCTCATGCAATGTTGGTGGGAATGAAAATTAGTATAACCACTATGGAGAACAGTATGGAGGTTCCTCCAAAATCTAAAAATAGATTATAATTTCACTGCTGGGTATATATCCAAAGTAGGGGAATTCAGCATATCAAAAAGATATCTGCATCCCCATGTTTATTGCAGCACTATTCACAATAGCCATGATTTGGAATCAACATTAAGTGTCCATCAATGAATTAATGGATAAAGAAATTGTGACAGATACACACAATGGAATATTATATATAATATATCATATTATATAAAAAGAATGAAATCCTGTCATTTGCAACAACATAGATAGAACTGGAGAACATTATGTTAAGTAAAATAAGCCAAGCACAGAAAGACAAAACTTACATGTTCTCACTCAAACAATTGATCTCTTGGAGACAGTGAGTAGAATGATGGTTACAAGAGGCTGGGATGGGTAGAGGGGAAGGGGGAATAAAGTAGGGATGGTCAATGGGCGCAAAAAATATAGTTAGATAGAATAAACAATATTTGATAGCACAACAAAGTGACTATAATTAGCAGTAGGCTAGGGTATATTTTAAAATAACTAAAGGAGTAGAACTGGAATGTTCCTAACACAAAGAAATGATAAATGCCTGAGGTGATGAGTACCCCAATTACCCTGATTTGATTAATCTACATTGAATGCTTGTATCAAAATATCACATGTACCCTATACATACATATAACTAATATGTATCCATAATAGTTAAAAGTAAAAAATTACGATCTCTCTGGGCCTATAAAGTGAAGATCCAGCTCTTGCCCCTGCTTCTCACAGCCTTGAAGAGAAGAGACATCTCATTTTCATTCAGAATATGACCTAGACATTCTTCTCATAGTGCCAGAGGCAAGCGCTCTTCATTTTCAAGCCCCTGGTCTGTTTCCTGCCCCGTGTTCAACTGGTCCATAGGATAGACCATTCCACTCTGTTGAGAATGACATATTTTTAGAGACCCTCCCTAAACTTAACCTTGGCCCTGCACACCACTGAGTCTGTTTACATAACTGAGACAATATCTTCAACTCGATGCGTCTGGTGCTTGGGTCTCTTCCAATCTATTATATGCTATAATTATTATAGATTATTACATTTTGAAATACATTAATATATTCAGTTCCTCTTTAACATTCACTGTTTACCAGGGATACAAAATGGGAATGATATAAAGTACATGTATACCTGAAAATTTTTACATTTTTTTTTTCCTTTGGATTAAATTGTGAGAGTAGGAAGTCTATATATTCAGAGACCACTTTTTTCACTTCTCATTCACCACCATAGAATTGCTTTTACTGAATTGCTGGTGGTATTGTTCCATTACCCTACAATGAGGAGAGTTATAAGGCACAATCTTATCTGTATTATTGATAGGTTGTTGTTGAGGCTATTGCTCAACAGATTATATATTATATAAGAGTGTTGTGTACTCTTAATATGAACCCAGTGGTGAAACACTTTCAGGTCTTCCTAGCAGGAGTCATTGTGCTACTGCTCACCAGCCTGAGATGATTTCTCTTATTGACAATGGGTATCACATAGCTGACTAGGTCTCTTTCTTTTTGTTTATGCTACAATACTTAGGCCTAAAGTTGAAGCTCTCCTCTAGCAATTTCAAAAAATATATGCTATGTTTTTTTCACTAATTAATATCCACATAGCCAACATTTAGCAGAAAATATTTAAGGCAGATTATATAGATTTTATATATTAACTCCTGGTTTTATCTTATTTTTTACCTATCCTAAGTTATCTTTCACTTTAATTATTTCTTAAAAACAACACTTATATTTGCATGTCCTCTAAATTCCACTGGAAAATGGATGATATAAAACATAATTTACAAAATATACTATGCTCTATGGATATGAAGATGATGAAAGAAACTCTGCCTTCAAGATATTCATGTTCTTAAAGGTTATACAAATATATAACCAAAAAATTATAGTATTTTCATAAATATTTTAATAGATGAAGATAAAGGATATAGTGATATCACAGGGAGCAGGATAATCAGCTTTCTAGGCTCAGAAGGTAGTCATGACGGCTGTAAAAAGATGAACACATCTGAACAAAATCTATACACATAAGTAGGTATTCACAATGTAAAAATAGGAGATGAAAAAGTATGAATGTTTAGCATGGAAAAATTGTGGTATATTCAGAAAGTTCTAAATATTTTTCATTCCAGAAGAGAAGAATAATGGGGAAATTAGTCTAAATAGGTAAGCAATAGTTAAATAATAAAAAGCCTTTCCTAGGCCGGGCGCTGTGGCTCACGCCTGTAATCCTAGCTCTTGGGAGGCTGAGGCGGGCGGATTGCTCAAGGTCAGGAGTTCAAAACCAGCCTGAGCGAGCAAGAGCGAGACCCCGTCTCTACTATAAATAGAAAGAAATCAATTGGCCAACTGATATATATATAAAAAATTAGCCGGGCATGGTGGCACATGCCTGTAGTCCCAGCTACCCGGGAGGCTGAGGCAGAAGGATCCCTCGAGCCCAGGAGTTTGAGGTTGCTGTGAGCTAGGCTGACGCCACGGCACTCACTCTAGCCTGGGCAACAAAGCGAGACTCTGTCTCAAAAAAAAAAAAAAAAAAAAAAAAAGCCTTTCCTAAAGTGCCAAGGAGTTTTAATTGATAGGCTATGAAGTGAGATTAGGGTTTTAACAGGAGTTGGTGAGGTAATCAAATATTAATTTTAGAATGATAACTCTAGGGCATGATGAAGACCAAGTTTGTTGCAAGGAGAGGTCAGAAACTATGTTAGAGAATTGATAACAATTTCTATTATATTATAGGCTTGCACTTAATTCTTGAACTTAATTATTTTGATATATGTGCTTTATATAATCGCAGTCATTCCCAGATGTTGGTAAATAATTCCCAAGGCAAGGTCTCTTTTCTCACACTTGTCTTTTCCACTTAACTATGGATTTTTCCAACTCTTAATTGTAATGAATGGGGACATGCCCTTCTTGCAGTAAAAAGTCCCCCTGTGATGCTTCTGCTTGTCTACCTTCTTTTGACCTCTGAGCTGAGTTAGTAAAAATCCTGAATTGCAAAATTTTTCAACTTTTCTGAATTTAGAGAGTACATGGCAAACAAAATACATGAGTGTGATGCTGAGTTCAACTCTTAGGAGGATTGATTTGAAAATATATTCTAAGTCAACAGAGGCCATGATACATTTTTCATCACCTGCAGCCTCAGACTAAATATGGAATGAAATACTTTCTTTTCTTTTCCTTTTTTTTTTAGCGTATTATGGGGGTACAAGTGTTAAGGTTACATATATTGCCCATGCCCCCCTCCCCGCTTGAGTAAGAGCTTCAAATGTGTCCATCCTCCAAACGTTGCACATCTCATTCATTGTTTGTATATACCCATCCCCTCCCCCCCACCCACCCTCCCAATACCCGATAAATGTTACTCCTATATGTCCACTTAGATGTTGATCTGTTAATACCGATTTGCTGGTGAGTACATGTGGTGCTGTTTTTTCCATTCTTGAGTTACTTCACTTAGTATATTGGGTTCCAGCTCTATCCAGGAATGGTGCTATATCACCACTGTTTCTTAAAGTTGAATAGTACTCCATGTTATACATATACCACTTTTTATTAATCCACTCATGAATTGATGGGCACTTGGGTAGTTTCCACAGCTTTGTAATTGTGAATTGTGCTGCTATAAACATTCAAGTGCAGGTGTCTTTTTCATATAGTGACTTTTTTGATCTTTTGGGTAGATGTCCAGTAGTGGAATTGCTGGATCAAATGGTAGATCTACTTGTATCGCTTTGAGGTATCTCCATATTGCTTTCCACAGAGGTTGAACTAGTTTGCAGTCCCACCAGCAGTGTAGGAGTGTTCCTCTCTCTCTGCATCCACACCAGCATTTGTTGTTTGGGGACTTTTTGATAAAGGCCATTCTCATTGGAGTTAAGTGATATCTCATTGGGGTTTTGATTTGCATTGCCCTGATGATTAGAGATATTGAACATTTTTTCATATGTTTGTTGGCCATTATTCTGTCTTCTTTTGAGAAGTTTCTGTTCATGTCCTTTGCCCATTTTTTGATAGGGTTGTTTGATTTTTTCTTGCTGATTTTCCTGAGTTCTAAAAAGATTCTAGTTATCAGCCCTTTATCAGATGTGTAGCTTGCAAAAATTTTCTCCCATTCTGTGGGTTGTCTGTTTGCTCTCTTGACAGTTTATTTGGCTGTGCAGAGCTTTTTAATTTGATCAGGTCCCATTTGATTATTTTTGTTGCTGTTGTGATTACCTTTGGGGTCTTCTCCCCAACACATTTTATAAAGTGAACATAACCCTGATACCAAAACCAGGAAAGGATGCAACAAAAAAAGAAAACTACAGATCAATATCCCTTATGAATATAGATGCAAAAATTCTCAACAAAATCCTAGCCAATTGAATCCAGGTGCTTGTCAAGAAAATAATCCATCACAACCAAGTGGGCTTCATCCCAGGGATGCAGGGATGGTTCAACATATGCAAATTTATAAATGTAATTCACTATATAAACAGAAACAAAAACAAAGACCATATGATCATCTCAATAGATGCAGGAAAAGCATTTGACAAAATTCAACACCCTTTTATGATAAGAACACTCAACAAAATAGGCATAGACGGGGCTTACCTTAAAAGGATGCAAGCCATATATGACAAACCCACAGCCAATATCATACTGAATGGAGAAAAATTAAAAGCATTCCAACTTAGAACTGGAACAAGACAAGGTTTCCCACTATCTCCACTTCTGTTCAACACAGTGCTGGAAGTCCTTGCTACAGCAATCAGACAAGAGAGTGGAATTAAGGGTGTCCAAATGGGAGCAGAAGAGATCAAACTCTCACTCTTTGCTGATGACATGATATTATACCTAGAAAACCCCAAGGATAAAACCAAGAGACTCCTTCAACTGATAAATGAATTTGGTAAAGTCTCAGGATACGAAATCAGTACACAGAAATCAGAGGCATTCACATACACCAACAACAGTAAAAGTGACAACCAAATCAAAGACTCAATTCCCTTCAAAATAGCAACAAAGAAAATAAAGTACCTTGGAATATATTTAACTAAGGAGGTAAAAGACCTCTACAGGGAGAACTATGAAACACTGAAGAAGGAAATAGCAGAGGACATAAACATATGGAAGAATATACCATGCTCCTGGGTTGGCAGAATCAACATTGTCAAAATGTCTATACTACACAAAGTGACCTACAGAGTCAATGCAATCCCTATCAAAATACCATCATCATTTTTCACAGATATAGAAAAAATAATTTTATGTTTTGTATGGAACCAGAGAAGACCCGTATAGCAAAATCAATCCTAGGCAATAAAAACAAAATAGGAGGTATCAATTTACCAGACTTCAAACTATACTACAAGGCTATAGTCATTAAAACAGCTTTTGACTGGCACAAGAACAGGGACATTGACCAGTGGAACAGAACAGAGAACCTAGATATAAAACCATCCTCATATAGCCAACTAATCTTTGACAAGGCAGACAAAAACATATACTGGGGAAAAGAATCCTTATTCAATAAATGGTGCTGGGAAAACTGGATAGCCACATGTAGAAGACTGAAACAAGACCCACACCTTTCACCTCTCACAAAAAGCAACTCACTCTGGGTAACAGACTTGAACCTTAGGTGTGAAACTATTAGAATTCTAGAGGAAAATGTTAGAAATGCCCTTCTAGACATTGGCCTAGGCAAAGACTTTATGAAGGAATGAAATACTTTCTTACCAGCCTCTGCTTTGGTACCAAGATTTGTTGCACAAAGCTGTATCAAAACAAGGATAGTGAAGAAAATTATTTTTTACAAACTTGTGAAGGTTCTAAGTGTAACTGAGGACAATAAATTCCAAATAGTTATTCTCTACACCCCATCTGGAAGGTGGGAATAGAAAAACCTTCTTATTGTATGTTTGAGAAGTAGAACTCAATACAGGGCTTAGATTTCTTCATGATTCACACCTACCAAAGCCACACTACTCGAAGGCTTTAAGACAGATAAGAGCAGGATATCTGCATGGTTCCAGATACCCTTGTTTCTAGTGTAAATTAGATATTTTTCATAATTGACAATATTATAATGACCATTTGGATACATTTTAAAGTAGCTTGGTATAAGTAAATTTATGTATCACAGAATTCTAGTATCTCAAGCCTGGAAAAGCCTTTAAATCCATTTAACCTAATCATACATTGCTCAGTTTAGTGACTTCTACCAACATTCTATCTATTCTACAATTTTATCACCCAGTTTCTAATAAGAGAAAACTCACTTCATTTGGTTTTGGGTAGTTCTGTTGTAAAGTCTTCTTTTTATTGAGATTATTTTCTTCTATCTAAAACTTCCCCTCGTTGAAGTGATAAAATACTTGGCATTATTCAGTATTCAAATAATCCCCCTTTCATTCATTAGCCTTTAGAATACAGTAGGAAAACTATCATCTCCTAGAAAGACACATTCCATTCGACTCCTTTATCACACAAATATTCTTCTCTGTGCTCCACCTTATAAGTCCACAGAGTCCTAAGAAGTTGTATATCCACTCTATACCAACTTATAAGTGGTCTATTTCTTTTTATATGGCATATTTTTCCAACATTCTATTCTAATCTTGTAACCTATCTCTTCAAATCTTGATAACATGATTATATATGTTTCCACAAATTAAAATATGAGATTCACTTTGTTTAGTTTCCATTTCTTGAGGTATTAGATACTCCTTCTTATTCCTTGACTAATTACTTCTCATGTTTCACCTCCAAATTGTTATTTTCCTTTCATGACAGATACTGTTTCTCTAATAACCAGCCTCACATTCAGGTTGAAGTTTTCTTGATAAGATCAGTTTGTTTTTGGACAATTAAGGCCATCACTAATATTCTGAGCTATATTATATTCCTACCAGAGAATCCAATTAAGTATTTTAGTTTATGGCATCACTTTTCAGAAATCTATATTTTATTAATTTAAATTATATTTAAATCTAGCTGTTCACCTCTTCTGCCCCCCTATCCCTGCAAGTACAGATAAAACAAAGAAGTAATAGTAACAACACAGGTATAACTAAGTCCTTGAATTTCTGACATAAATTTTACAATTACTATAATATTTTGTTGCTCTTTCTGGGAGCACCATCTGCTCTACCATAAATTCATTAGAGTAGCTTAGGGAACAACAGATAGGTCTCCAACAGTTTCTCAATCACATTTCTAATAAACTCTTGAAAAATAGTACAGATTTCGCCTGAATTTGCCAAATCCTGGTGATCAGATATCCCTCACTAGGGCTGTATCATTCACCAAAGAGTTGATAATCATCAGGGTGGGCATTTAATTTATTTTCTAATTGTGTGAATGCTGCATCTCAAGCTGTATAAGAAAATAATATCCTTTAGGCATACTAAGTTTGGTACTCAATAGCTTAGTTTTCCTGGAAATAAGATAAACTAGAGCATTAGTAGATGTCAGAGCTCATGTTCTAATCACATCTTTCCCATTTAAAAGCCTTGTTGTTTTGGAAACATATTTAGTCTTTCTGGACCTTTCTGTTGCTTGTGAAACATAGATTTTGAGTATTCTCATTATAAAAAGGAGAAATGATACCTCTCCACTTTGATTCTGTAGTGCAGATCAAACTAAGGTATATGCCAAAATATAACCCACAAAACAGTTGTGGACATGAAGAAGTATGATTTGTAGATCTCCATATAATAGTCCTTGTATGGAGCATACTGCCTTGAGAAAATAATAAAAAAAAAAAAAAAAAAAAAAAAGAAGTAACCCAAGACAGGAATTTTTTTTTTTTTTTAGGAGGATGATTGCTCTTGTTTCCATCTTCTAGGAAGTCAGTCCTTTCTTGCAGAAAAGATGGAATTTTGTGAGCAGAATAAATGTGGATCCCCACTGTGCAATCACTCCATGAAAGGACTAAATTACTGGCTATGGAACAGTTAGCTACAGGAGAAGCTGGGATTGGAAATGAGATGTACATCATGTAAAGATGTGGATTAGTACAGTATGTGATGAGTTCAGTGACAGAGAATGCTACACACTAGAGGTACATACACGATTTGCCCCATGACTAGCAACAGGCAGATGACTATAGGAGGATGCAGTCTCTAGAAAATAAGATGATATAAAGATGAAAGCCTAAGGAAATACATGTGGGTAGGTATAGAAACATAATGGAAGGGAAATCACATTTAAAAAAACATTCAAGAAATCAATAAATCCATACCTATCAAATAATTGAGTGTGAAAAAAGTGATAAGGAAGTTTAAAATACTACTGCAACATTTAAAAACTGAAGAAGCCAGTATGTACAGTGAGCAGCACAAAGACTGAATAATATCCGATTATAGAGTTATCATAATACATTTATTGAGAGGATAACGGTGTTCAAAAATCAATTTATACTTATAAATCAAAGCCAAAGATACATCAGTGTTGATTTGCTATTCAAAGTATCAAATTATATATGATTGTATTACTTTTAATCACCTATTTATTTACTTATTTTAAATGGGATCTTGCTCTATTGTCCAAGGTAGAGTGAAGTGATGTAATCATAGCTCACTGCAGCCTAGAACTCCTGAGCTCAAGCCATCCTCCTGCCTCTGAGTAGCTAGGAGTATAGGTGTATGCCTCCATGCCTGACTAATTTTTTTCTTATTTTTTTGTACAGATGAGATCTTGCAATGCTGCCCAGGCTGGTCTCAAATTCTTGATCTCAAGCGATACTCCTGCCTCAGCCTCCCAAAGTACTGGAATTATAGGCATAAGTAGCCACGCTCAGCCTCCTTTTCCTTTAAATACTAACTATGAAAATCCAAATATGGTTCATCTAAAGTAGAAGAATATGAATTTGAGTGATCTCTTTTGATCAATTGACTTTGTTAGTTTAGGGTCAGATCACTCCAGAATGGTTCTATCTACAGCTTTATCAGGGTGTTACAGTGGTATTTCAAAAAGTAACAAAAAGCACTTTGAAAACTGTTAAAATATTATTCAAATATAATATTCATCTCTGACTTATAAGAGTATTGGCATATTTGGGAGCACACAGCATGCATAACAGTAATGAGCTTCTTCATTTCAGCCTCTATTCAAACTTTCCATAAATTAATTTTAAAATTTTATTTACATTTATGTTAGCACTATTTGATATTCTTAATGGTGGCCCATTAATATCACAAATAAGCACAGTAAAATGATGTTATCATGCTTTTTAATTTACATTTCTGTGTATATGATATTATATTTAACAAGATAAAAAATTAAACCACAAAATAAAATACTAACAGTATCAAAATTAAAGATTCAAAATTCAACAAGACTCCAGAGAAAACATTTTTTAAAAATAAACTGAAAAACAAGAAAAACATGTTACTGAATATTAATCAAATTATAGGTGGTAGGGATGACTTTCTAAACTCTGCATTCATAGGAAAAAATCCCTCCACTCCATACCTCCCCCAAATGAAGACAATTAAACTGCAACAAACTCCAAACTTTAATATTAATATATCAAAATCTAACTAAAGAAAAAATAGATGAGTAACACAGCATATTACCAATATTTTGTAAATAAAAAGAAATATTTGAATTATAACTAGTTCATGCAATTGAAAATTTTTACACAAGAAAAATGAATAGCATGTAATTAACAAATGAGAAATAACAATTGGTCTACATATAGAATAATGGTTAAGGAAATAACTGAAGAAATATAAATGAAACTCTCTTTTTGTTTCTACCAAAATAACAAGTCATTTTAATTATTGCCTATTTATGATTAAAAAATGTTGATTTTTTTTACAAAGATAAGAAATAAGAAAAAGAGCAATGGAAACATTTTTGTTTCCATTACCTACTTTTGAGACTCCTCAGTAGACTGTTTACTAATAACTATGTTTTGTGCAGCTCATGAACATTTACTCAGGCATCTGATCCTAAACAATAATTCCTTGGTACAAACAAATAATTGAAAGTCACTTAGAAATACAATAACATCACTGAAAGGAAAATGTCACTAACTAATATTACCTTTCAGATTTAACATGATGTTTTTTTAAATTTAGATTTTATAGTCCTATATTTAGGGTTTTCTCTCACATGACCTGTGGGTATTTAACAATGCTACTCAAGTCATTAGCTTAGAAATTTTCTATCAAGCATCCTTCTCACTAAACTTGACAATGTTTATAAGGCTTGAAAATTGCTTAATTGGCTTAAAGAATTTCAAATTATGGCTGATGTTGGTTTATTGAAATGAAACTCAGATTGTACAACTTTCATGAAGATAACTACAAAGCAAAGTACTTAATGATCTCTATGTTTTCATATTACATTATTCCATTTGCAACTACTACCTTTCACAGTATAAAATTATTCCTTGACAGTTTCTTTTTCCCAATGATAGTGTAGAAAATTTTTATATTATTGTATCAAAGGATATCAAACACTTTACTATGCTATAGCAGTATGCTTGGATATTGAAGTCTAAATATTTAACAGATTAGAAGTTTCCCATGGGCAAGTTTCTAGGTCATTATTTTTCTCAACCTGTCAGATTCAGTAAAGTACTTTACATGGGTAAGTGGTTAAATGTTTAAAAGGAATAAAAGATACGTTTCATTGCAATTTTTTGTTCTCAGCACTACTGCTTCTCCAAACCCTAAAAGATACTTAGATGGAAAAAAATATCTATTTTGCTGTTCAAGAAAATATGATAACCATAAGACCAAGATTTTCTTGGTAGTTCAATATAATGATTATATATCTAGATAATTCTCATCGCATTTTCTCTGTGTGGTAAAATATATTGAGAAAATATTTTACATGGCAGTTTAGGCATCTTTTATGTGATATGTCCTATACAGTTGTGAGAAGTTAATTTACATTGTTACATTATACATAAAGTTAAAATGTTTTATTTTTATAGGTAATTTTAATTAATATTTTGGATCCAAATTTTTTATCATTGCAAAGCACAATTGATATAGCAACCAAACTGCAAAATTGTTCAAGAATTGGAAATATAACTTATGAAATGTATAATGCAAAGACATTTAACATATGTTTTTTTTAAAAAAGTCTCCTTACATTTCTTCATAAATATTTTATACTGCTTTATAATTAGTTAAGAATAAAAAAATAAATATCAAAGCAGAAATATAGTATTTCATCACAGGTCAATTATATCAGTAGTATTTCAATACTATCAAGTGGATTTGAATTTATTCTGTACATTCAGGACCTATATTAGCGTTTTCCCCTTGTAGGAGTGAGGGAAGAAATATTTTCCTCCAAATGTGCTTTTATTTTCTAGTCTAGTGAGTATCTCACTAGAATCACTAGTAATGAATTGTCCCTACTCTCAGTTCTATTTTCTTTTGCCACTCAGCTACCTGATAAATAATGGCAATGTGTTATCAATATAAAGGGAAGACACAGGGGTCTTACTATAACAAAGAATAAATACAGAACCATTTGTCTTAGAAAAACATCTACTTTCCAACTCTATTACTATTAAACATGAGATAGTGACAATAACAATATTCCCCACCACCAAATCTCATGTGTATTCATAGTGCCCAGGCTTCTGTATTCAATGTGATTTTTCAATAAAAAAGGGTCAGGACTCCTTATAGGGTAGTTCATTTCATGTCTTTGGACAGTGAAAAAAAAATTAAGAGAGACAGGAATATCCTTTTGTATTCATAAAACAAAAATACTTTCAAAAACATTTGGTGCAGTGTTGAAAGGTTAAAAGAACCAAAATACAAAATTCCTACTAAGAAAACAGTGTCAATTTGAATAAATTTTGGCAAATTGAAAAGGTTGAATTTATGATAAGCCATGACTTCAAAATGATTAGTTGTGAATAAATAGGGTAAAACAATAGGAAATATTTAATCATTAATTATTTCAGTAATAAGATGACCATTTTGTCACCTTTTAATTATATATATATATCTGTTTTTAAAGAGTAGTTATTAACCTGTTTCTAACACTTTAATAAGAGAGAATAAACACAAGGGACTATAAATAATCCAAAATAGTCCAGAAGAACCATTGGTCCTATGGAACTATGAATAAACAGACATCATACAAATAACAAAGGGATAAGAGAGTTCAACAGAGTGTCCCAGAATTATGAATTAGTGCTATACATCAAAGACTTTGGAAAGCTAATTTTGCAGATTGCTCCCTCATCTTATAAAAGACAATCTATTCTTCCAGACAAGTACTTCTCAGTGTGTGGTCCCAGTAAGCAGCATTAATATCACAGGGGGACTTGTGAGAAATATAGACTTTTAGACTCTACCCCAAATTTACTAAATCAGACACACTGGGGCTTATGCCCATCAATCTGTGTTTTAACAAGCCCTCCAAGTGATTATGATGCATGCTAAAGTGTGAAAATCCAGTGTGATAGCATTTTCTAATGACAAAATATTTAATTCTTAATCATGGCCTTCCTTTAAACCTGTTATTCCATTTTTAGGTTATATAGTTTATAGAATGTTTGAAATTCCCTTAAAATGTCTGTCTGAAATAAACTATTTCCCAAATACAGAATTCAGAACAAACATTCGCTTTATAGAACTTAGCAAACGTGCTAGTAATAATTAGATCTTGATATATATATACATAAACAATAAATATATCAATGTATTTATTTATATATAGCAATACATGCACTGATGTTTATTATTTAACTTTTATTATGAATAGATATGAACTAATAACAGAGTAAAACTTATATAATATATACAATATATAACATAATATGCATTAAATATTTGTCTAAAGAGCTAACAACTGAGAGTATGACCATCCTCTTGTACGTCCAGTCATCAAAGAATAACCTCAGTTGAATGCAATTTTCAAAACTAGCTTGTAGTCTAAATTAATGTTTTATTATGAAAATCACTTATATAACTCTTCTCAAAAGCATATAGAAGTGGCCAAGCTAAGGACAGTTCTAAAGGATCTAACATAAGGAAAGGATAAAAAACTAATATACTAACTAATATCATTTCAAAGACAAAAGAGTATCTCTCACAAATAAATACCTAATAGTGGTACTAAGATTTAAATTACTACATTAAAATCACCTAAATGCATGAAAAAGAATTAGGTTTAAAACAGCATTCTCAGCAGGAGCTTTGGCAGAAAATGAAAGCATTGTTGAATAATTTCCATGGAAAAATAAAGAAATCATGGAACAGTAATCTGTGTAACTGTGGGACTCAGAAAACAATACCCCAAAATGAATGCCTCAGAAGCAGCCTTGGAAGCTAAAGTTTCTCTCTGACTTTCCCCTGCTTTCCTGACTCTCAGTCCCATTCTCCTCTGAAGCTAACAATAGAAACTAGAATCCCTCTACTCCAAGGCATGTCATAGAAACCAGAACACCTTTACCCCAATGCCAGCCATAAAACCTAAAAATATTACTTTAACTCTCCCTCTGCCTTTCTGTGTAGAAACTGGCCATAAAAAATTATCTGAGCTACTTTGTTTGTCATAAGACCCTCATTCCAGAGAGTCTTGCCCCAAACTCAAAAGGAAAGAATACATGCTTAGGCTAAGAAGAATCTAGACAGACAGGCCTTGTTGGGTTTCCACATTCAGTCTATTAGTATTAGATCATACTCTTTTTGTCCAATCATATTTCTACATGGCTGTTCATATTTTTTTGAAACTAAGCATAAAAATGGATAATTACACCCATGTTTTTAGATGTTCATCATGAAGGCTCCTTTGTACATGTTAAATACATTTGTATGCCTTTTCTCCAATTAATCTGCCTATTGAGTTAATTTTTCAGTGAACTTTCAGAGGGCTAAGGGGAACTTTTTTCTTGACCCTAACATAATTTATTTTCAAAGTAATACAAATCCCTTGCAAAAATTTAGGATCATAGATAAGAATATAGAAGTCTACTCAAACATCCACAACTTTTGTATCCTCAAGATAAACTCTGTTGTATCTTTTCAGAATTATTTTTCTGAGAGATATAGACTAACTAAAAAGTGCAAAAAATTTATAAAAATATCTAATATTTTAATAAAATTATATATCATTATAAGAGTAAATTAAAATAAAAACCACCACGTACATAGAAAAGTGAAGGTCAGATGCAGTGGCTCATGCTTGTGATTCTAGCACTCTGGAAGGTCAACGCTGGAGGATCACTTGAGCTCAGGAGTTCGAGACCAGCCTGAGCAAGAGCGAGACCCTATCTCTACTAAAAATAGAAAAAATTAGCCAGGTGTGGTGGCACAAGCCTGTAGTCCCAAGCTACTTGGGAGGCTGAGGCAGGAGGATTGCTTGAACCCAGGAGTTGGAGGTTGCTGTGAGCTAGGCTGATGCCATGTACTCTAGCTTGGGCAACAGAGTGAGACTCTGCTTCAGGAAATAAAAAAAGGAAAAGTGAAAAAAAAGTATAGTTCAATAATATACACCAAAATAGCACCATCTATGAATACTTATAGTCAATATTTCCTAAAATTCGATTTTTAAATTCTTTCTTTATATATTTTCAGTTAGAAATAGATGTAGATATAGAGAAGGGTGGCAGAGGTAGAGAATGAAAGTATGATTTTATTAACTATAATTTATTATTAATAAATTTTATTAAAATTAGAATCATAATCTACCTGACTTTAAACTAAGATTTTTGCTAAAGATTACCCTTATCTAAATTCACCTGAAAAAGTATGCAACAAACTATAAGAACTTTTGAACTTCAAGTATATTTTTCTTCTACTCCAGTTTATAAAAAAAAATTTAAAAATAAGTATTTAATATATATAAAATTATATATTTCATCAACTGATATTATATATTGAGGACACATCAACTGTAGGTTATTCTTCTCAGAAATCCCTAATTTTAATCAGGAGACAACATCACACAAATGCAATTTGAGGGTCATTTTACAAAATACATAAGCAGTACTCTACAAAAATGTCAGGATTGTGAAAGACAAGGAAAAATGAAGTAATTGTCATAGACTGGAAACAAAAGAGACATGACAACTGAATGCAACAATGGATCCTGGATTGGATTCTGGAACAGAGAAAGAACACCAAGAAAAACTTGAGAATTCTGATTAAGATATGTAGTTTAATTAAGAGCATTGTGCCAATGTTAATTTCTTGTTCTGCTAATTGTACCATGGTTAAGTAAAGTGTTAACATTATGGTAAACTGGATTGCAGACAATATGGAAACTCTCTGTATTACATTTACAACTCTTTTGTAGGTCTAAAATTGTATCAAAATTTTAAAGTTTTTGAAAATAGAAAAAAGCTATATTTCACTTTTATACCATTTCTTCCAACTCCCAGATCTTAAGGACACAGAAATTAGAATTGTTAAACTTCTACTCCTTACTAGAATTTGATAGCTATAATATTTCTTTCTAAGTTTTATGATATATACCACCATAATGTCCACGGTTCTAGTTTTAAATGGCCTCAGTGATCTTCACAAATCCTTTACCCACAGTTTCTTTTTTCTGTGTTTATTTTGATTCTTTTGTTTTTTTTTTTTTTGGTTAGATAAATTTTTTGCCAAGTATTATTTTCAAGAAGGGCTTACAAGTCCTAAGCCCTCAAGTTCTAACATATTTAAGAAGATCTATTTGTTGTTGTAATGGTCTTGCTTGTTTTCCCTAAGAAGTTCTTTGGCACTGCTCCAGTATTTTTCTGGCATTGAGTATTATGCTAGTTCTTTTGTCACTGCATCTTCATTCATCATTTGCTTGAGTGGATATTATTCGCATGTTTTTGCTGCTGCTGCTGCTGCTGTGGTTGTTTTTTATTTGTTTTCTTCACCATGGCCAGAGTTGAGGCTCAGAAAATTATAATCAAAAAAGCAGGCCTCAGAAGCAGCCTCAGAGCAAAAATTTCTTTCTGATCTCCTGTCCTCCTATCTCTAGACACTCATTCTTCCCTGAAACCAGCCATAGAAACTAGAGTCCCTGTGTCTCAAGGCAGGTCATAGAAACCTAATCCCTTTTCCCCAAAGCCAGCCATAAACCCTAAGAATATTACTCTTTCTCTTCACGTTTCTATGTAAAAACTGGCCATAAAGAAATTATCTGATCTATCTTGTTAGATTGTAGGGCAGAAGATTCCTTCCCAGAGAGGGCCTTGCCCCAAACCCAGAGGGAAGGTATGCTGAATAGAAAGGCAAAGAAGAATCTAAACTGATAGGCATTTCTGGGTTTCCCCACCCAGTCTAATAGCATTAGATCATACTCTTTTGTCCAATCATATTTCTACATGGCTATCCATACTTTGCTGAATCTAAGCATAAAAATGAACAGTTTCCCCTGTATTTTTGAGTCTTCATTCTAAACACTCTCGTCACGTAAAACTATGATCAAATAAATTTGTATTATTGTACTATTAATCTGCCTTTTGTCAGTTGATTTTCAACAAACCTTCAGAGGGAAAAGGGAAAGTTTTCCCTCACTCCTACACCAGGCTCTTGGATTCTATATTTTCTTTCTATATTTTCTGAGTTCTTTAATTCTTGGAAATGATTTACAATGTTTGGGTAAACATGGATTACAGTTGTCTTGCCTTTAATGCTTTGTAAATATTATTCTATTATTTTCTGGCCTTCATGGCTCCTGTGGAAAAGTCTGAAGACAGCGTTTTATTTTGTTTTTCTTTTTTCTTTGTAGGTAATTTCTTTTTCTGTGTGCTTGTTTGAACATTTCTTTCTTTATTCTTAAAACTCAATAATTTACAAGGATATATCTTGGTATATCAGTGTATACTAGAATAATTTTCCATTTTGTTCTATAGGTTTAACTCTTCCTTTATTTCAGAGATTTTTTTATATCTTTGAATATGCTTTCTATTTTATGTCAATGATACCATTTATTCTTCTATTGGGACATTTGCTTATATCTTCCATATCTGTCATCTTTTCCCAAATTTTTATAATTATTTTCATATTTTCTTTGTAGTTACAGTGATTATTGCAAGCTTTCATAGAATACAGCTCATTTTATATCATCTCTGCCTTGTTTCATAATTAAACTTTGTTTATAATTCTGTATATCTGTTTTCTTATAAATTATTTTGCTTTGGAATGATGAGGCTAAATTTTTCTTAACTCCCTTATTTATTCACCTAAGATCTGTTTGTCTTTCTCGCTAGAGTTTAAAAGCCACAAGTTTTATAGTTTTCATTTTTAAACCACTAAAATACATGTGTGTAGAGGGGTGTGTGCGAGTATAAGAAAAGAACAGCTTCACTAGATCGTGTGAATTTTTGTTTGAGAGGGTAGACAGGTGAGATATCCTGAGAACTGCACTTTTTTTAGATTTTTAAAAATATTTCTTACTAATATGCATTATTGTTAATCCTCTAAGGATAACAAGAGGATCTAGGCATTTTTTACTAATTTATTTGGAAAATAAATTTATTATTTTTTATTATTTATTATTCTTTACTAATTTATCTTCCTTATACACTTAAAGATAACTATGGTGGTAAAAAGTTTCTTCTGCTCTTAGGTTTTTCCTTTATTTTTTTATGGCTACTTAATCTCTTCCTTAATTTATATTAATAAACCACCCAAATTGTGGATTATTGTTGAGAACTCTTAATACTTTATAATCTGTTTTTTTTATTTAGCTACCTTTTTATAAATTATGTCATGACATTATATATATTTAATTTTTCAATTGGCTGCTGGTGAATTGATTTGTCACATATTACTATTTTTTGGCTATTTATTTTAACCAGCATAAGGTTAAAAATGCTGCTTATCCATCTTAATCTATAATATCCCTAATTGGCTCTCCAATATCTTCTTTTTCCTAAATACATCAATCAAATTTTATACATGTCAATACCATGTTGGTCAAAACTATGCATTCACCATGTTAAATTATCAATTGATTTTTGTAAGGGAAATTATTCATTGTTAAAATATACAGTTTCTGCATTTGATTATTGTTTGATTTTTCAAACTTTTGAAATATGAAGATTACAGAGCAAAAATAAATTTTTTTTTCATGGTAAATGGTAAAACTAAATAGAACCATAATTAAAATAGTGGCATTTAATGAAAATTATAAGGAAGTAGAAATCACTGAAGACTGTAGAAGGTATGAAATATGCCTAGACCTGAAATTGGGGAAGGTACTTAATGAACAAAGGAAAAGGTGAACAGTATCCAAAGTAAGTGAGAGAACAGGTATTATAGAAAATCAAAATAAAGTCTAAGAGCAGGAAGCAGTACTCTCAATACAGTCTCTAGGTTACTTGGTCTAGGACTAATTGCTTGTGTTGGAGAAAAGAGGGTAAAAAGATCAGAAAGTTGATCTGGGTCAATTTATGGAGGCCCTTGAAAGATACTCTAAGAATAGCATTTTTGTTTCCATAAATAACAGATGGTGACAGAGTGGTTGTGGAATGTAACATGACAGAAGCAGTGTTTTAGGATAACCAATCAGTCAGGTCTGGAAAATATGGGCTTGAGAGAGGCAAGCAAAAAAGTAAGGCAGTTTGTGTCATGATCTATTATTGAGATCAGAAAGCCCTAAAATAGCAACTAGAGCATTGGTCAGATGACAAGTATTTTTTAGGTGTTTTTAGGTGCTATAAGGTGTTGGGAATACAGAAGTGAACATTATGGTATCCAAGCAAAGAAGACAAGTATTTATTTAAAAAAATACCTGTGTCATAAATGTTGATAAAGAGATGTAAAGTGAAAAAGTTATCTGGAAAATTATTCTAATCTTGGAGGATTGAGGAAAGATGTTCTTATGATGTGAATTGAAAGCTCAGCCCTGAAAATTGATTAATAATTAACTATGTAAGGACAGGGTAAGGGAAGTAGAGTTTAGAGAATATTTCAAGCAGAAAAAATAGAACATGTAAAGGAATTAAGATGCAAGATAAACATCAAGATGAGTTTTCTGGAATCTGCAATGATATCTAAGAGTCTTTGATGAATAGAATGGTTAAAAAGACTTAATTAACAATAGCTGATTATGCCCTCTGCTATTTCCTTCCTCAGTGATTTGTAGTTTTCTGTGTACACATCCTTTACCTCCTTAGTTAAATATATTCCTAGGTACTTTATTTTCTTTGTTGCTATTGCGAAGGGTATTGAGTCTTTGATTTGGTTCTCAGTTTGACCGTTGTTGCCAGGCTACTGATTTCTGTACAATGATTTTGTAACCTGAGACTTTGCTGAATTTGTTTACCAATTTCAGTAGTCTCATGGAAGAATCTTTGGTGTTTTTCATATATAAGATCATATCATTAGCAAAGAGTGATAGTTTGACCTCTTCTGCCCCATTTGGATACCCTTGATGTCCTTCTCTTGTCTGATTGCTCTGTTTAGGACTTACAGCATTATATTGGATAGAAGCAGTGATAGAGGGCAACCTTGTCTGGCTTCAGTTCTAAATGGGAATGCTTTCAATTTTTCCCCATTCAGTATGATTTTGGCTGTGGGTTTGCCATATATAGCTTGTATCATTTTTAGGTAAGTTCTGTCTATGCCTATTTTGTTAAGCGTTCTTATCATAAAAGGGTGTTGAATTTTGTCAAATGCTTTTTCTTTGTCTACTGAGAGGATCATATAGTCTTTGTTTTTGCTCTATTTTTGTGGTAAAGTACATTTATAGATTTGTATATGTTAACCATCCCTGTATCTTCAGGATGAAGCCCACTTGGTCATGATGGAATACTTTTTGGTAAGCACTTGAATGCAGTTTGCTAGGGTTTTGTTGAGAATTTTTTTATCTTATTCATAAGGGATATTGGTCTGTAGTTTTCTTTTTTTGTTGCGTCCTTTTCTGGTTTGGGTATCAGGGTGATGTTGGCTTCATAAACCATACCATGCTCATGGGTCGGCAGAATCCAACATTGTTAAAATGTCAATACTACCCAAAGTGATCTACAGATTCAATGTAATCCCTTTTTAAAATACCAACATTATTTTTCACAGATCTAGAAAAAAATAATTCTATGCTTTGTATGGAGCCAGAGAAGACCTTGTATAGCAAAAACAATCTTAAGCAAAAAGACCAAATTGGGAGGCATCAATTTACCAGACTTCTAGCTATACTACAAGGATATAGTAACTAAAATAGCATGGCCTGGCACAAGAACAGAGACGTAGACCAATGGAACAAAACTGAGAATGCAGATATAAAACCATCCTCATATAGCCATCTAATCTTTGACAAAGCAGACAAAAATAAACACTGGGGAAAAGAATCCTTAATAAATGGTGCTGGGAAAATTGGATAGCCACATGTAGAAAACTGAAACAGGATCCTCACCTTTCATCTCTCACAAAAATCAACTCATGGTGGGAAACAGACTTAAACCTAAGGCATGAAACTATAAGATTCTAGAAGAAAATGTTGGAAAAACTCTTACAGACATTGGGAAAAGAAAGTATGAAGAAGACCCCATAGGCAATCACAGCAACAACAAAAATAAATAAATGGGACCTCATCAAATTATAAAGCTTCTGCACAGCCGAGGGAACTATCATAAGAGCAAACAGACAACCTACAGAATAGGAGAAAATATTCATATGTTACACATCTGACAAAGGGTTGATAACTAGAGTCTATATAGAACTCAGGAAAATCAGCAAGAAAAAATCAAACAACCCCACTAAAAAGTGGGCAAAGGACATGAACAGAAACTTTTCAAAAGAAGATAGACTAATGGCCAACAAACATATCAAAAATACTCAACATCTCTAATCATCAGGGAAATGCAAATCAAAACCACAATGAGATATCACTTAACTCCAGTAAGAGTAGCCTTGATCAAAAAGCCCCAAAACAATAAATGTTGGCATGGATGCGGAGAAACAGGAACACTCATACACTGCTGGTGGAACTGTAAACTAGTACAACCTCTGTGGAAAGTAATATACAGACACCTCAAAGAGCTACAAGTAGAACTACCATTTGATTCAGCAATGCCATTACTTGGCATCTACCCAAAAGAACAAAAGACATTCTATAAAAAATACATCTGCATGACAATGTTTATAGCAGCACAATGCATAATTGCAAAGATGTGGAAACAACCCAAGTGCCCATCAATACATGAGTCGATTAATAAAATGTGATATATGTATATCATGGAGTTCTACTCAGCCACAAAAAACAATGGTGATATAGTACCTCTTATATTATCCTGGATAGACCTGGAACCCATTCTACTAAGTGAAGTATAAGAAGAATGGAAAAATAGGCACCACATGCACTCATCATCAAATTGGTATTAACTTATCAACACTTAAATGCACAAATAGTAATTACATTCATCATGTGTCAGGCAGATGAGAGAGAGGAGGAGATGGGTATATTCATACCTAATGGGCATGGTGTGCACCATATGGGGACGGGCCCTCTTGAAGCTATGACTCAGATGTAGCAAAGGCAATATATGTAACCTAAACATTTGTACCCCTGTAATATGCTGAAATAATAAAAACACTTTAAAAAATAGCTGTGATGAGTAATCTTGGGCTGAATTATCCTGCTAAGCACATTTTCTCTTTTGTAAAAACTATATAATGCATTTTAAAGTTGGTAAAGTCAAAAATAAATAATTTGTGTCGATGGGGTTTGTAAAATCTCTTCAAAGTCTGTTAACAAGTTCAGTGACACTTGTCATGACATTAATCAGATCAAGAACCCTAACACTGCAATTATGGAGAGGCAGAAAAGTATATGATTCAGAAATGAGTATTAAGATATGTAGAATTATGACAAGAGACCATGCCAGCCAATAACCATAACAAAGATCAGACTGGTATTGGAAAGAACCATTTAGTTTTAGAAAAGTAAAATCGAGAGAAAAAATAAACATTTTAATCAAATTTAATACATTGTTATTGATTTCTTTTTGCCAGACTTACCTTGTAGAATACTTATAATGCTTTTGACATTGAGATATTTGGCTAACGCTATTATTGGATTAGTCAAAGTAAAAGCACAGCTACTGGTGTAATCTCTTGTATTTCATTTATATGTGATTTATTCCTTTCTACACAAGAAGGCTCTTTTTATTGATAAAATAAATGAAATTGAGAATCCCAAAGGGAATTTGATGTCCACTCACACAAAATGTATTTGCAAAGTATGAGTAGCAGCCAAGAAAAGGATTCAACTACATGAAGGTAGTGTGTTCCTTCTCCTTTTTACTTTTTTTTTTTTCTATCACAGAGTCAATACTAGTCATATTTTCTGTCCTTTTATGTGTTAGCCAAGTAGTTATCCTTGAAGTTTCAAATTATTTTTGTATTCAGGATATTATAGGGGTACAAACATTTTGGTAACATATATTGCTTTTGCTCTGCTCAAGCCAGGGCTACAAGCGTGTTCCTCCCCCATACAGTATGCTTCACTTCCATTAGCTGTGATATTTCAAATTATTAAAAAACTATGTCCCTACATTTCAAATGTGGGTTTTGTTATTCAAAAAAATTAATGTCATTTACTGCCATAAACCCTGCACCTGCTTGAAGTTGGAAATTTTAACACAATGTCAAATCTGCAAAGCCTTTTACAATAAACTTGCTACTGGAGAAAGTGATATTTTCTTATTTGCTTCATCAAAGTTAGGACAATTGTCAAAAATATCTTGGCAAGCTTTAAACCTGTTGTATTTAATATGCTCAGTAAAGTTTTGGATTAGGCTAAGATCATAGCTTCCCAAGTATTTCAAAATAATATTCTGGTTACTATTTAATATAACTACAATAGGTCTTATTGAGTTTTATATCATTTGAAGACATCAAATACATGGAGAAAAATGAATTCAAAGTCATAATAAAGTAAAATTAGGATAATTCCTAATGAACACACATCAGACCATTTTTACTTAGTGTCAAAAATAGTGGATAAGAAAGAAATATAAGCTACAGGTCTTGGTTCTTATACATTTGGTTTTAATCTGGCATCTGTATTTAGTATTCAAATCCTGAGACTGTTCATACTCAGAAGATCTGAATTCCTCAAAGATCAGTCCCTTTTGTTTTAAATACAAGACCTTGAATAGCCAAATTAAAGTTTCAGTGTTAAATCCATGTGAGAGTAAAAATTAGAGCCAACTCTTTAATTCACTGCAACCACTCCTCTGAAACCTGTATGTTCACCAAATATGTTTCTAATTGACACACACAGTAGACACATTCATCCCATATCTTATTTCATGCCTTGGTAGTGTTTGCCTTGTCATTTAGCCCTCTTTCACACAGCTTTGGTCTCCTGGCTTCTATGGAATCATTCTCTCCTGGCTCATCTCTTGTTCCCTGGCACCTCTTTCATAGACTCGAATCTTAACCTAACTCTTCTGCTCACTTTGCAAATTCTGTCTCAATAGATCATCCATTTTCATTTAAAATCCCGGTAAATGTAGAGCTCCCATATAATTTATCACTTAAATTGGGATACTTTGGGAAAGACGGAGAGTGATATTGATATTTCTATAAGGATGACGAAAATAAACTGGGACTTTTCTAGGCAAATCTAGATGAATGATTACCCACTTCAAATAAAATGATGAATTTTATTTGAAATTAAAACCATTCAAAAATGGTTTTAATTCTCCATTTCTTCCTCTATACAAGCCTTTAACCTTATAGTTTTGTAGTTCCCACACAATAGAATGTGTCCTTCTAGGCTTTGGCCAATAGAATGAGGGTTCCAAGCCTAGTCCCTGGGAGAATGTACATACTTCTTATTCTCTCACATAGCTGAACTTGATTATGCTTGCACCTGAGCCTCTCTGTGAGAACATACCCATCCTAGGCTGTGGGAGGGATGTGAGAACTATGTAGGGGTTGAGACACGTGGAAGTATTTGGAGGCATGCTAGCTGTCACTTCCAGAAGCTGAGCCACTCAAGTGACTGAAAACAGATATATAAAGGAGCCCCTTCTGAGACCAGAAGGTCTTCCCAGATAAACCAAATCTGTACCGTTGACCTATAGAATCATGAACTCAGTAAATAATTCCTGTGTTAAGCTAACATTTTTGAGGTGATTTATTATGCAAAATTATTGTGTCAGTAGATAACTCATATACAAACTCAAATCTCTGTCATGAGATTCAGATTCATATGCTAAATATCTTTACCTGAATGTATCACAGGCATTTCAGATTCAGTAAACCCAAAATAAAATCATAAAATTTTTTACAAATCTACCCTTCAGCTATATTCCTTATCTCATAAATCCAGGGGATCAAGTTAAAATCAAGTTAAAAACCCAGGACCACATTAAATTCTCACTCTCAATTTCAATTCTGAGAACTATTCTTATTGAGTCTATCTTTTATATATCTTTATAAAAAATGTTTTCTTCTATCACTGCTAACTGGACCTTTTCAATCAGGGTTCTAGCAAGAGAATTAACCTTCAATGTCCTAATGCACTCATTGAATGTAATACATTTAACTTGTCTCCTATATACCCAGAATTGGAGAATTGAGAGTGTCACCCAAATAATTCTCTAGGGTTCAATTCTGTTGAAGAATCAGGGTTGAGAGGATTGATATTAATTGCACATTTATCACCTGAACTAGTGTACTAGTTCTTGCTTGGTTATTCTACCTTTTGCCTCACATTCTTCTAATTGGTCCTACATAAAGATTATGATTTGCTTCAGCCTTTGCCATTGTTTTTCAACTGTGGGTGAATTGTCTTTAAGAAAATATTTTGTCCTCTCTGACAAGGGTGACAGTAAAATTAAAACAATGATATATTTAATATATTACTAGTACCTGGCTATTTCTTAGCTGACTATATATCAGTAATTATACTTAAATATAATGTCATGTCATTATCTTTATAATGGCTATTGATCACTATACGATAGACTGTGCTGAGTATTTGATCTAGCCTTTGGAGAGAGTTGAATACAAACTGAATTCCATATCATGAGCCAGTTTACCCTTAGGGACATGGCTCTAATGCACATTTATATCAAAACACACATAGACCCAGAATGGAAACTCCTGACTTGAGGGCTTAATGTCTTTCAAGGTTTTACATCCTCTCAATTAGAATGCCTTCAGATATATTATCATGCCTTTCTAAGTGAGAACTGTGAGCTTTACTGATATTTGTGCAACAACAAAATTTTCTACAGCCATAACTTGCCAAGATTTCCTCTGTGATTTAATCAGGCCATCAATCAGCAAGTTTAGGTCACACAAGTTAATATTTCTTTACTTAGATACAGTTTAATAATTCTTGGTTTAACTGGAGGCAAAATGTTAGTTCCTCATGACATTTAACAGTTCCTGGAGTCATTATTTTGACAGCATCTATTTGACCTGGGAAACTTCTTCCCTACAGAAATAGCATTAGGGAAAAATTTGCTTATATTAAAACTCAAGAGTGAAAATGACCTTAAAGGTCAATTTTAATCATCTATTAAAAATAAGTATGGGGTTCAGAATAAGATGACCCGGGACATGGAACCAGTCTTTTCACTTCCCTCACCCACTGTTCATAAGAATGGCCAGGAAAACATCAAAATCAAGGAACAACATCCTCTAAGCCTGGAAACTGGGAAATTTGTCATCAAATGCCCAAGATTTCAAGGCAGGTCTATTAACTATGCTACAGACCAAATTAGGTTGAATAATGTACAAATGTTTAGCTTTCAGTTCCCCCTCCTATAAAAGAACAGCAGCATTAAGAAATAACTATACAAAGGGCGTGGAAAATCCAATTAAAACATTTTTAGAGAAAAGGGAAAAATTTATGAGGCCAGTTGTCATATAAAACAGAAGATCACTGCAGCAAGGGGTGCTTTTCTGGAACAAGAGGCTAAAACACAAACAGAATACCCAGTGGGAGCTTCCTTTAGACTTGAATGAAGAGTCTAAAGGGTCACAGGACCTCAAAAGCAGGCCTTCCTTTTAGGTAAAGGACTAACAGAAGAAAAAAGATCATGAAGCCGTAGTCTTCTTTCTGGAAGAGGAAGATACAAAAAATGAAAAGCCAGCATACTTAGGCCAATTTTCAATTGAGTTATTTCTTCTCCAATCCCCAACCATAAGATCTTTGAAATGATGCTAAAATCAGAAGAAGGGAACAATTTTAAAGAATTGGAGAAAATAGCTCTCTCTCAAACCCTATTCACTAACAAAGAAAGGAGAAAAAATTAGAAAACTGCCAAATAATGTTTCTAAGAGGTTCAAGACAGCTTAACATCAAACAACTTAGTACCTATAAAGTTAGAGCAAGTAGTAGTAAGGTAGTAAAAATCTGAGAGGAGGATAGTGTATTGTAGTAGAGGAGAAATATATTTGTAAAAATAAGACAGAGGATGATAAATTCCACTGAAGGAAGGCATTGAAAACTATAAATAATTTCTATATATGTTGAATATATATTTTCTCAAGTTGAATGTTTTAGTTATATATGTCCACATGTTTTCTGCTAATTTGTTAGTACCACTTGGGGTTCACCTATTCAGAAATGTTTTATAAGAGTAATGTGGTGGCAGCTTTTTGCTCCAATGCTTGTTAGCAAAGGACTAATTACTTGAAATAGTGTTCAGAGAGAAGGGGAGAGACCAAAGTTTGAAGGAGAAAATGGCCTCCTCAGCTAAGTTCTTCTTGTATTTATTACCAAGGAAAAATGTAGGAAGTCAGGGAGTAAATAAGGATGCTGAAACTTAAGAAAGCCTAGCTCTTTGCAGATAAGGAAAATGTGTAGATATCAGCTAATAATTCTTAGAATAAAGAACTTAGCTGGAGGACAAAGGCCTGGGTCGTTTGCTAACTTTTTAAACGACATCCATACATATCAGCTGTTTTCAACTGACCTTTGCACGCAGCAAACAAGCAGCTTTGGGCGGGCATTTTTGCCAGTCCCTTCATTCACTCTGCTCACATTCTTTCCATCCATCCATCCTTTCTTCTAGGCCTAGCCCCTACAAGTAAGGCCATGGGAAACTTCACAGGTTGATCAGGTAAAGACAGTGTCCCAGTTTCCTGAACATGCACGGCAGTAGCTAGCTAAAGACCCAAAGGAGCTCAGAATGGCTACACCAAGAATGTACTTTTCAAGCTCCCTCACTCTTGTATCCCAGGTTGAAAAAAGAATGTGGAAGCGAAATACCATATCCTGTCAGGTCTATTGAGTGTGACTACAATCTAAATGTATTATATACATAGAAACTGAATATTTGTCTGCTATGCAATAAGTCAGACTGGAACCAAATCTTGATGTCTGGTAGAAATAGCATACAATGACAACTCTGTGGGAGTGAAATAAGCTATTTTCATGTGGGCTCAATTAGAGCTCTCTGAGGGTGGGCTCCAACATTGGAAGTGGCAAATAGCAGATATGAGTATGAATTGGGGACCTAGAGAAAGAAGAGGACAGCTGAGGCTGCTTCCTGGCTCTCCAAGGGAAGATGACGTGCAACCCCCAACTGGATTGCATGTGTGGTATGTAATTGTTAACAGACAATTAAAAGAACCATGACCATAGGTCTCTTCTATGTGGTAATGGAAAACATAATTATCAAATTAAAATCTGTAAGGGAGTTATAAGCATAAATAATTTATTTTACTAAAGTAAATTTTTAACTTTACCCCTGAGAGAGGGACAAGGAGAGGAATTAGATGAGTTTGATAAAAATAGATGATAGATTTGGAAATACAAATATATGTTCAGGGAAATGCCAGAATAATGTGAATAAAATACTGTGAGTTGAAGATTCAAAAATTAGATTCAATATTTTTATTCAAAATGAGAAAATTTGTGTTTATCAAGAATCACTGAATTAAGAAATATTATGAATCCATGTTTAAAGAGAATCCAATAATGATCAAGAGTAAATAAACAATAGGAACTCAAAAATAGGAAAATCTTGGTATAAAAATACGAGCAGTAAGTAATATTACCAACTAATCATAGAGTTGTTTAAATTTCTGATATTAAAATAAATCAACAAAGATAAACAATAAAAAGAAGTTTACTTTAAACCTAAAGCTCATGTTATAATTAATGGAAATAAAAATAGTTATATTCCTTCTTTACAGTCTCAATCAAATTAATTGCTTAAATAGTAAAATTTTAAAAAATTAGAATAATAACAGAAAAAGAAGTGGTGAGATAAAGAGTTTTATTTAAATTAGGGCAAAGAGAGAACTATAAAATGATTGATTGGTAGATTATACTATATAAACTTCTGAATAGATATCTTATCAAGCAATAACAATAAAAGAAACATAAGCAAATTATTAAAAAATGATACCTCTATAAGCAAAGAATTTTTATAAAATAAGTCTGAGAAATCTTATATATTACATAATATAAAATGGTTCTATTTAACAAATAAAGAGTTCTTGTAAATAAATAGAGTTTTTAAAAGATAGAAAAAAAGGTCAAGTAAGCTATTTGCAAAAGAAGAAATACAAATAGCTCATACACAAGAAAAGATTAGTTTCACTAATAATTGCAGTTCTAAACATTAGTGGAATAACTCATTATTTGCTCATCAGTTAATGGACACATGGATTATTTCCACTTTTCAGCTCTCATTAATAATGCTACTATAATAATGCATTTGAAAACAGGGTTTTGTGCAGACATATGCTCTTGACTCTCTTGGATATATAGCTAGGTATGGAATTGCTAGATCCTATGATGATGCTATGTTTAACATTTTGAGGAAATGCCAAACTCTTTTCCAAAGTGGCTGCAGCATTTTACAACCCTTCCAGCAATGCACAAGAGTTCTAATTTCTCCACATCCTCTCCAACATTTATCTTTGTTTTTTTATAGCCATATTTAAAAAATGGCTGTGAAGTGGTATCTTACTGTGTTTTCTATTTGCATTCCTCTAATGAAAAATGATATTGAGCATCTTTCATATGTTTATTGATCTTTTGTATAACTTCTTCATGGAAATGTCTATTCAAATCCTTAATCATTTTTAATACTGTTGTCCTTTTTCACTATTAAGCTGTAAGAGTTGTTTTTATATTCTGGATATAAGTCCTTCACCAGATACCTAACTTGCAAATAATTCTCCCTCCACATGGGTTGTCTTTTCACATTCTGGATGGTGTCTTTTGAAACATAAAAGTCTTTAATACTGATGAAGTTATTTCTTCGTCACTTGAGTTTTGGATCATATATAAAAAATTTCCTTATTCTAATATCCCAAAGATTTATTAAATGTTTATATTATGTTTTCTTCTAATAGTTTTAGGAGTTTTGTTAGTATTAAGTTTATGATACATTTTGAGTTAATTTTTATATATTATGTACAAGAAAAAAACAGATACCCCCATCAATAAGTGGGCAAAAGAAATGAACAGAAGGTTCTCAAAAGAAGATAGATAAATAACCAACAAATATATGAAAAAATGTTCAACATCATTAATCACCAGGGTAATGCAAATTAAACCACAATGAGATTGTCCTTATCAGAATGTCCATTATTAGAAAGTCAAAAAGCAACAAATGTTGGCATATACGAAGAAAAAGGAACATGTATACATTGTTGGTAGGCCTACAAACTAGTATAACCTCTGTGGAAAACAGTATGAATATTCCACAAAGAGCTATAAACAGACTTAGCATTTGATCCAGCAATCCACTACTGGGTATCTACCCAAAACAAAAGAAGTCATTTTATCAAAAAGATACCTGCACTCAAATGTTTATCTCAGCACAATTCACAATGGAGAAATATGGAATGAACCTAAGTGCCCATTAATTCATGAGTGGATAAAGAAAATGTGATATCTATATACCATGACATACTATTCAGCCATAATAAGTATGAAATAATGTATTTTATAGCAACTCACATGGAACTGTAGAATGTTGTCCTAAGTGAAATATTTCAGGAATGAAAAACAAACATCATATATTCTCGCTAATAAGTGGGAGCTAAATGATGGGCACACATGGGCACAAAGAGATGTAAAGGACATTGGAAACTAAGATGGGGGAAAGATGTGGGGGGTGAGGGATAAAAACTTACCTATCTGGTCTAGTGAACGCTGTCCTGGGGGTGGGCACACTGAAATCCCTAATCTCAGCATTATATAGTATATCTATGTAATGAAAACATTTGTACTCCCTTAATATTTTAAAATAAAAATGGAAAGCTTACAAAAAAAAAAAGAATAAAAACTTAAAGGGTAATGAGAACACATAACAGGGGAATCTGACTGCTTAGCTGAAGTCAGGAAGGTCTGCCTTGGAAATGACTATCAAATGTTCCCAAGCTGAGCCTTTAAGTGTCATGTGAGTTCTGTAAAGGTGGGGTGGAGGTGGGGTGAAGTAGAAGAACCATCATTTACATTCTGTCTGTGCCACATACTAAGTAAGAGATGCTAGACAGGATGTTTCTTCTCTTATAAAAGGAAGATAATTATATGTGATTTCAAAGACTGCTGTGATGCTAAATGAGACAATGTATTGTTAACAACACAGTGCTTGGATCAAAATAAAGGTTAAAAGTGGTAAAAAAAAATGACAAACTTTTAGCTAATCGACAAGAAAAAGACTCAAAATCTTTTTTCTTTGACTTTCTCAAAATCAAGAATGAAATCATGAGTATCACCACAAGTGTATATAATTATAAAGTAGTATCATAAGGGAAACTGTGGACAACATGACAACAAATATGGCAATAAAATGGCAACAGATTAGATAGCCTAGATAAAATAGACAAATTCCTATAACTGAACAGCAACCAAAACATTTCCACAAAGAAAAGCCCAGGACCAGATGGCTTCACTGAGAAATTTTGCCAAATAATTAAAGGAGAATTAACACTAATCATTCACAAATTCTTGCCAAAAATAGAAGAGGAAGGAACACTTCTCAATCTACTCTGTGAGCCAATATTGCCCTGATACCAAAACCAGATACAGACACAAACACACATGCACACACCCACTATAGACTCATATCTCTTATGAATAAAAATGCAGATATCCTCAATAAAACACGATCAAACTGAATATAGCAACATATTAAAAATGATTATACATTACAACAAACTAGTATTTATGTCAGGAATGCAAGGTTGGTTCAAGATATAAAACTCAATGTAATAAACCACATTGATAGAATAAAGGATAAAAATTACATGATCATTTTAATAGATATAGAAGAAGCATTCAGCAAACTCCAACATCTTCTCATGATCAACACTTTCAATCAGGAACAGAAGTAAGCTTCTTTAGCCTAATAAAGGCATCCACAAAAGAATCCCACAGTTAACATTATACATAATGGTGAAAGACTGATTACTTTCTCCCTAAAAACAGAAATAAGACAAGGATGTCTGCTCTTGCCACTTCGACATTGTACTGGAGGTTATGGTCGAAATTGTTAGATAAAAAAAAAGAAATCAAACATGTCCAGACTGGAAAAGGAAATGTAAAATTATCTTTCTTCATACATGACATGATCTTGTATATGGAAAAGTCTAAGAAATCTGCTAAAAATATTAAAATTAATAAATGAGCTCATCAAGGCTATGTATAGGTACAAGATCAGTATAAAATAATCAATTGTATTCCTGTACCCAAGCATTGAATTATCTGAAAATTAAATTAAAAAAGCAATTTAATATATAATAGCATTAAAAAGAATAAAATATTCATGAATGAATTTAATAATATTTGTTCAAAAATAATGTATTAGTTTTCTTTTTGCTGCTGTAACAAATTGCCATAAACTTAGTGGCATAAAATAAGATGAATGTATTATTTTACAGTTCTGGAGGCCAGCAGCCACAATAAGTTTCACTGAGTTGAAGTCAAGGTTTAGAATGCTGGTTTCTTCTGTTATTTCTATGGGAGAATATCTTCATTGCATTACATCACTTTTACTCTGTCCATTCTGCCTTCATCTTCCACACTTAAAGGAGCCTTGTGATTACAACAGGCCTACCTTGATAATCCAGGATGATCTCCTTATTTTAAAGTCAGCTGATTCAAAAATGTAATTCCATCTGCAACTCTAGTGCCACCTTGTCATACAATGACATATAATATTCACAAGTTTTGTATGCTGTCCTGTTTTCATGTTTTCTATTTTTTGTTACTGACTTTTAAAATAATATAACATAGAAATCCTGGAAATCAGATTTCCTTCTCTCTAGGGTTTGTTGTTGCTGCTGTTTGCTTTGTGTGTGTGTGTGTGTGTGTGTGTGTGTGTGTTACTTCTCTGAAGTTATTCAGTGAAGTCTGTATTTCATATTTTGTATGGCCATAGAAGCTTCTGGTAGGTTAGTTTAATGGCCAACTAATGATTAGACAGCTAGTAATTAACAATTTGAACCAATAAGTTATCCAGTCTTTGGTGAGTGACTCTTTGTCCATATTGGGGCATAACTTCAACACTCTAAATTGTAAAGGCTAAGTTCCCAACCAGTTTTAGCTTTTATTCACTGTTTGTGAAAATCCCCAAGTTTAGACAGAGGTGAGAGACAGACCCTTCTAAGTCCTTCCTGGGTACATTCATAGCCCTCCACATGCATGTGTCCTACATTCGTAGAAATATGTCAGAGTGTTTCAAAACCTCCAATGGATGTTTCATTCTACAGCTTTTCTCTTTGGTAATGGGGAAAGTTGAAACATAAAAAGTTTTCTGTTTTTACTCAGATTTGGCAATTTTTCTTGAACAAATTTTCCTTGGATTGGTGCAAGCTTTGGTTAAGTTCTAGAGAAAAAGTTGGTTTTGGAATTTTTTCCCTAGTGTTTTCTCTGCTTTTATGAGGAGCATATTTTTCAACGTTCTTATTCTGCCATTCTGGAAGTGTCTCTCTCTATTTCAGGGTTTTGACTGAAATTTATTCTTGGTGTGATATTCATAAAAGATTTTGTATTTTAGGACTTTATGTCAAATGAAGAACTAATATTAAGTTGTAGCTTCCTTTGATAAAGTGATTTCAGAAATAACAAATGGTACGTGTGGGTGTGTATGTATATATATGTATACGTGCGTGTCCCTATAATTAAATAATACGTACTAGGAGTATGAGAGAGTATGAGGCCACATTCCTGGTCTAGCATCTTCAATTCTATTCATTCTAATTAGACAAATATTTACTTATACCCTATAATGTTGCAATTGACCTGCTGTGTCCCAGGGATACAAGGATGGGTAAGATATAGACCTTGCCCCTAATGAGCTTACAGTATTCCATATATATATTTTTTTTTCTAGAAAAAAATGAGACAGGCCAGTAGACCTAGAGACAATATTGGTTTCAGAGCAAACCAGACCTGGGTTAGAATCTTGCTTTGGCCAAATAACAACAATAATAATGCTACGTTTACCAAATGCTTACTCTGAGTCCAGAACTATGCAAAATGCTTTATTTATATTTCTTATGCAACCTTCATGAAACCGTATAAAGTAGGTTATAGCCAGTCTCAAATGAGGCTGTCAGGGTTTAGATAATGTGACAGAATAGGTATTTTGCTACACTTATGCTCAAAAACAAGACTGACTTTAAAAGTTACACCTTATGTAAAACCATATTCTTCTACTTACTTGATGAAGGCTCTTGGACAGTCACTCCAACTTTATTGCTTTATCTCTGACACATAAAATTTTACTTTAGATGATAATTACATTAGCAGCCCCAACAGACAAGCCAATCTTAAAGGTTTAATATAACAAAAATATCTTGATTTTTTCTTAATAATATCATATTTCAATGAAAAAGAAGCATCCATACTCCATCATAAAGTTATAGGATTGGACCATGTGGTCCTGAAGGCAGGGGAAGAGAACACGAAGAAGGAAAACTTTGTTCTCCAATCTGCCACAGCTGGAAATGTCACTTTCATTCACGTTTTATTGTCCAGAATTCAGTCATAAGGCCTGAATTCAACTACAAAGGAGACATAGGAATGTAGTATTCCTATGTACTAAGGAAAAGGAAGCAACAATGGTAAATACGTAGCATCATCATCGCCATCTACGATTGCTATACTTAACACATACTAGATGCTCTTAAATGATTACTGCCATCAACTTTCAAACCATCCCTTCCCTAAAACACACATATCTAAAGATCCTCACCTTTCCAAATTTCCTTCTACAACATTAACTGATCAAATATTAAGCAAGCAATTACTATATCTATGGACATTGCAGTAAGGGAAACAAAGATGATCAAGGTACAGTTCCTCAAAAATATAATTAGAAAATTCTAGAGGAGCTAAACTATTTGCAAATATGTATGGATCTAGAATTAATACCTGCAAGTATAGTTTTATAGGGAAAATGTGTTTTTCACTAAATGCTGGGACTATGAGAAATATTTATTTTCTTCTTAACACTTTTCTCTATGGTGATCATGTGTTACTTTTAAAATTAGACCAAAAAAAAAAAAAAAAAAAAAAGCAGCTATTTCAACAAGTATGCTATTACTTTCAATGCTTTGCCCCTTCACATAAAGGTGACAACCATATTAAGAACAGAAGTATGACATACACCTCTTCAAAGAATATAAAGTAGAATATTATTACTTAACATGTTCATGTCAAAATTGTCTTACTAAAAATCTACTGAGGTTTCTAGATTATGAAAGTATCTATTTTGCAACTCAGGAAGATGCAGGACATCACCATCCTTAGGGAGATGACACGTCACTATGTGTGTTTTGCTTTGAAATCTGAACTCTTATTACAGTTTTGTGCTTACACCAAACAAAAAGTTCATCCATGCTTCTTTTTTTTTAAATGACTAAACAATATACTTGTCAAGGAGTTTTCATACTATGGTTTTAGGCACTACATAAATACATGAATGGGTAGCTTGTACAGTGAGGAGAGAGAGTATGAGGTGTTTTAGAGAGGTCCATTTATTCACAATTCATAAATCAGTTCCTAAGGGTAGAAGTTATGTTTAACAGGATGCTGTCAGCTCTATTTCTGCTTAAGGCAGTGGACTCAGGATAAAATGCAGCACTGTGAAATTGTTTAACCACTAATCCCACTGCTTTCATTTATAGAGATATGTAGGAAGATACACTCTATTTTACATAATAAGCTGTGGTTGTACAGAAGAAAAATGCAACCCCATTAACCCATTGATGAACTGGACATTGCATTTACATTCAAATCTATGTTACTGTTATGAACCAGTTACCTGGTAGAGAAAATTAATATATTATTAAGGTAGTGTAGTGTGAGTTTTACTGATCTAATGATATTAATCCAGATATTGATACACAACTGTATGCTTTGGTTGCCCAAAGCTAGTCTAAATGGACCTACAATAATAGAACATATGTGTGGATTAAAGAGGTCAAACACTATGTGCTTTATATTTGAAAAAGATAAATGAAACAAAAAGACTATTTTAAAATGTAATTTTATTGATGTTCCTGATCAATTTTTTCTGTCTAAAACATATTTTTTTAAAAAAAGGAAATATGCAGAATCCTTACTCTCTTCTATTAATATTTAAATGGATGACTTTGGCATAATTCTTAAAGATTAATCCTAGCACTCTGGGAGGCTGAGGCGGGAGGATCACTTCAGTTCAGGAGTTCAAGACTAGCCTGAGCAAGAGTGAGATCCCGTCTCTACTAAAAATAGAAAAGAAAAAAAAAAACAAAAAAACTAGCTAGGCACCATGGCATGTGCCTGTAGTCTCAGCTACTCGGGAAGCTGAGTCAGGAGGATCCCTTGAGCCCAGGAGTTTGAGGTTGCAGTGAGCTATGATGACACTACTGCAATCTACCCAGGACAACAGAGTGAGACACTGTCTCAAATAAAATAAAATAAAATAAAATATTTTAAAAAGTAAAGAAATAGTTACATTTTTATGGGCTATAAATAGCTAGATAACATACATCTTTTCACATTAATTGTATTCATTTATTTTTCTTACTTATAAATGTTTTTATCTCTAACTTGATAAGAGCTTGAGACATGACCTTACCAACTAATATTGATACTTTTGTAACATTTTTCTAATGGAGCTTGGTGTAATCCAGACATCAAAATTGACTCTTCTCTTCTCAGCCCATTGTGTGACTACCAGTTTTATAACAATTTTTGAGTTATCTCTAAGTTCTTAAAATTCCTATCAGTGAATAAAAAATACTGATGCTAGTATTTAGCGAACATATATATGCCTGGTAACAGTATTTGTGTTTTTCAGATATTATAGCTTTTAGCCTTCACAACCAACCTACAAAATAGTTATCATTATTGTTCCCATTTCACAGATGAAAAAACGGAAAAGACTAGCAAAAGTGAAGTTAGGACTCTAACACGGGCTGCCTGAAACTGACTGTGTGTTAGCAGTTTAGAGAACAACCTCTACATTGCACTGAAGTATGTTTATGTTCCTACATTTTGCTTGGCAATAGTGCGAAGATAGTGCCAATGCACATTCCTTGCATTGTTCCACTCATTCATCTTTTTCAACTACTGATGAATCACTTTCAACAGCTAATTCATCAGTCCACCAAGTAAACGCAAAGGGTGCTTTACCATACCAATGTATGATCGCCATCTAGTGGCAAATATGTAATAACAGCAGGTCATACCATTCAGAAAGTGGTTTATCCGTGTCATTTCTAAAAAGAGTCTGGATACACAAGTCCTACCAAAGAACTTAAAAACTTAGATACAAACAGAACCTATTTCACTGTAAAGAATAGATGACAATGATCAGTTGTATGTATAATAAAATTTTTGAAACAATACAGCATTTGGGAGACTTGTAATAAGGGTTTTTAAATGCCTTCAGTTTGTATAAAGTCTACATGATATTCATATAAAATTTATAATTAAAAGTTTTCCACATTTATTTTTTAAGTTATAAATATGTTGAAAATGTTAGTGTTACAATAAAAAGTAATAGCCGTTATTAAGGAAGGTAAAAAACAATTGTAGTCAACATTTAATGAAACTAAACACTAACTGGAGAAGTAATGAGGCTGCCATAGACCTGTTTGATTTTGGTTATTGTCTACATTTTTGCCTCTTTGGTTTTATGTTCCCATTTTGATCTATTTCCTGTAAGCACTCATTCCTCTTTTGACCCATTAATCTCCATGGCATACAGATTTCACATTCACCTGGCAAATCTTAGTTCCTAGATATTTCAAAATCCATTCACCTAATCAATTCAAACACATGAGGCTTAACAATAAAAGCAAATAAATAAATCTTAACGGGTATACATGCTAGATTTTATGCAACCATTTTAAAGTAAATTTCAATATCTATTAATATAATTTATTAGGTAATGTTGTCATAGTTGGATCATGTATGTATTTCATGCTTTCTGAGTATAAAACTTACTAGGTCATTGTATATTGTTCCTTTTAAACATACAACTGATTTTCATGTTTTATACTCTCTTTAAAAGTTTTGCATCCATAATCATGAAATGGTTCTCTGGTTGTGTGAGTACTATATTTGTTAGGTTTGAAATAAACATAATTTCAATTTATGCTTTATTTTTAAAAAGAACAATAAAATTTCTCTTTTATTTTCCCTGTCCTTGAGAAATTTAATGAATTTAAAAATTAACTGTTTTATTCTTTCTTTCTTTCCTTTTTGTCGTAAGATTCTAAAACTTCCATCATAAAACTGCTAAAGATGGGCATGTAAGGTAGAAGTTTAAAACTTAGCTTCTTCCACTGTTTTTAATGTAGTATGGGTGTTTGTTCCATCTTGGTTCAGTAATATTTTCATAGAAATCTATCATTTTATCAAAAATTCCAAATGTATATATATTTTAGTCTCTGTATATATATTAACTCCTTCCAAATTGCTAAGGCTTATATTTCTGCTTCCTCATTTTCATTTCTCCAGAAGTTTCCTAAGATATCCATTTTATTGAAGTTTCCTAAGATATCCATTTTATTGAAGATATCCATCTTATTATAATAAGATATCCATTTTATTGTAGTTCTTTCTTTTATTATTTTTCCCCTTGGCACAAAAAAAACTGGAGAGAGATATATGTGTACACACACATATATATTCTCTTTCTAACTTATTAATTTTTACCTTTCATTAATTTATTATTTTGCTATAAATATACATTTTATTGATCAGTTTTACTTTTTAATTTGAATTCATAATTAACTTATTTTCTTTTTTGTTGTTCAATAATAAAAAATTTAAAGCAACGAATTTTACTCTGAATACAGCTTTGGATACATTTCATAAATTTGATAAGTGATTGTATCCCAACTAGGTAATAATAGTTTATAGTTCCTCCTTGACTTAATATTCATTTATATACTTTTTAATATCTGTGATTTATTATATTATTAGATATTAATTTCTTATCACTTCCTTTTATCATTGAATCTTGGTCAGAAATTATGATTTTTATAATTTATATTTTAAAGACTTCATTTATGCTATATTTTGGCTTCAGGATATATGCCTTTTTAAGAATTGAGCAATGAAAATTCTAAAAGAATCTGTATTCTCTGCAAAGTACAGAGTTCAATATATGCTATTTAAATACACTTAATATTTTATTAATTCCTCTAATTCCAGTATAAGTTTGTTTACTTGAAAGATTAAAGGTTGAGAAAGATAATTTAAAGTCTTTGACTCTCATGTTTATGGTTTATGCCACTATCATTTTTTATAATATATTTTCTTTTACATATTTTAACATCATATTAACTGAATCCTAAAGTTATCCTATCAGTTTTTACCTGTTAATCCTATTTTTCCTGATATGAATATTACTTTGCCTGTTGTATTTATTGCTAAGGTATTTGAGATGTCTGCTATGACAAAGGAAATAGGACAAGGAAAACTGATTGGACCAGTCAAGGTGAAGCACAAACATATCAAATAGAGTTTGACCCCAAACACAATTTGGGTATGTCATATGTCATCATCACAGAAGAGACAGTGATTCTTTTTTTTTTGAGACAGAGTCTCACTCTGTTGCCTGGGCTAGAGTGCCATGGCATCAGCCTAGCTCACAGCAACCTCAAACTCTGAGCTCAAGCGATCCTTCTGCCTCAGCCTCCCAAGTAGTTGGGACTACAGGCATGTGCCACCATGCCCGGCTAATTTTTCCTATATATTCTTAGTTGGCCAACTAATTTCTTTTTATTTTTAGTAGAGACTGGGTCTCACTCTTGCTCAGGCTAGTCTCGAACTCCTGAGCTCAAATGATCCTCCTGCCTCGGCCTCCCAGAGTGCTAGGATTACAGGCGTGAGCCACCGTGCCTGGCCAAGAGACAGTAATTCTAATGGTGGCTATCATTGTATTTAGGAATACATCTAGCTGGAAGTTACAGAAAACATTCAACTAGAAGCAATTTGGGTTAAAAATAAAGAAAATGTACAAGTGTTTATTTTTTCTGTGCAGAGCTAGGAGGTAAGCAATTATCAGTGTATACCGTGACCACCCTAAGCCTCTTCCAAGAAAGCAGAATCAACTTGATCTAGGCTCTGAAGAAGACCATGATCATAGTCATTAAATAAAGATTAAATTACAGGTTACAATAGTAGATTTAAATCAAACTTATTTTGTGTTTGATTTTTAATTATAGATGAAGTATATATAGCATGACAGAAAAAATATTATCTTCAGCAATGAACTATTTTTTTACTGACCAAATTACGTAAGCCAAAATAAAACTTAAATGTCATAAATTTAAATTTCAGAAAGTATGAATATCAACAACTTTTAAAAATCAACATTATATATATACATATATATTTTATATGTATATAGTATTCAGTATTGATTTACATACATTAAAGATTCAAGGTCTGAAATATAAACTCTTCTAGAATTTATCTATATTCCAAATAAACCAAAAATAGCATTTTTTTGTTTCTAATAATCACTTATTCTTTTTTATTAGCTCTATATAAAGAACATTTGGTATTCAATATCGCTCGCTTAAGCAAAAGTTCTTTAGTTCTTTTTGTAGAACAACTGCACCATCAAATTGGTATTATCTGATCAACACTTATGTGCACAAACAGTAGTGATAATCACTGGATGTCAGGCAGGTGGGAGAAGGTAGGAGAAGATGGGTATATTCACACCTAATGGGTGCGGTGTGCACCATCTGGGAGATGGACATGCTTGAACCTCTGACTCAGGTAGGCTAAAGGCAATATATGTAACCTAAACATTGTACCCCTGTAATATGCTGAAATAAAAAATACTTATGGTTAAATGTATTTTCTATGATAATTTTTGTCTCATGCACTGGAAAAGAGCAAACAGTGTAGCAGCATTTTACTACAATTCTGCCATAAGAAAGTACAGAATGTAAATTCATATTATGAGTGAATAATGATGTATCTCACCTCATTTTAATTTCAGTAATTGAGTGGGAAAACAGGAAGATCTATTAAAAGGACCATTACTGGTCAAGTACTAATGAAAAAATCTCTGAGTCACTGGCTGTCATGGTTACAGGGCATTATCAAAATCTGATTAGTATGCCCAGTAGCTACATAAGTGATAGACTATACTTCTAATTGTATTGTCCCTGTTTGCAAGATGGGCTTTGTGTTCCTAAGAGGTGAGAGGGTGGTAAGGCTCTGTTTATCTACATACCAAATATGGAATGCACTACATGTTCATAAAATCAAACATTTAGTAGTAAAGATAAATTATTCTTTGGGAAGATTTTCAAAAATTAAAATTAAAAACAAATTTAGTTCACTCCTTTTATTAAGTTTTAAATATCTGCATACTTTAAAATTTTTTTAATCTAATTTAATTGATATTCATACCAAAGATAAAACAAAGATGGTTAAAGAAAAAAAGGTTCAGTAAAAAGATGAAAATAAATCAATAAGAGATCTTAAAAACAAAATTTCCAAATGGAATAATTTAGAAACTGCACCACGAACTTTGAGTCTCCAAAAATGATTAGGCTAGACCTGTTAGAAAGAGGCAGACCCAAGAGTGTTTAAAAATGCTAAGAATAATGATGAATAACAGAAAACAGTCAGGATTGAAGTAGCAGTAGACCCCAAGGAATTGTGGGCAGAGCTTTCCATCCACCAAAAGCAGTATATCTGTGTGTTTACTAATATCCTTCTTTTTGTGCCCTTTGTCTTTTGGGTACAAAAATTCAATGAATTCTGAAAATTACAGGTCTCAATCTTTCAGTACTGCTTTGTTCTCTTTAATATCTTGAGTGTCATTGAATTTTTAAAGAAACTGATCACTGCTTTCTGGTCCCCTTTGGTAGATAACTTAATCCTAAAAGGAAAGCCTGCAAGATTAACAGAGGCAGGCAAAGTAAACACTGGCATACATTATTGACTAGGAATCCCTGTGCCTTGCCAGGGCTTGTGCACACAAGGAGCATTAGTAATGCCTATCCTGAGAAGCTTATTACTCTTGTTAAATGCATCAACAGGTGGACTAAGTTTTACATATACCAAATATCAAAAGCAATCAATTCAAAGTCAATATAATGAAAGCCAGAGGAGCATTTATCTACACATTTTGAAATTCAGTGGAGGTTGCGAGGCTACAGAGAGAAAAGTGTCACAAAGACAGCAGAGTGAGGAAACAGGGTCAATAGCCCATTCCTGGAGGGATTAGAGTGGTTCTGGGGTTGTGTGCACTGACCTGGGATGGAAGCAGCAGTCTGAAAGCCAGTCAGTGTGGCCAAATCCCGTGACAAGCACATTGCCTTTTGGGAGGCCCACCAACTTCCAGAGGTGGTCCTCACCACAAGAGACTAAGATGTCCTTTTCGGGGTGCATGGCAATGCTGCAAAGGGAAAGAGAAGAAAAGTTATGGGGAGGTAACAGCCAATGTCTTCAGAATGTGAATAAATGAAATAGCACTGGTTATCCCATTTCAGCAAGGCAGGGATGGTTCATGGAGTGGTGGCCCAGAAATCAGAGGAAGTAGACTCTACATTCTGGCCATAGCTCTAAAAATAATAGCTTTCTGATCTCCATCTATCTAATCAACTTCACTGGATCTCAGATTCCTCATTAGTAAAATGGGAGGTTGGTTTAGGTAATTGTACATGTTTAGCTCTGGTTTGAAAATAATAATTCTGGTTTATCTTTTAGGGAAGAAAAACTATGTCAATGATATTTTTGTGTTAAGATATTTGGACCAGTGGCCATACTTATTATAGAACATATCAAAAGTATTTTCAAACTACAGTGTGTCTTAAATTAGGCATTATCCAGGAAATGATCATGAATCATAACCACATTATCATCGTTCTATAATAAATACTATAAATGAAACATTAACTCCATGGCCCACTATCTATACAAAGTGAAGGAAGTAAAATTCTATGCTAATATACCACTTAAATTGGCTTCAGTCAATGAACAGTATACAAATTACGGTAATGAACTCAAGATGCATAAGGCAATTCCCATTCTATAAAGGCATAGAGGGAAATGAGAAAGAAGTATGTAAAATTAATGATTAACACATTAAACACTATTATTTGAACCAGACTCTGATGATCGTGGCTATTTAAATATTGGAGTTAAACTATTCTAAAATCAAGAGTCTACAAGGTTAATGTGTGACATTTTATCTATGGCAATGTTTTAATCTTATTTATATAGAGTTTCATCTATGCCTTACAATGTAAAGGAACAAATGTGTCCAATGTTAAGTATCCCTATTATAATATCAGCCTAAATATTAGCAAAAAATTGTTCAATTTTAATTTGGCCATCTTAACACAAAGACACAATACATTTACTTGTCTATATAGTACAGTGAAACAAATAATGACTTAAAAAATAGCAATCACACATTCATTTCGTTCATGCTCCATTCTATAAATGACCTTGTTCCTTGTTTCTGCAATATAGACATTAAGAAATCAATTTCCTAAAGAAATCATGGCTCTAGTTCGTATCTACATGGATAACTCCAGAGCTTACATGAGAGCAAAACTTTTCCCCTTATTTATTCCTTCCATTAATACCTTTAAACTCAAAAATTATGAACTGAAAAATCATTTCCTTACATTAGACCTATATAGTTTTAGAAATCTGGTATGGCCAGTTTTAGGAGCATTTAATTCACAACCACCTAACCACTATGGGCAGGGCCTTCTTTTTAGTGAAACAATGTTTCATTTTTCTCTAGCATTTTGCTACTCAAAATAAACACAGTGGAAGGCAAATTATTCACTTTGTCATTCATCATAATGTTGGTTTGTGACTTTCAGAAGGCCAAATCAAGAGAGGAATTTATTACAGCTCAAACTGGATAGAGGATACATTTATAGAACTTAATTAGAAGAAAAATATGATGAGAAGTAAAAAATGTCAGACTGAAATGAATTCTGTATCCAAATACATACAAGAAGGCAAACCAAATCCTTGAAGCTACTCAGTATGATGTATGTTGGCTCACAGCTTTCCTGGCAGACACATGCACACTTGACTAGATGATAAATTACCCTCTTTAAGTAAAGATAACTAAAATCATTGATGTCTTTACAAACTTTCAAAGATAAGTTTCCAAAATGACTTTTGTGAGAGGAGCTATATGTAGAAGTTAAGGAAAAAATATAAACACAAACCCTGACTCTCCTCATCCCTTCCACTCTGGAGCTTCCTCTATACCACTGGCAACTTCTACTTCCATTCCTCCATTCTATATGGACTGATCCTCCTACTCACAATCTCTGGTTTCTTTGTCCATGCATTCCTTTTCCAACAGTGGCTTCAAATTATATACATATAATTCAAATTATATGTATATAATTTAAATTATATATATTCAAATTATATGTATAATTCAATTATATATATTCAAATTATATATAATTAAATTATATATAATTCAAATTATATATATATATATATATACATATATATATATATATATAAAGTCTATAAATGACCTTTATCTGATAATTTGGCACACATTTCAGTTTCAGCCAGGCACTGATACACTGATATTCTATTCCTCAAAGAATATTTTACTTCATCAATGAAATGATTTAAGCAAATAGAAATACTTTCAGCACATATAGGAAGGAATTGAATGGTTTCATATTATTCACCAAATGCATCAGTAAAAACCGGCCCATGGAGATAAAGACCCTCAATCAAGAGTTGCAAATCCCAGTTCATATCACTCCTATGGGATATGACCAAGATGGGGAACAGGGTTTCAGGGCCGTAGACCAGAAATATTTTCCCACATACAGAAGTTGTGTTACTACCAAGTCCATAAGGAGATGTCTGAAATCATCATAATCATCATAAATTAAAAATAATATCTAACATTGTTTGATATCTTAATGTCCTTGATATCTTGTACTAAATACTTAAATCTCACAAGTGAAATGAAAGCCCATACGAACAAAGGTTTATATCGGTTCTGTTTGATGTATGCTCAGCCCCAACAGTAGCTGGCACATAGTAGCTATTTAATAAATGCTTGTCAAATACATGACTTACTGATTGATGTTAGTGCTATTAGTATTGTTACTTTATGCCTTAGTAAACTGGGTAGAGATATTATGCAAATTTCTCAAGTTCATGTTTTATAAGGGATGGAGGTTAACTTTGAATCTGCAATGGTCTGGCTTTGAGGTTCATGATTTTAGCTACTTCTACTAATATGAATCTTTCATAATTTATTATTTATATGTGTGCTATAAACATCAATAATTCTTATCCTAGAACTTGAATATAATTATTATCATTCCCAGTAAATGCTGAAGTCATTTAGTCATTAATAAACCCTGAGTTAAAGAAAAATCTAGGAATTGTCATTTCATTTTATTGGAGCTGGTATCACCAGACAAAATAGTGTTAAAGGAGCTTGCAGTCCCTACTACTTATAGTTAAGGTGTTCTGGTGCTATAGGAGAAACCAGGGGAGTAGCACGTCTCCTACAATCTGCCTACATGAGCTTTTAAGCAGATGTACTACATACTGTACTTAAGATCTTTAATTTGTTCTCTTGTGTTAATATTATGAGCTTTGTATTGTACATCAAGTTGTCAAAAGGAATTGACTTTTTATTCACCTACTTTCATAGAGGTATCTATAAAAATAAACATAGAAGAATATTTAATAAGCATTGATTCCATAGCATTTTAATTTATTGAGAATTTCCCCAGTATATTCAGGCCTAAACTTCCATAGGGGTGTTTTGAGAGTGAAATAAGTTGATACATATAAAGTGGTTAGAGCAATTACCTGAACATGGTGAGCTCTTCACAATTGTTAGCGATTACTATTATTCAACATTACTGCACTTCATTATAACCTGGCCTTTCATATAGTTCATTTCTATAATACATGTATGCTTCTTTTAAATATTATGGGTGGGAAATTTACTACTTAAATTATAGATATTTATAGATAAATTATGTTTCCTTGTAGCTTTGATAGACACTGGACATGGCTGTGTTTTATTTGGTATTAAGTCCTCTGATAAAAAATGCAGCCCTCACAAATAATACTTTCACAAGTGAACATAAATATTTTTTGTAATTGTTTCTTTCATAATACATTTTTCAGGAGTGTACTGAGGGAATAGTGGAGAATATGTACACATTCATTATTATCCCTGCCTTCATGTATACAACTGGCACTAAGTAGTTGCTGATCATGGGGGAAAGTCTTTTGATAGGCCTTGAGCATCTAACATGAAGACAGTATGATTTGTCTTCTCAAGCTCTGTCCACAAATAGGTATCCCTTTAGTAACCATAAAATGGCTTTCATCCTCAAATTTGTCATCCCAAAGTCCTAATTAATAAGAATAATAAGCTCTTGCTTATTTTCTTCCTGGCACCTTCCCTAAGTGCCACAAAGTCATTTTACTTTAAACTTTGAATATAAGCTTTCAGCTTCCCTTTAACTTACTATTAATTATAATTACAAGATTCACAGACAAAGGCACTGTCACCTCATTCCCAAGTTAATAAGCTAGGAAAATAGTACAGGAAAACATCTTTGAAATTCAAAAAAAGAAAATGTGGGTGAATGTTAGTGCTGCTTCTTAATCAAGTCCTGTCCTGTTGAAGTATCCATGACATGTTTTGTTGAACAATATACCAAGCATGTTACATAAAATATCATGTTCTAACAGAGATTTTTTTTTCTTTTATAAAAGGACACATTCTTTATAATAGACCACATGATATATACTCCAAACGCTCTCTTCTCTCATTGAAATTGTTATTTCCAGTAGTGGCATTACACAAGGATATTTTGGAGGGAATACATGTAGGTGTATGGTGAACACTATTAATTATCAGCACAGTCAGTGACATAAGCACTACTGCTAGATTTTTCAAAAGAGAAGAATATTAATCCAAAAAAAGATTGTCACAAGAAAGACTAATTAGATATACTTGTCTTCACTTTAGGTTATTCAGCATTGTAAATGTTTCCTTCACTTCAGTTCATAGGCTCTAATTATTGCCAAAACAGAAAATGCAGAGTTGGTTGAAAACAAATCAATATCAAAATGTGTGCTTCATGAACATTAGGTGACCACTTATCTATTTGTCCTTAAAGACAACACACACTCATAGATTATGTATGCTTTTATCCGACTTGCCAGGACAAATATATATAAGAGAGTCATCTGACTGTTGCTCAGCTACTAACTGCATCTTATATTTGAATGTATCTTAGGATTTGTAAAGTACCGTAGCATGCATCTTTTTTTTATTATTTCAACAAATATGTATTTAGAGCCTATGATGTAATATATAAAACAAAGAGGGGCATCACCTTCAGGGAGCTTACATATAAGTGGGGACAAACAAACAGCAACAAAACACCTGAACAAAATAACTCAGCTATAAAAACAACAACAACAACAACAAAGTAATATGACAATAATTTGGGGGGAGAATGCTATTTTCAATGGGGTGGTCAGAGAAATCCTCGTTGAAGACATGACCTTCTAGCTGAGACTGGAATGGCAAGGAAGAAGCACCTTTAGGACCATCTAGGGTACACAGTTTCAGATACAGTCAAGTACAAAAGTGCTAAGGCTGCATGCAAGGCATGATGCATTCGAGGGACAGAAAGAAAGCCAGGGTGACTGATGAGAGCAAGGAGGACAGTGTTGAGAAGAAGGCAAATGCCAGACAGGGAAGGGCTCTTAAAGTGAGAAAAGAAGAATGAAATTTATCGTAAGAAAACATTTCATAGTTTTAACTAGGAGAAGAATATATGATTTATTTTTTATAAAAATATCTCTCTAGTCATTGGGTGGAAATAGAAAGTGGGGAGCAAGAGAAGAAACCAGGATATTAGTTGGAAGCATACAGTAGATTTATTTAAATACAAGATCTATTTAAATGATGGAACCTCATTATTATGATAGATTTCATTTTAGTATACTAACATTTTCACCACTATCTTCAGGAATAGTCAACTCATAGTTATGCTCACCATTGAAGAATATTAAATAATTAAGTGTACTTAAAAAGTGCCAAGGTAAAATGCAATAAAAGTTGTGAAATAAATGTGTACAAAACACAATAATTAGACATATGTCAAAATAAGATATCAGATCTCATTTATTTTTACAAGACAGCTAAGAAAATATTAAAAAATGAAATCTTAATACTTCCCTAACACTTTAAGTTTTCAAAATTATAGTAGTATGAATTTTATTCAAAGCAGAGCAGGATTTACATTTTTGGGATCTAGAAAGTAGCACGTTCATTTTTACCTAAGAGTGGGGCATTTTACAGTTCATGTACTTACTGATAATGTCCTAGAGGGTAGTCATAAAAGCCAAAGCCTCCTTTTCCTTTTACTTGTCCAATGTTCTTCCAACCTTATACGTACTGTAAATTCAGGCTGATGGGAGTACCAGATAGACCTCCTTTTGCCTTGCCATTTGGTTGGTAGTGCTAATCAATCATTGGCAAGATGAGAGGCAGCTGAGACTGCATGTATAGGGAAGTGATTTAGACCTAATAGATATTCAATAGATATTGTGATTGAAATTCATCCATATGCTGTAACATAACATTCATCCATATTATCTGTTTATAGACTCAACTCCATCCTTTTACACGATATAAATTGTTTGGTCTTTCTCCTCCCATGTAATGGAGCAGTTCCACACAACTTTCCCAAACCTGTTTTATTCTTTAATTAGATTGCAAAATTTTATACTTATAAACTAAAGTTTTAATTTAACTTTAAATATAATCAGTTCTCTAGGAAAAGTCCTTAGGTTAGACAAAGCCAAGTTTTATCTAACCTTAATGATATTAACTATTAAATAATATTTTTTCATATACTAATATAAATGTTCTTCTGAAATTTGTAGACTTGTAATTTTATAAAAATACTAAAATACAAATGTAAATATTTACATTTTATAATATTCACTTCAAAGGTCATTTATGAAAAGTCATATATGCGAATATGTATCCTAATCATCTTCCCTAAGACACCATCACCCAAACCTCATCAATATCCATTTTCCCCTAACTTTGTTGCACAGCTCGATATCTTTGTTTCATATGGGTTGGGGGGGGGGGACAGCTTCCACTTTGGTGAGTCAAAAAACCAGGCCATTTCTCAATTATCTTCCAAGTAAAAATTCATAAGACCTGGGACTGGAGGCCATGAATAGTCACTTTTTCATGTTTCTGTTTCAGTGCATAAAATATATGATATTCTTTATGCTTTCTCCTTCACTTCATTCTTGTAGGAATCAAAGAAAACATAATGTAGGAAAGGGCACTCTTAAATTTGCTGGGGCTCAGAACCTGATACCCCAAAGTATGGCACTTTGGCATGCTGAGTACTTTGAACTGAAGGAGATTGGAAAATCTCACAAGCAAGGTCTCTCTGACCTTCTCCTGGGCTCCTATCTCCCACTCTTTTTTTCCCCCCAGAAGTGAGTCATAAAAACCAGACCCAGAGTGGGGCATAGATACCAGGGTCCCTCCCCACCAAAGCAAGTCATAAAACCTGGAGAGGTCACTCGCTCCCTTCTCTTTTGAAGACCCTCCTTCCAGAGGGGTCCTGCTCTATACCCAGAAGTAAGAAATGCTACTTGGAAATGCCAAGAAGAATATGAATAGTCGGGCCTTTCTGGGTTTCCCTCTTCAGTCTATTACCATTAGATCATATCCCTTTGTCCAATCACACATCTACACGGCTGTCTATTCTTCATTAAACCTAAGCAAAAAAATAGTTTTCCCTGAGTCTCTGGGTTTTCATTTCTGAAGGCTCTTATGTCACATAAAACTTGGATTAAATAATTTGTTATGTGTTTCTCTTGTTAACCTTTTGTTATGGGAGTGTTAGCCATGACCCTTATGAGGAACAGTATCACACCTTTCTGTCCCTACCATCTGTACAATACTATTTCCATTTTCTCCAGAAGTTGTTAAACTTTCTAACATGTAAAAGAAATACCATTTCAAAAAGCAGAGAGTCAACTAAAGGAAATGTATAATCTCCAAAGTACAGGGGAAGTCAGACTCCACTATTTTGGTAAATAGAATAGGAAGATCAGTGAAATACACTACCACTTCCAGATTAATGGAAACATATCCTGGAATCTTCCCACTACCTGAGCAGCTGAACGTTTTATGCTACACAGTTTTATACACACTGTGTTTCATGTTATGAAATCACTGTAGTGCTTTACGGTTTAACAAGTTTGAGAAGTTACGTGACATATTTATATTCGTAAGAAACTCATTTCAATAATAAAGTTTATTTGGTAGTTTCATGTTTAAGCAATTTATAAGAATTTTATTTACTTATGAAGATAAAGTTTTCCATTTCACATTCTTTAGTATATTAGTGAAAAAGAGTAGACTTATTTTAAGCTGGTCAAATTTCCTTAGAGAAAGGGCTTTATCATGAAATACCTGTTTTCCAGGAGAATATTTTGAAATATAAGCTATATATAATCTAGGAATAATTAGAAAAATCACTACTTAAGATATAAAATTGAGGTAAATTTACATGTTGAAGTATAGTACAGAATTCTGTCTGAACATTGCCTTAATTTATTAGATACCACCAAGCCAAAGTGATAATGATAATGATGTCTACATATTGACTTTTTTTGGTATCTATTTGATAAACAAAATAGTAAGCCAAAATTAATTATCTATGGTTGTTTTATCCTTGAAGTATACTTAGTAAAATTCAGTACTTTTTCACAAAATAAGGTACAATGGCTTAAGTATGGTTTGTTTGTACTCATCAAATCTCATGTTGGAATCTGATCCCCAGTAGGGGAGGTGGGGCCCAGTGGGAGGAGTTTGGGTCCTGGGAACAGAATCCTCATGAATGGCTTGGTGCCATTCTCATAGTAGTGAGTTCTCACTCTATCCATTCCTGCAAAAGTTGGTTGTTAGAAAAAGAGCCTGATACTGTCCCCACCCCATCTGCCTCTCTTGTTTTCTCTCTCACATGTGATTACTGCACATGCTAGTTCCCCTTCACTTTCTGCCATGAGTTGCTTTACAGCAACACAAAACAGACTAACACATAAGGTTTGGAATTTAAGAAACATATATTGATATTAATGTAAGTTTAATATATATGCATATATATATAGTTTTGAGTGCCAATTTCTACACTAAGTGAATAAAATTCCCTAAATGTGAATAAATTTCTATCATCATACTTCATTTGTGTCATAGGCTATGTGCAAGGACTGATGGAGACAAGAGGAAGGGAACTAATGGAGATAAGAGGAAGGGAACTAAAGGTTTGGCACTTACTGCATGTAACTGGGGATGTTGGTAAAGGGGAGGTGGAGAGCTGCAGTGGGTGAGCACCTGATAGTTTCTAGTGGATGGGAGAGAGGAAATGGGTGGGATGAAGGGAACAGCAGTAAGAACTGAGACTATAAAAAACACCTTGATAAAGCTGTTAAAAAACTCACAAACAGCTAGGCTGACGTCACGGCACTCACTCTAGCCTGGGCAACAAGTGAGACTCTGTCTCAAAAAAAAAAAAAAAAAAAAAAAAAACTCACAAACACAACTAAGTTGAATTTGGGCTGGCCACCAGATGGGTATAGCCAGAATTGGTTAATGAAATAAAAAGTACAAGTTTAAGCAGCAGGGACAGAATTAGGTGGTCAATTGAGCCAAGGTGAGAATTGATAAACACCTAGGATTACATTCCATAAAAGGAAGCTAGGTAGCCAGGAATGGGTCTAAACAATGATAAATTAAGAAAAGCAAGGAACAGACATGAAATGGTCTGGAGACACTATCACGCAGTAGGATGCTGCTTCATCTGTCTTTCATTTCTATGGACCCATCTCTGAATTTTAAATGCCGCTGACATCTTTCTTCTGATTCATGTGAAAGAAGCACAAATGAAGAGATGTCTATTGACTCTTGTCTATTCCTATCTACCCTACTCTGGGTAAAAAAGGGACAGAGGGAGCATCCAAGCAGTAACTTGCAACAATCCCAGGCAAGCACTTGGCTTCTGCTTTTACTCAGCCCCATTTTACAATCAGTTGGAACAAGAGTGACTCCTCAGATATTCAATTACACAATTTATTATCTATACTGAGTTCTACCAAATAAAAGGCATTTACCATCCCCAATTCTCTAAAGCACACAGCTTAATCAGTCCTCCTTTTTATAAAGAATTCCAATTACTTTCCTTATTGCAGCACTCAACGTCTGCAGCACAGACTCCTCTCAAAATTATCCAAAGCTTCCCCTATAACATATGGCACTGCCTTCAATTACTTTTTGCACTATATGCCTCTGTGTGTGAGGTGTGTGTGTGTGTGTGTGTGTGTGTGTGTGTGCAGTTTGTTTATGTTTTAACATGTTGCTGTCTTTAGCAAGTGTATGGAATCTTACTGCAAGGGCAACCAGGAGAGGTCTGTGTTTGCTATAGCATTTGTCATCCCCTTAACCCTGCTTGCTTAAACTCCACCTGGTTCCTGTTGTCCTCTGCCTACCTATTCATGCAGGTATAAGAATGTACAAGAGTCTCTACTTTTGGGTGCATCCTCACCATGCTTTATAGTTTCTCGGTATAGGGTTTCAGTGACCTAGAAGATTTCCCCTGATTTAATAATTTCACTTATTTTATTTTAACTCAACTTGTTTAATAGATCAGCTGCTCCCTTTCTCCCTTACAAACACCCTTATCAACATTGCACATTTAATATTGCATTCATGAAAGCAATGTTCAAACTGTAGGGGGAGGAAAAGAATGCTGGGGGCAGATCATTACAGGAAATACTTCTTCAGTACATTTTTGGTGAACTTAGGCACTGACAATTCTGAACACAAAATTTTATATGCATTAATAAACTAGAACATTTTTTCCAAAGGAATTACAGTAGTGCCCCCATACCTACAGGGAATACATTCCAAGACCCTCAGTGGACCCTCAGACTCCTGTCTATTCCTATCTACCCTACTCTGGGTAAAAAAAAAAAAAAGGGACAGAGAGAGCATCTAAGCAGTAACTTGCAACAATCCCAGGCAAGCACTTGGCTTCTGCTTTTACCCAGCCCCATTTTACAATCAGTTGGAACAGGAGTGACTCCTCAGATATTCAATTACACAATTTATTATCTATACTGAGTTCTACCAAATAAAAGACATTTACCATCCCCAATTCTCTAAAGCAGAGAGAATGACTGGATAGTACCTAACCCTATATATACTATGTTTTTTCCTATATATACATAGCTGTGATAAAGTTTAATTTCTAAATTAGGCACAGTAAGAGATTAGTAATAATAATAACATTTGTTACACTAAAGGGTCTGTGTTTGTGCACGCTGAAGCTGGCACTTGGAAAGGACACCGAAGCTTCAATTTCCTCTTATGTAAAATGGAGATAATAAGGGTATTTATCTCACATAGGAGATTAGTTAGATAATTCATGAACAGTGCTTAGCATAATGCCTGGTATTCCATAAAGTTTAACTATCTCAATTATTATTATAAATAATTATTTGAGAGTTCTTTCTTACATAGTGGGTGTCTAATGAGCCCCTATGGTAGGCAGAGTTATCTCCCAAGATTTCTATGCCCAAACCCTTGGAAGCTGTGAATATGCTTAAAATAGGGAAATTATCTTTAAGGGCAGGTCTAATCTAATCAGAAGAGTCCTTAAAAGCAGGAGAAATGAGGCAGAGGGTAGGTAAAAGAGATTCAAAGCAGAAGGGAACTTTATCTACATTTCTGGCTTTGAAGATGGAGGGGTAACAAGAGTCCTGAAATGGGGTATCCTCCAGAGGATGAGAAAAGCCCTACGCGACAGCCAGTAAGGAAATGTGAACCTCAGTTCTACAACCAACTGGAACTGAATTCTGCTCACAACTTGAATGAGTCTGGCACAATCTCCTTTTGAGCCTTTAGATAAGAGCCCAGCCCTGTTCACCCTTTGATTTTTAACTCAGTGAGATCCTCAGCAGAGGGCTCACTTAAGCTTGCCCAGTTCCCTGACCTGTATAACTGGGAGATAATAAACTTGTGTTTAACTCACCAAATTTATGGTAATTTCTAATGGCAGTAATAGAAAACAAGCACAACCTTGCAGTGAGTAACAAAAGAAATTAAGTTTAATTCAAAATATATATAGTCTATTTCATGGAATATGAAATTATAGTTTCTAATATTTTAAATCTAATATAACGTGTTCTCACTATATTACATCAGTTGTTTCCAATAAAGACAAATCATTATTGCCTTATTTATAATTACATTATTTTGTGTCAAATTAGCTAAATAATCCTAGATGGAACATAATTTTGTCATGGACTGATGTTATTAATATTTTTATCAGTTTTGAACCACATAGGAACATTGTAATTAAGTCAGAAAAACTGTAGTCAAAGAAAAATATGACAAATAAACTACTTTAACTTCCATTCCAATAAAATGTTAATGTAATAAAATGTTAAAATACATCTTGTTCTAAGAGGATTCTTTATTCAGTACTTTTGGCAGGTAATTTCAGCAGATATATATATATATATGTAATATTTCATATACTGTTTTATACTTTTCATATGTATTTAAATATGTATTTATATGTTCTAAATCTTCTTTCTAATCTCCAACTTATTTTTTAATCAGATTTTTTGATTATCAATGATAAGCTCTCTTTTCCTATAAGGTAGTTGCAAAACTAATTTCAAAACAATAATTTTCAACCTTTTAAAGAACCACAGCAGGTTTTTACACAATTATTATAATTGTTGATATATTTTAACTTGTGAAAAATAATTAAGGCATATTAATTTATCTCACTTAAATCATCTGATTAGTGACAATGTTTTTCTATGTGTAGCTCTTTTTTCCCCCAAATAACTTTTGCTAAAGCTCATTATGACCAAAATATATGGCTCCAACATTAAAATATAAAGAATTAGGAATAATTATTAAATGTATTTTAATTTTTAAGTACTATTGATAAAAGTTAAAATATCCATAAGAATAAATTGGGTACTTTCATATAGGTGTAAACTTGCAGTAATATAATAGTTTTAGTCAAAATTTATATTTCTCTTCTGAAATATGTTTAATTCTATATAAAATATAAAACCATCAGCTCCTGGGGCCACTGCTATTTTCTCTACCACCCATTCCTGAATTCAACCCCTTTTCAATGTAACTTTGTAGTTATCTCCCTCAACTCTGAACATGGGACTAACCACACCACATGACTTGCGCTAGCCCATGAGATGCTAGTAAGCGTGCCACAATAAAGAGGCTTGAAAACTGTTTGCATGATCAGGCCAGCTCCCATTTTTGCCCTAGATCTAGTGTCATCATCAGAAAGACCTATCTACCCTAGAATGATGGAGGATGGAGGATGATAGGCATGGAGCAGAGACAAAATTTCCTGACTGGATTTGGACCTCAAACTGGATCAGCTGACCCACACAGCTGAGTGAGTTCAGTTAAGACCAGAAAAAAAAATCCATTAGAGCTCAGCTACAGATAGCAGAGCTTGCCTACCTTACTCCAGATCTTTGAGTTTTAAATGCTTACTATTGTATACTACTGAGATATTATGGCTTTGTCTTTTTTGCTTTTGATTTTTTTGTTTTAGACACAGAATTAAGGTGATGAAAGCTAACTGACACAGATGCATTATTTTATAATGCTTTGTATCATATGAAATATTCTTTTTGTAGCATCAGAAAAAAGTTGTTCTTTTCATATTTAACCTATTTATTGCTATTGAAACAAAATATTTATTGTGTATATATTACTTTGAATTTATCAATATACTTTATGTTCATTTTGATAAAGGATCTAATTAGATACTATTACTGATTTTAAACATTTTTTCATTTAATATTATATATGGTTTTTTATTAATGATGCTTTGCATAACAGAGTGTATAAACTGTCCTAGTAATTATAGAATTTAGAATTGTAGTCACTAGACATTGGGCCAGAAGGGATTACTCATTTAGACATATACTGTGTTATATATGTGTTATGAAAAACATTGAGTTCCAGATTCACTCTCCATTGTCACTTAGTATATTATTGGAGCTAATCCTCCATTTATAATTTATCTCTATTGCTATGTATGCAAAGCTATTTTACTATTCTCCTACGACAACTTTTAATTTGAAAGGCAAATCAATTTTAAAAAGTAATATCATATATAAGTAGCTAAAACTATTTACAAAATATTAAATATTTATGACATTGCTTTCCTTCATTGGTAAAGATAACAATTACTTGGCTGTATCTTTGAATATTTAAAAGCTAATTTTAAAGTAATTTATGCTTTTTAGACCCTATACCTTATCCATAATCAATTAACATTAATTAGCTACTTACTGTAAGTTCAAGATCTCACAAATCAACAAAACAAGGAGAATATAAAGTACTTTTTCTTCGTTATTGGATATATAGCTGAGGTATTTAATTTTGCCTTCTGAAAGCTGGTGAACATTGAATATTATATGAAGTAGGGAGGGGGAATAATGAGGGGTTGGTTAATAGGTACAAAAATACAGTTAGAAGGAATAAGAGCTAGTGTTTGATAGCACAACAGGGCAACCATAGTTAACAATAACTTATTGTATATCTTGAAATAACTAGAGGAGTGAAATTGGAATTTTCATAACACAAAGAAATGGTAAATGTTTAAGGTGATGGATAGCCCAATTATGCTAATTTGATCATTACACATTGTAGGCTTATCTCAAATAGCACATGTACCCCATAAATATGTGCAGATATTATATGTTCATAAAAATAAATATGAAAATCTTTTTAAAGCCCACTTGCAACTGTTGCCAATAAGTGTGTGTGTGTGTGTGTGTGTGTGTGTGTGTGTGTGTGTGTGTGCGTGTATATCTATATATATATTCAGGATAACTTGAATGTGTATTTCTGCGGTAATAGTCCTGAAATTTGCCCCCCTGTAAAACTCTTTTTATATATATATTTTTTTTTTAAAGAAATGTTATAATTTTTAAATTTCATGTGAATTAATTTTCTTTGACTTAATAATCTTTTACCTGTTAGAAATTCTAAAACATTTTGCTGTAAGCCCTTTCGGTCTTGTTAGAAATAAAAGGTAACTGAAATCACAGTTTTCATTCCTTTCTATCAATTATAGTCCCTTTTCATCAATTACCATAATTTCCCTGTAATTTTTGTTCTTTCTTTTTGACTTTGTCTTTTCCGCTGGATCGTTGAATGTTAATTAGGCTGAGACAGAACTCTTGTGTTGTATACTCCTCCCACCTGACTTTTCTCATTTATTATTTCAGATTTCATTTGGTCATGCTACTGAGTTAGTGGAAATGTCAAGAAAAGTAGAAAACCTTTATGCAAGATGAGTGTTCCCTGCTATAACCCTCTGTTCTCTGACAGTCTGAAGATATGAGGACAGCAATTAAAAGGCAACTAGCTTCTTGACCTTTAGGTTTTAGCTTTCTTATTCCTACTATTACTGCCACCAAAACTTGCTAGTCTGAACTATAAACAATCTACAGCATTTGCAAATGGCCCTAAATAATTAAAGTTGTTATGATGTTCATATTGTATTAAAATATTACTGTAATTATATTTATAATATACATCTTAATGAATGAGCTCATGACTTGATCAAGAAAGGAGGATACCTATTGGCTCTTTCTGAATTTGAAATTTTGAGAAAAAGATAAATGCTGGCATTTTCAAGACTAAAATAAACATGGTTTTCATACTCTTAGTGCATGCTGGATTTGATCATGGTAGTTTTGGGTGGCTACTAATGTGCTTTATGCTTTTGGGTTTGCTGCTATTTTTATAGGATTGTAGAAGGCCTTGAGTAATGTAGGCCAAGTACATGGATTAGTAACCATGGATTGTATAGCTCTTTATGACTGGCTTCATGAAACAATTTCTCAAACAATATGAAACATTAAACTCTAAAAAAAGTCAGCTTTTCCCTAGTACTACTTATAAAAAAAAAAAAAAAAACTTGCTTGAGATATATGAGAGTACAGCTTTCCTCTCTATACTTTTTAAAAGATTTCTACAATAATGGCACCTAAAAAATTTTTTACAGATAAATTAGTTTTGCCTTTCCGCTTTACCTAGAAATACAGAAAACGTACATGTTATTCTTAGGAAAATATATACTTTCCCACCCAAGGGCTATTCATATGAAGGAGATGAACATATACCATTGACAATATATTTTTCAACACACTGACATCTAAAATATCTAGTTTTAGGTGGTATTAACAAAACAAATAAAATGAGAGTTTGGCAAACAATAAATTGAATCTAATATATTCATCTCCTATTTTTAACAAACAGTTCATTTCTTAGTAAACTTATCTAAGTTCCAAGATGCATGCAATAGAATCAAATGCTTATATATAAATTATATATATATATATAATTTTTTTTTTTTTTTTTTTTTGGAGACAGAGTCTCACTTTGTTGCCCAGGCTAGAATGAGTACTGTGGCGTCAGCCTAGCTCACAGCAACCTCAAACTCCTGGGCTCAAGTGATCCTCCTGCCTCAGCCTCCTGAGTAACTGGGACTACAGGCATGTGCCACCATGCCCAGCTGATTTTCTCTCTATATATTAATTGGCCAATTAATCAATTAATTTCTTTTTATTTATAGTGGAGATGGGGTCTCGCTCTTGCTCAGGCTGGTTTCAAACTCCTGACCTTGAGCAATCTGCCCGCCTCAGCCTCCCAAAGTGCTAGGATTACAGGCGTGAGCCACCGCGCCCGGCTATATATATAAAATTTTAAATAAAACTTATACATACCCTATTTTTACTATTAAATGAATCATGAAAATAAAACAAACAAAAACAAAAGACAAACACCAATTGTTCTGAGGAGACTGCCAAGAAAATAAGTTTACTTTCAAAACATACAAATTAAAGTGTTTACTATATATGCCATAATAATACGTTACTCAGATTAAGTTCTTAGTCCTTTGCCTGTGTTACTAAGCCACTGGATGTTTTTCTATATTAAAGATTAGATTAAAGTTCTAAAGCTTTGTGAATTCAGGAAAGAAATAAAATTATTGTCTTTAGAACAAAATTATTCAAAATTCACAATTCTGACCTCATTTAATATGCGAAGTACTATAATGCTTTCATATTTCATCAAGCCTAAAAATAAAGGTTATATGATACACAGCTATTTCACGAGACCATAGAAATGAACATGAATGCTTGATTATGCATTTAAAAATCATTTAGTAATTATATGCCATCCCATTTTGTCATTAAAATATTCTATTTCTTACCATTAAGGGAAAAGTGGACCCCAAAGTATGTAGAGATTCAGAGAAATTTTTTCTTATAAATATAATTTAGATTTTAGTAATATATTAATAAATATTTGTGTCACTAAGCTAAAGCCCCAAAACAGTAATGTACAGAATTTATTATGGGTTTTGAAAGTCTAATAATGCATATGTATTAATAATTTGAGTCATAAACGTAGCTATAATTACAGTCTACAAGAAAGAGTATTCCCTGTACTTAAAAAATAAGTCCTCTATTACCAAATAGGCTGCATTGTATTACATTAACTTAACAATATAACTCTACTTTAAACCAGAAAAATGAAACCTTGAAAATATATCAACAATTAAGTCGAAACTATAAGCATTAAAAGAATAAGACCAGTAAATTATTGTTACAGTTAAGTGACTTTCAAATTTTAACTCTATTTCCATTAATGTGATTATTTTACTCATTTTAGTAAGAAGGAGATTTCTTCTGGAAAAAGAATGACACTAACATCTGTTAGGCAAATAGGCAAGCAGCTAAATAGACTAAGGATCCAAAATGAATATGAATCCCTTATCTAGCATCACCATGTGCTAAGACCAAACCACCCTTAGGTTTTCCTGCATCAGTTTTCCACCATTGAAGAAACAATCTTGCCAACATAAGTCTCCAACTATCATGCTCACGACTATCTCTTAAGGGTATGATGGGACATGACAAATAAGCACACTCTTTCTCTCCCCTACTCATCTTTCTAAGGGCAATCAATCAAAAAAACAAAAACAACAAAAAAGCCCAACAAAAGCAACAATAAAATTCCTTTCATTTTATTGCAGGATTTAATAGAAATGTTATATACCTAGATAAATTAGTTGTCAGTGAATGAACTTCTCCAAAGCCATGAAGTCTATCTGAAACACTAGCAGGGGTTATATTTTCAGGCTGAAGAACTTTTCAGGACCTATTGTGTACTTAGGCCTTAGCACATCTTTTTTATTCATTTGTAAGGATTATTATTATAGTTTCTGATCTTAGTTTCCACTATTCTTTCATCAAACTTCACTACTCCCCATTCCCATAAATAACGACATTAAGTAACACACACTGCACTTTCCCACATTTTGTTCTCTTCTGCTGTCACTAGGGCTGCATCTTGAAGCCCTCATGAGATACATGCCATTCCCCATCCCAATTCTATTCCTATTTGAGATTTAGAAATCCTATCTCAAAGATGACTACTTCCAAAAAACCTTTAATGATCTCCTTTAACTGGTTGTCTCCTAGATTTGAACTTCCAGGATGTTTTAGACAGTTATTATAGACAGTAAAGGAATTAACCTTATTCTGCCTTGAATGGATTATTTTCCTTCCCAGATTGGTGAACAGTGATCAAGCTTTCTAAAATCAAGGTGATTTTCCAAAGTTTAACAATCACATGTTTTATTTCTTATTTGTCTTTTAAATGATTTTAAATGAAAACAATGCCAGTATTTGTCAGAGTAGAGAAAAAAATTTCTATTCCATTTTGAGTAGCTGAGTATCTACTGAGCAAGTACTATCAATTTCAGGGCTCTTATCCAGCTAACTAAACAGGATAATGTCCTCTGGATGGTTTTGTCTCAATTATCAAGGTAATTGCCACAGTCTTTTTCTTCACTAGAGTAATAGAGACCTGGCCTAAATATAGTTATTATTAAAGTTAAGTGATTAATAATTTAAGTTCCTTCTCTATCTACTTCATTTGCTTATCAACATTTTAATGTGCATTCTAAATTTCCAAGTATGAAAAGATTATCCAAATTTGAAACAACAAAAGAAAGATGTGTTTTCTTTCAGAAAAGGCCTTGCTTAGACGCTCTCAGGAACCTCAAGGGTAATTATAAAACTGTAACATGAAAAGCTTGCTGAGCACATGGCTTTCCCTTTATAGATAATGCCAATTTAAATGTTCTTTTCCTACTTTATTATGTTTCTTCTTTTTCATAATAGGAAGAGTTTTCCCCTCCATTCCACCCTCCTCATCTTCTTTCTATAGTTATTAGCAGGAAGTCACAAATTTCATTTCAAAAATATGTTTTAAATGGTAGCTCATGAGAAAGTAGGTAATTCTCCACTTTCAGGATCGTACTGTAGCATAATCAACTCATGAAATTTCATTGATGGATTACATGGTTGGATACATATCACACACTGTACATACCAACTTTACTGCTGCGCAAAAATAACATCACATTCTAGGTTGTGAAATATGTTCACTTATAAGGAAACTTTCATCACATAAAAAAAGATCCCATTTTAGAATTGTTGGTTTTTGCTAGATAACAAATGTGAGAGAGTTTGCAAAATGTTTTAGAATTTTTCAACTTGTTTAGCACGCATAACTGTAACGATCATTTATTTTAAATCATTGCCTCACCTAAGATCTTGGTAGTGAAGGTCAATAGACATTTTCATAGGAATTATTCGTGGCTCTAATACTATTTTTTTGTAAGGGATAGAAAGAAATCATAAAAAATATTTCTTCATATATATCAACAGAAATAAATACATTTTTAACAACTTCATTAAAATTTGGCAATACAAGTATTTCTTTTTGAATCAAAACACAATAAAAATAGCACAAGACTCAACTAATATTTAATAATTAATAAATCTGCTGATCCTTCATTATAACTTTCTGTGTAAAAGCACTATGCAGCTCAATGTTTTAAACAGTATTGGCAGTTGAAGATCTGTGATACCTATAAAAGAATTAACCAATCCATCTTACAGAAACCCTTCCTTTAAATTGGTACTTCACAGTCTGTGAGGGTTGGCTTTTCCAATCATTCACAATCTTTTTATCCTTTCTTTTTTTCCATGACATGGCACGGAAAGCTAAAATACCTTCCTAGACTGTCTTGACAGTAATAGTAACCATGTGACTGTTAAATAAGATGTATAAGAGGCCACTGGTTTGGATTGAGCTCCTATACTAGGCCGAACTGGCAAAACCAAAATGGATCATTCATGTAGAAGTTCCATAACACCAAGCTGAAATAAGTTGTTTATCTGACCTTCAGAAAGATCAGGACAGTGAGAGATACTGCCCAAATCCCCAAACAAGCCAGTTTTAGCTGGCCTGATAAGAAAATTTCCTCTGCTTTAACCTTTACAAAGAAAATAAATTTAAAACAACCAATCTGCACTTTGTTCTCTGTTTCTGCTTTCCTCACCCTTTTCTGTCTATAAAACCAAACTCCTCTGCTCAGCTCATTGGAATACTCATTCTATTTTATAGAATGAGATGTTGCCTGATTCTAGAATCATAAAGAAAAGCTAATCAATATCATTAAACTAAATTTGTTAAAATTTTATCTCTTGATATGATAGTTTTGCTCAATGAGATATACGCTAAAATTCTTGGGAAGGATATATTTTTTTATATATATACAGTGAGGGAGGACAAAGCTCTTTGCACTTTTATTTTTACCCTTTGCCTTTATTATTTATTTTTGTGCCAGTCATGAAGCCTGAAAGTATAGCAACACATCTAGTAACCATAAGAACAAAAGCAAGACACCCATGAGGCTCAGGACATACCACCCCAAAATATAACATAGTAAATAGATAGTGAGGGTTTTGGGGTCTCCCAGGGACAAAAGTATGTGCTGTTGCCTTGGGGCAATTGCCTTACCTGGGAAGAAGGACAAGGACCTCCATCTTGGTCCTATCCCATCCCACCCTAACCCTGTCTGGAGCAACTGCCATACCTGGGGTAGGAGGGAACACCCTACAAATCTGACAATCAGACTTGGCATGCCAGCTGCAAAAGAATGCAGTGAACTTTCTAGCCCACAGGCCAAGGAACATAGGTACCATAGAATCCAGAAATTGACCTAGAACAACCCTCATACATAGTAATGCAACTCCCAACTGTCCAAAGTGGTTCCACGGTGACGTTTGAGCCACTAGGAGGTCACAATCCAGTACTATAAAACAAGTCGCAGACCATAACCAAACTCTTTTTTCCTGTTGGGACAAAGTGTCCGGTTGTCAGAAATAGAGTATGTATCTTGCTCTGTAAACCTGTATCTTGCTCTTGTCCTGTAATCCTATTGTAAACCTATCTTGCTCCCCCTCAATAAATTTCACCTCATACTTGCCTTACTTTGGTGCATCCGGTCATTCTTCGACTATGGGTACACCAAGAACTGACATTTTCACACTAAAACCTGACCATAGGAGACCAGAATATTCTATCCCAGAATGTACCTCTTTGGTATATTAATTATTTTGAACTACATTCCTTGGCTCATGGTCCCTTTCTTTACTTTCAAGCCACCAGCACTGCATATTCAAACTTCTCTTTGACCCTGACCTCGCTTCTGTTATCACATATCTTGGACTTTCCTGCTTCCTTCTTTCTCTTATGTGGATCCTTGTGATTATATTGGGCACATCCAGATAATCCAATATAAATCTCCTTATCTCAATATATTCAACTTAATTACATCTGCAAAATCCCTTTTCCTAAATAAGATAACATGTATAGATTCTGCGGTTTAGAACATGGACATTTGTGGGGGAGCACAATTCTGCCAAACATAATATTCATTTTTACTTTCAGCAAAAGTACAAAATTAAATGCTAGTAATTTAAACACTGCCATGAAAATAACCCGATGTTCTTAGCTATAAAATATCAGCGTTATACTGGGTTTATAAGGAAATGTGTGTTTAAAAAATCTATAAAACAGTCTAAGAGGTAGAAGTGACTTTTGCATGTTTAAAAGTGACTTTGCATAGCACAAATACAATTTGGCATAATTGAGATTCATTTATGATTTTAATTTAGGAAAAGCATAGAGGTTGCCAGGCTATTATAAATGATTACTTTAACATGTATTGGAACATAACAAAAAGCACTCCTTTTCTACTTGATGTAAGGTCTATATAGTGAATAGATTCAAATTTGCTCTTATTTAGTTCCCTAGCACAATACTAAACGGTTATCTAATATGATGATCCTCAAGGAAGATAAGAGTACTGTATGGATACACAAACATATTTCATGGTTCATTCTTTTGTGAATATAGTATTCACAAAGGAGAGAAGCCACTAAGAATCTGTAGAATAATAAAAGAAAAGAACTGATGGTGGCAACGAGAGCAATAAGAATTAAAATGAGGGATCTAATAAATTCAAAGATATCAGGGAGATCCGGAGGCTGACCCAGAGAAACAATTAATGTTTGTTTTGGGATTTTTGGTTTTGGTTTTTGAGAGAGAAAGAAGAGACAGAATAAACATTCAGGGGAATTAATATCAACTTTTTCATTCTACAGAGAGAAGACATCGAGGAATAAAAATATTAAGATTTAGTGAAAGTCCTCATTAAAAAAATCAGAGTTCCTAGAAAACACAGAGATATTTCAAGAAGAGTATTTGGGTAGTTGTTTGCTACCATAAAAAGACTAATAAAAAGTAATTCTGAAGCAACATAATATCCAATGTAAATGCAAAGTAATAACAGCAATGTTTTGGATTGTTGAGTCCAATATTAAATATTAATTAAAAATTTAGGAATACTTTTCTAATTTAGACATAAAACTAAGAATTTCCATTAAAGTGTAATTATCACTTATTTAGTTAATAAAAATTTAGCTACTATATTCCTGAATGTGCCCCTAAAGTGGAAAAAAAATGTAAGGTGTAATTATAACAACTGATGGCCTCAAAACTCTTTATTTTCTCAGACATAAAATGGGGGAGGGAATACTGAAAATTCCTTAAGTTTTTTAGTTCAAACTTGTTCTGAGAGATAAAATAAGTATTACCAATTCATTGTGTCCACTCAAGCTTTTAGAGACTGTTGGTCTCAGATAAGTAACAGATAATGCTATCATCTGGTAACCCAATTTTCACTGAATTTGTTCCACATAAAGAAATCCACTTGCCAACATATATAAACACAGTTATTTTCAAAGCATGTAGTAAAAATGGCTATAGGTTCAGCTTTTCTTTTTTTTAAACAACAGAACAAACAATGGAATCTATCAAAATGTCACCAACTCATCCATTCTTATTCGGCTTCAAGTAAGAAATCATAAACTTTTGATATTAAAATAAAGTGTAAATTGGTAAATACATAGCTCCCATGGTTTGAGGTTGTTATTCTATAAACTCCAAATTGGGCAGTATTTTTCCAATAAGCGTGTAAAATGATGACACGCCAAACTAGTACATTTTATAATATATGGAGATTAACATTTTAGAGCATAAACTTCCCATTGAGATGATTTTCATTTTGTAATCACTTAACAATTATGAGAAAAGGGAAAATGATTGCAGTATACAATAAAACCCTGGGATGGGGTTTAATCAGGACACCCAACCAGAGAGACCATATGTTAGCATGGGTTCTAGAGAAATATGAATGAGAGCTAAAGTTCACAACGAGTTTTAGGCTGAAAAGCAATGATTTGAGTAGTTCATGGAGTTCTCTAAGATTTATCCCATTCAAAAAGAATAATTATGAAACAAGCTGGCTATGTAAGATTGTGATTTAACATTTTTTTTTCACATTGGATTATAAAACAGGAACAGAATTCTCTGTGGTTTACATGAATTTTTTTAATGACTTTCAATTTATAAATGGGAAAACAAACATGGACACAGTAGTGGAAGAGCATGACACCAGAAACAGACATTTCTGGGTTCCAATCCTGGCCCAATATTCAGACAGGCAACAAATTATTTAATAACTCTAAACTTTGTTTCTGGATGTTGATAAAATTTCTTTGTAATTATTAAAATTTTTCTTAAATTCCCATTAAAATGCCTATCAAATCAGAGAAAAAGAAACTCTCTAAAATATTCTATTGTAAATCTAACAATAACATATAACCAGAGACCAGGAAAATGGGCAGGGTTCAAATGTCTTTTGCAACTTGAAATAATATCCAGTAAAAGAATCTAGGACCAAAAAAGTCTAGGAAGATATTTCAATCTCTAACCATCTGCCCCCTACGTCAGACACAAGAATATAAACAGACCATAAAAGCTATCAGTCCTCCTTCCTCTGAAAAGGTACTATATTTCTGGAGGAAAAGATAATATAATGGTTTTTTTATTATTATTTGAATACTACTCTTGCCTACTTTAGTTCAGATTTTGTAACTAATTTGAGGCTCAGAAAATGACATCCCAAAGTATAGTGCCTGAGACTGGGAAGGCCTCTGAAGCGAGGGCTCTCTGACCTTCTCCTGCACCCTCTTCTCCCTCAAGATGTGTCATAGAAACCAGAATTACTCTGGCCTGAGGAGAATCATAGAAATTAGAACTCCTTTTCTCCAAAGCCAGCCATGAAACCTATAAAGGTCACTCTGACCTACCTTTTCTGAAAGTGGGTCATGAGATCCTCATTCCAGACCAGTTCTGCCCCATACCTTGTTGCTTCACAACTATACACTTTTTCCATCAGACAGCGCAAACACAGCATTCTCTAGGTCTTCAGGTCTTCATTTATGAAGGCTCTTGTGTCATGGAAAAAACTTTGTTAAATAAATTTGTGATGTTTTTCTGTTGCTACCCAGTCTTTTGTTATAGGAGTTTCAGCTATGACTCTCGTGATAGGAGAGGAAAAATGTATTGCCTTTTCTGCTCTACATAACTTATGGTTCTGAATTACTCTGAAGAGAAAGAGGAAATGAATGTGATAGGTTCATCCTGGGAGATGTATATAGAAGGACATTTAGACTGTGAGACAGGAAAAATGACTATAGTTTTTCATGTGGTCTATTGGTTCAAATTTCTGAGAAACAAGCCGTGTGGGTAGAAGATCTCGCATCAGTGCAGCCAAGGCATATTAAATGGCATCTGAAAAGCTAGGTCTGGGAGCTGTATACACACACATGCCTCTGCTCTCTATTTGTAGGTATGAAATGGGGTTATACCAGGACACAGGAAACTAGAGAATTTGATTAAAACAATTAACATACTCTGTATGTTAGAAAACAGTCTGGTGGATCTTGTCTCTCTCATTAGAAAATGAATAAGGAAAACAAGAGCACCAATAGCCTAAGACCTCTGAGAAATACTATAACACAAAGGAAATGGAAAATTTGAGGTGAGGAAGGACAAAACTGAGGACCAGAGTGTGGAGAATATTAATATATTATAGGAATTATAGTAATACTTAGGATACAAGAATGTGCTAATGATGTGGTTTCCAGAGACAAGAAAGAGAAAACATCAAGATGAAAAAGAAAAGGCAGTATAATAATAGATTGAAATTCAGTAAGAGCCTTGAAAAAAAAAGACTATATGAAACATACATATAACTTTCATAACACAATTAAAATTTGCACTTTTTATAGTGTAGGCTCAGAACGGTATAATACTTTTCCTTACTCATCACAAGGGTTGCACTGACTCTCCTATAACAAAAGACAGGTAAACTAGAGAAAAGCATGACAAATATATTTAATCCAAGTTTTTTTTTTTTGTTTTTTTTTTGAGACAGAGTCTCGCTTTGTTGTCCAGGCTAGAGTGAGTGCCGTGGCGTCAGCCTAGCTCACAGCAACCTCAAACTCCTGGGCTTGAGTGATCCTTCTGCCTCAGCCTCCCGAGTAGCTGGGACTACAGGCATGCGCCACCATACCCGGCTAATTTTTTATATATATATCAGTTGGCCAATTAATTTCTTTCTATTTATAGTAGAGACGGGGTCTCGCTCTTGCTCAGGCTGGTTTTGAACTCCTGACCTTGAGCAATCCGCCCGCCTCGGCCTCCCAAGAGCTAGGATTACAGGCGTGAGCCACAGCGCCTGGCCTTAATCCAAGTTTTATGTGACATAGGAGCCATCCAAAATGAAGACTCAAACACGCAGGAAAACTGTCTATTTTTATACTTAGGTTTGATGAAGAATGGACAGTCATGGAGAGATGCTATTGGATAAAAGGATATGATCTGAATGACATCAGACTGAGGGGGAAATCCAGCAAGGCCTGTCTAGATTCTTCTTGGTCTCTCTGTGTAGCATTTCCTTCTCCTGAACCTCTCTGGAATGAGGCTTTTCAATGAAGAAGGGAGAAGGAAGAGAATGACATATCAGGATTTTATGGCTTGCTTTAGGGGAGAGGGCTTCTACTTGCTATGACCCATCTTGAGGAAGAGGAATTCTGGTTTTTGTGACTTCTGGAGGGAGAAAAAGAGGCAAGAGATGGGGATGGAAGAAGGTCAGAAAGGCAGTGCTTTTGAGGCCATCTGATATTGTTCAGTTCAAAGGCGCAGCATGCCAAGGTAGCACACTTTGGGGTCACGTTCTGAGCTCCACCAATAGTTCAGAACACAACTTGAACTTCAGAGGCAGTAAAGTCCAGTGGTCAATAGCACAGGGTTTATTGCAAGATTGTTTTCCTCTACTAGTTATGTGATAGTGGGCTAATTACAAAACCTGTTTGTTTCTCTGTTTTTTCATGTATAAAATGGGGGGATAATAATAATATCTTTAACATACAAATAAGTTATAACTTCCTTAAAAGGAACTTGCATAATTCAAGTGAAATGAAAATCAAAGATACAAATGAATAAATTTTCTTGAGCTGAAAATAAACAAATGAACAAACAAATGTAAAATAAAACAAAAACCTGGCTGGGCATGGTGGCTTACATCTGTAATCCTAGCACTTGGAGAGGTCAAGATAGGAAGATCTCTTGAGGACAGGAGTTTGAGGTTGCAGTGAGCTATGATGACACAACTGCACTCTAGCCCCAGCAACAAAGCAAGACCCTATCTCAAAAAAAGTAATTAATTAATTAATTAAAATAAATGAAACAAAAATGATCACAACAAAGACAACTATGAACTGTGAATGTTGGTTAACAGGACTTATCTAATTCATCATGAATATAAGAAAGGAATACTCTGAAAATATATTTTAAAGAAAACAAAAATAAATTAATATAAAAATCTAAAAGCATTTTGGCAGATGAAAATATTAGCTGCAATCAAAGACAAAAAGTCATGCTTCACTTTTCAATAATAAATTAGAATAAGATAAAGTAACAACTAAAGAAATTTTAGGGGACAGAGTTGTGAATCAGACATTCTTTCTGCCAAATATTATTTACATGTAAAGGTTATAACAAGATAGTCTAATCAACATCTCAGAAAATATAGCACTTATAATACATGATTTGAAAAACAAATACTTAAAAATATGTAGCAGTTAATAAAATATGAATCAAAAAAGAATTCAGGTTTGGGAAATTTGATAAAAGGATTGGCAAGGAGCCTTTGAAAGACGTAAAATAAATAACAGTGAGTATTGAATAAAATGAAATAGAAGATAAAGTAAAATAATTGGTATAAATGTGGATCTGAAATAGAACACAAAAATTAAATTATAATTTTTAAGTGAAAATGTACATTTTACAAGAAATAATTTATTGATAAAAGAGAAAGTTACTTATAATAATCTAAGTCTAATCCCTGTTTATAATGAAAAGATAAAATTTTTAAATTGTATTTTTTTATTTTGCTGAAATAATTGGGTTAAAGAATGGTTTACAAATATAAAGGTAACAACCCAGTAGAATCAGAAAGAGGCTATAAGCTTCTCAATTTACTGAAGAAGAACAAAAGATAAGAAAACACTATATTCTAAACCAGGAGTTAGAAAATAAATTTAATACTTTGCATGAATGTATAAAAACGGAAAATAATATGACAGAAGAACGAACTTATAGCATTTAAATGGCGTATAGAAAACAAAAATTCACAGACTGGGTAAAAGAAAATAGCACAGCAAAATGTTTTGTATTCTAATTAGAAGAAACACAATACAGGAAGGTTAAGGGGAAAAAAAAGATGGGCAAATATTTATCAGAATTCAGAAAGAATTTGTATTTGCTTTTTGGGCATCTCTATGCCCAAATCCTTGACCAACAGAAACTTAGTACACATTTAACAATTAAGTGACAATAAACAAAGGTATTATACATATGAAAAGTGAACAAAATAAAGTAAGATTTACAGCACTAATTTTACACAATTAGCAATTACATTAAAAAGATAAAATTGGTAACAGGTCATTTCATATTAAAAATGAAAGATATAATCAATAATGATGTTATTAAGTCATAAACCTGTATATTAATAGATCTGATAGAATAAACTAAAAAATATATAGCAAATCTAAAACAATTTATTTAGGAGTCTTTATTTTACTTCTGTCAGCTACATTAAATAAGTACAAAACAAAACAATTTAAATAATATAACATTCTCAGAAAGTCTCTTACACTTTATACTCAGCAAACTAAGATTATACTTTTTTTAGTGCTTCTAAAAAATGAAATGAGGACTTCTAAAGAATCCATTTTTAAAAATGGATTGTAGGGGTCTGCTTCAATAAAGGACTATGAGAATAAAATGGCAATGCTATTCAGTGTCTCTACACATTTTGGGGTTCTATTTTATAAAGAAATTTACCACACTCATTTAAAAAAAACTTCACTAAAATGTTAAGACAGTATTCTTTAAAAGTATAAATATATAGAAGGATGACTACACACATTTATTCATTCATATTTGCTAGCTTATGCATGCCTTTGTAGGAGTGAAGGGAAAGCTTCCCTTCCACCCTTCTGAACGTTCACTGAAATGAATTGACAACAGATATATTTATAGGAGAAAAACACATACAAAATTTATTTATGTATATATGAACATAAGAGTCCTGCAAATATTTGACTAAAAAAAAAAAAAGCCAGATATTTGAAATTTGCATAATCACTTTATAGGAAAGAGAGCCATGGGCAGGGGGCAGGGGCTGCAGTCAATTTTATAGGGGTCATAAATGATTTTTAAAGAGGAAATAAATGTTTCTAAAGAACAATGGTTTGGGAAGAGGTCTTCTGTGCTCTGTGGCAGGCAGTGGGAAGGTGAGGGGTAGAACTTTACTGTGAACAAATGTTATCTTATTATAAGATAAAATCTGCCAGGTAATCTCTAGGAGTTGCCCTCAAAAGAATAAATGGAAGGTCTATCTGGGCATAGTGATGGCTTTAGTCTTCTCTTTTCCAGCAGTTAAGCTTTCCTGGTTATTTAATAACGTTCCTAGCAAAGGAGTCTTAGGGATCCAAAGCTCATCACTTTGCTGCTGCTCAAGGCCTCAATCTTAGACAGACATTTGCATCTGAGCCTCAGGGTTTGGATTTCTCAGAATTCCTTTCCTTTCTCTTCATGTCAACTAAATTCTGCTTTGTATTTTTTGGTGGTGGCAACAGTGCTTGTCAAGGCTGGGAGTGAGTTTGCTGGCCTTCTCCAGTGGCAGCAGACTTCTGCTTCTTATCAGTGCAGGAATCTGGAACCAGGCATGTTTCTTGCTCTCCTTGGCAATTTTTGCTTCTAGCTGTATCCCTGCTGACCTTTGTCTAGCATCAGGAGATAGGAGTTTTCCCTGCCCCTCCTATAGCAGCAGATAGCTTTGTCTTCAGTGATGGGTGTGGGGAGCACCATTGAAAGGAGCTCCCCCAGATTTCCTGCCCCAGATCTTTCCTGTGAGCACATGGTGGAAGTCCATGGAAACAATCTGGTGAGTAAGTACTGATCCATCTTGTGTCTGCTACTCCTAGAGAGTCTATTCTGCTACACTAGCCTGCACTTGACCTTTAAGAATTCATTAACATTTTTTTCTTTGCTTCTTACCCATTTTTATGGTTTTCGTCTTCTCTCTTGCTCTGCTAAAGGTGATATAATTTGTGTGCCCTGTCTTTCTTTGAGGGCATTTGTCACCCCTTTAGAATTCAGTTCACCCAGTTTCTTATGATCTCAGTTCTCAGAGGGGCTCAAAAATGTGAAGATGTTGTAGGTTATCTTATTTGTTCTCATTATTAGGGTTGGAGTGACATTCTTATGAGGCTGCCTATTTTCAAGATTAAGCAGAACTTCTTAGAGAAAATTTCAAGTCATAGAATAAAGTCAATTTCATAAGCTTCAGTTATTTATTTATTTGCTTACCCAATTTCAGACTAGGAATTGTAGGCAGTTTCTCAATCTTATAAAAGTCCTATTTTTGTTTTGTAAAGACACAAATCTCATTACTTTCTTTCATGTTCTTTGAAACTCAAAAATTTAGTAACATAAGAAACAATGCATCAAAGTTAAGGGATAAAACATGCTTTGTTTTTAAATACTTATCCCAGTTTCCCAAAGAAATTATAAGATTTGCCTAGTTATATATAATTAAAGGGAAAATAATAAATATTTATTACATGAGTGAATGAACCAAAATTTCACTATTAGGTTAAACAGCATTAAAATCATTTGGATATCAAATGTTTCAAATACCAGGAGACAAAAAAACCTAGCTTGTTCTGGGGACAAAATGCACTATTAAGTTTCAGTCTTCTTTCACCTGAACCTATGCACTGCCCTTTACCCTCTTCCCTCAAATAAACACACATCTGCTACCAGGTAATCATCCAATCACATTTCTCTCAAACTCAATTCTAGTTACTTTTTAAAAAGATGTTTTTGTTTTAACAATCAACTAGGTTTCCTGTACTTATTTTTGTCCATTAATCTAGAGCTGTCTCTTAGCCCCCAACTGCAGATGTAGTCCTGTATCAGGTCAGAGATAGATTTCCCCCTTAGCAAAGCTCTTGTTTCATTTGCACAGACTATTCAGTATAATATGGGCCTTACAGTTTTACTCCTGAGTCCCAGTTCTACCAAATGGGCATCTTTCCAAGTTATTGCATACTTGTTCCAGTCTCTTGGTCCTTTTCTTCCCTGGTGCCTTGCCTTGATATAATGTCAAGGGTGGTAGTTTCTCTGGTTTTGTAACTCAGCTTTGTCCTGACAGTTTTCTCAAAGCCCAGAGTCCAGTGATTGGGTTCCTGCAATGACTGCAAACTATCTGCCTAGCTGCCTGAATCTCTCCAGCTCTGTTCTCCTTCTCCCCTTTACTGTGATTCTGACTCCTGCTGTTATGCCCACTTCTTACCTCTGGTTGAACCTTCCCTAAACCTGCAAATGATTATGTATTGTCTCATTCTGTGCTCTCTGGAGCCTGGACTTCTCCCACTAGTGTGCAGCTGAGTCTACCCATGCTATCTGGCCACCTTTATGCAGTGTCCAAGACTGGGCCCTCACTCTTGACTTTCCTCTATTGCCTACCACATTAAAGCTATCTCTCGGCAATCTTACTGTTAGTGTTTATTTTATGTTAGGAGAGTAAAGAAAAGGTATATGTTATCAGGGGAAAATACTTTCAGTTCTCAGCCACTGACCTGACTAAATGCTATAGCTGGAAGGCTGCATTTCCTTTACAGCAGACAGTCGGGACATCTCTGCCCCTTGTTCTCACTCTAGCTGGCCTCTTTCATACTTTGTGTCTCATTCTCTTGCCTGTTGGCAGCTAAATGTGCAGGAGAATACAAGAAGCATGGTAAGGGATAGAGAAGAGAAACAAAAGAGGGAAACACCCAGCTTGTCATCAATTGAGACAACTGGCTCTCCTCACTCTCCTATAAGCCCACCAATCTCTTCCACATTATGTGTGAAATGCACACATGCATACACATGCATGGGTGCATGGGATTTAAGACTTTTATAAGAAAGAGTATAAACTGGAAGTGAAGAGAAAGGGAAGCAAATCCTCATCTTACCATGTTTTATCTGTCACAGCTAACGATTACTATGGTATATTTATTATGGAACCTAATTATTGGTCTTAGCAAATGTGTATCTTAATTATAGTCATTAGGAAATGAAAGAGATTTTGTATTTCTGAGAGCTAAATTGGTGACACAAGCCTTAATGTTCACACTGTTAAACCAAGAGAGAACTCTTTGTTTAAAAATAAGAAGTTTAAAAATTGAATATTAATGCATGTTTTAATTATTCTTAAAAGTATATACATTTACTATGGCTTCATTTCTAAATATGATAAACATCAATATGAACAAGATTTCCAGAAGGCCCTGTTTTCATCACTACTGCTCCTGTGTTCTCTACATTGTACACAACCTGGGCCAAGCAGGAGGGCCACACTGCTGCTTGACCATCCTCACAGTAGTCCTCGCTTCACTAGGGACCCAGTCACTGTTCCAAATTAGAATTGTCTTTCTGCAAAACAAGACTCTTGCCACAACTTTAAAATATTGTCACCTCCACATTTTTAACACAAAGCCAGATATTGCCTGGGACCCTCAGACAGTTATGAAACCAAACAACTTAGACCAATATCAGAATATTTGAGGCTAAGTACAGTTAGTTATGCCCCCATTCTAATAATCCTGCACCACCAAACTGAAGGCCAGTATTTCTCTAAAATTCTCATTCTTTTGATGTGTTTTGTTCCTTGTTCTTCCTTCTATATTGGCTCCCTTCTCTCAAGCTCTTCTGATTCTCCTTTCATCTATTAGCAGAACATATTTTTCTCTTTTTGAAGTGAGACATGCCCTCACATCTGTACCATTTGGATATGGTGGGAGAGGGAGTGACAACATTCTCTTGGATAACTATCTTATCTTCTCTGAAGGCTCATGCCATAATGTCATATGGACTCTATTTTTTCCTTGTCACTACAATCAAATTTTCAATAAATTATTCAAATTTGCCAAAAGTTGAGAGACTTCACATTCTTTCTTTCCACAAGAACTCCCATTATAATATAAGAAGGCCTCAGAATTCACATAAACTAATTCTCTAATTCCCCTCAACTCAGAAATCCTAGACTTCTCAATGCTCATGCTAGTCTCAGTCCCCCTTGGCAACAAAATTTTGATGTGATATTCTGGCTCTCACCTTAAATAGCTCTATCTAAAGCCACGTAAATATCAGCATTCCACAGTCAGACAAAAGCTTTTGACTATCCTGGCCCCATGTTGTCAGTCATAAAAGTGAGATCCATGAGACCTCTTAAATAGAGATATTGGCCTCTCACTGAATCCATTTCTCTTGACCTGTCAGGCACCTGATGACTTCTATCCTTTCCTCACTAAGTGTCGATGCCATGGTATATGATTTACCCTATGAATTAATCTCCCATCAGCTTCCTTAATACCATGAATCTCATCCTTCTATCACATACACCTAGAAAAATCTCAAATAAAAATCAATTCCATAGACACCCATCATTAGTCTCTTTTCTGCACCTTTTACCTCTCCTTCTTTGTATTCTCTATTATTTTAGCTGACATATATGTGTAAGATTTCTCAAACCTAAAAAATAAAAATGAAAGAAAAACAGCACCACTTGGGCCCTGTCATTTAAAGTTACTCATAATCTCTCCTATTTGCCCCATTTCAGCACTGGAAAAAAATATATTGTTCTCTCTTGTTTCACACTGAAATATCCTCCTAGCTTTAGACTTGTCCATGGTCCATACAACAACCAGAATAATCATATATCATACTGCATTCCCTTTTTCTTAAAAGTCTTTACTGGGTTTTCTTTGGAAATTAAGCTCATCCTCATATCATCTGGTCTCTTCTCACATTTCTAACCATCTCTTACTCACTGTACTCTAGCTACACTGTTCTTGTCTTGTTTTAGTTTCTGTCTTCGGGCCTTTGCATTTGTTGTTCAGGCTGCCTAAAATATTTTCCCACAATATCTTTGTCAGGCTGACATGTTTTTAACATTCACAATCTCAACTCAGTTACTACCATCTTAAAGTGGCTCTTCAAGAACTCCTCAATTCGCCCCAATCTAGAATAAGACCTGTTTAATTAACTCCATAATTCAATAACATGTATATGCTCTTGAAGTTATCTTGCATATTTATTTATTTATTTGTCTCTATATTCCCATCAGTACATTTCATGTGTGCAGGGGATTTGTCTATCTTGTTTACTTGTAAGCCAGTACTCTCAACTATAGTTGGCACACAGTAGGTATTCATTTTAACACTGCTCATTCTTTTAGGGACAGCGTCACTCATTACTGGCCTCACTAATGGCCTCTTCAGTAAACTAATCCATAAATTTACAGCTGCAGATTCCACTATTTAGTGTCTTATTCTTCCCATGTTTCCTTATTCAAATTAAAAGTGAGTCTGTGCTTCAGCCTATTTTCATCTGGGAAGAATATTTGGCATCAAGATACATCATAGGCCACTAGCTAGCCTTATGGGGAGGTGACTCTTGAGCAGCTTTCTATTCGAGGCCAGGTGGAACAATAAATATAAATATATATCACAGGCATATTCAAGGTGACAGGTATTTCAATACAAAACAACCAGTCGGTATAAACCAAGAACCCTCACTTTAAACAAATTTATGAACTAACACATTTATGAGTTCATATTAATATATTGGGTCAAGTTTATCTTTAGCCCCAAGAAGTCTATTCTGTATATTAAGGCATACCGTACTTGTATAGCTATTACTGCCCTAAGCAGAAATCAATTTTCCAAAACCTTTATAAATACTCTACTTCTGGATGAGAGTGATGATAGTTTGGCCCCTCTCTTGCACCATTACTTTTTCTTATGATAACAATGTAGGTTGTGTGGTTTTTACTTCAGTACATTTTTGATACTTTTACCAGAAATTGAAACATTATACAGAAAATCTAGCCTGTCTCCTTTAAGTCAGTGCCATAAAGAAAGGAAGCATACTAGAATAATAGAGACTTTGTTCAAGAAGGCAGTTGGATATACAAGTCTGGAGGGCAATGGAGAGAAGTGGGCTGTGATAGTCTTCATCAAAGAGGTAACATTTGGAGGCAACACCACAAATGGCACCATGTAGGGAAATACTGAGGGAGAAAGCAAGTGGTCCTATTATCTCTGACATCTGCAGCTGGGTTAAAGGACCATCCAAATAGACTGAAATGAATGCAAAGAGGAACACAGATGAGTATGGTATCACAGAAGTCAAAAAAAGATCCTGTTTTAAGAAAAAAAATGTTTTGTCACATGCTACTGAGAGTTTAACAACTAATTAGTCTGTTAATTGGCAAAGAAGGGGTTGTCCATAACAAATACCTCTAACCATACAAATTTACTATATACGAGCATTTCCTTTGTCATAAATAGGTTAAATCAGATGTTTAGGGTTGAAGAGTCAGTGGGATATAAGAAAGTAGAATTTTTAAAGGACTGAACAAAACATCACAACAAAAATGTGAATTGATATGGAAAATAGCGAATACATCCTTGATCTATTAAAAAAACTTCTTAATTAACTATAGCATTTATTATTTATTAAAGAAACATGTGTATCCCTTTGGAATGACTTTTTTAAAAGGCCTAAGACCTAGCTGAATGAATTTTAGTTTTTTAAAACTTATTAAAGCCAGTTGGATAATTTTATATTAATGAACATGTGATTGTTTGTATCTTGGTATGCAATCCTTTCTTAAATCATATATGCTTAACTCAATAACTATATTATACCTTTCTTCTTTGGTTTGTATTTAACATGCACATGATGCTTTTAAATTTACCCCTATTTATGAGTCCAATGACCATCTTTAGGAAGATGTAATAATTATTAGTTTAGAAAAGATTAAAATATTTACCTCATGCATTAAAACATGTCAGTGGGAATTTCTTGTAAGACTTTTTTATTTTATAAGGAAAAATAATACTCTACGAGAATATTTTAAAAAATTATAATGAATTCAATTCCCAAATCTCACTTTAGCTAATATTTTCTATCTTTAACATTACCAATTTGTTACAAGAGCTATTAAAAATGTTCAAATTGTTTGTTTTAATTTAATATAATTATGTAAAAAATATTAAAACACTTTAACTGTAAGCTTTACCTAAGTAATGGCTACCTCTGCCATCTGGTGGCAGAATCAATAGGTATTAATATATTGGTATCAAGGCCACGAGGAAGCCTCACTCACTGAGCAATTCTAAATTAATCTCCCAAATTGCAAGTATCATCTTTCACTTGGAAAACTTCAACATTTACAGCTGTTTTTGTTTTAATAGGAAAATGCTCTCTGTAGTTGTCTGGAACATTGATACCTGCATGCTGAGCACATTAATAATGCCCCATGCTAACAAAGGAAACATCAATTTTATATCAACAATCAAATTAGACATAAAACCTGATGATAAGTCTCCATTTATTTTATATATACAGCAATTTCTATCATGTCTAACGTTTTTGAAATGTGCAATCACTACATCTCAAGAAAGCTTTTTAAAGGTATTGATGTCTTGTTACATAACCTGTTTTTTGTTTTTTATTTTCTTTATTTGGCAACAAACACTTCCAAATGAGAACCTGGTTTTTATAATTTGCTACACTGCCTAGAACCTGGCTTTTTACTGTGCCTTAGGCATTACAACCACCATTGTTATATGAAGATACCATAAAATCTAAAAAAATACTTTGAACTATGAGTAAGTTCATTTGCTTTATAGGCATTTTACTGTAATTTCACATTTGCAGCCTTTTATTCATTTAATAAATTTGAAAGGTTATATGTAATTATATATCAGAGAATCACAAAACGGAAAAATTGTAAGAGCTCTTAGACATCACAAAGTTCATTTCTCTGCCCAAAGGATAGAATAAATGATTTTCACAATGGTTATCCAGCCCTGCTTATGTAGTTTCAATAATAGGAAAATCCAGCTACAGTTTTGACAACAACTATCCTCAGAGAATTCTTCTAAAAAACCTAAAATATACTTCCCTGCATCTTACCCATTTGGCTTTGGTTGATTGTCTGGAGCCCTACAGAATAAATTCATATTCTTCAATATTTGAAGACAGTTGTAATGCTACATTTTCTTTAGGACAGACATACCTAGATTCTTCAACTATTCCTCACATGCCACAATATCAACTTCTTCACCACTCTGATCTTTCTTTTTTCTTCCACTTTGAAAATGTAGAGCCCAGAACTGGCCTCTCCTCTCCTAGTATCATATGACAAGCAAATCAAACTGTTGGTGTTCAGCTGAAAGTCTTCTCTATGTGTGTTCTTCCTTTGTCACATTCGGCAACTTGGATTAAAGAACAGAGCACCAGGCCAGGAAACAGAATTGTGAATTTGAGTTCTAACTCTATCCCTTATTTATGGGATATCCCTTATATCCCATAAATATGTTTGATAATATCTTTGAATTCTAGACTCCTCAACAGTAACATTGGTATTGCAATATTTAATGAAAAGCAGGCCATTAGTCACATTACAGCCAGCTAATATTTCCAATAAGCATTTCTCATTAAGTTATTTCCCAGCTTACAGTCTCTGAATGGCTTCCCATCGCTTTGAGGATAAGATAAAGCTTCTTAGTTTGGCTTAAAAGGCACTACATGAATTGGCCTTCTGTGTCATATCTGGCCTTATCACATGTTATATTTCCCAAAGCTTTCTCATTTCTGGCACATATTAGTCTTCTCTCCATTTCTTATTCTCAACATGCTGCACAGAGCTTTTATATCTGTGCTCCTTTTTTCAGGAATGTTCTTCAGTGCCCTCCTTCCTTAACTCCCTCTTACCTTCCTTAGTCGGAGATAAAACATAATTTCCTGAGAGAATCTTCTCCTTACTTAATATATGGTTTCACATCATCATGTACATCCGTCCACTCTTCCAACTTCTGTTTTACTTGCACTTTTGTAAATACTTGAGTTTTTAGTAGATTTTTTTTCAACTGCATTTAAGCAAAGACTATACCTGTTTTTGCACTCAATTTTTCCTTAGCACATATAATAGGTGATCAATAAATATTTATATATAATAAATTAAAGTTCAGGGCTACCAAGAGACCAAAAATTGAGAGGGAGACATTCTGTAAAGAAGAAAGGAATGGGATATGAGTCCAGTGGTTTTTCCCTCAAGGAACTTTTTGATTCTAAGATGTAGAAGATCAGAAAGGAAAATGTCAGGGAGAAAGCCACTGAAAAACAGAATTTTTAGTAGTCTTACAGTGCCAGAAGACAAAAATTGGAGGTAGGAACCTAGTGAGTATCTTAGACTCTCAGTTGTGACCCCTAGATTTGTTTTTTTTTAATCTATTGAATATTTTTTAATATATTGAAGTTTCATTTCTTGAGGCTACTTGTAGTCTCTCAGAAGAGACTGAAATACAGTGGGAAGTCCAGCTTCTGATACAATACAAAAGTAAAATCTATCTCTGCCCCTTTTTTTTCTTTGCACCTTTCTTCTTATCATCAACCATAAAATCTTTGTCATAAGATATTTTGTCTCACTTTCTCATTCTTCTCTCTCATTACTCTCTCATGACATTTTAGCAGTTATCTTGAGTTACCAACTCTTAGGAGATGGGAGATCTACCCTGTCTCCTATAATTCGTGTCCAATCTATTATCTTGCCATATTCCAAGGAAACTTCTATCTGGTTGCTATAGTTGATCATTAAAGGTGATCTGTCCATTGTCCTATTTGTAGAATATATACTTTTTCTATAATTATCTAGCTTACTCAAATTTTCTATTATTTGTTTCTACTTAGATATTACACAGATATATCTAGTCTATAGACAGAGATAGGTTTAATACAGAAAACAAAAGATTCCTATTTATAATACCCTAAAGTATAATTCATATGAGAAAAAAGACTACCAATTCATTTAATATAGCTTCCAGAATTTTTCATATTCTTGCATAGTAACTTCAGTTCCTGATGATGCTTAGACTTCCTTCTGTTTTGTATTTTTAATTCATTTTTTTCTGGAAGTAATAACAAGTGGTAAAAGGAAAGCATTAAGTTTAAAAGAGAGAGAAGCAAAGAGTCTGAATAATTCACCAAATAAAAAGTGTACAAATTAAACTCTGAACAATCAGTTTATATATTTCATTCTTCTTAACACCTTTGCTTGTTTTATAAAATCATGAATATTCTTAATATTATTCTTCTTAGGGAATCGTATATTGGTTCTTTTAGTAAAATATTAAAAGTATTCATTATTGCCTTTGTCTTCAAAATAAAGGTAGGTGCTTTTTAAAATTTTTCTCAAAAGAAACTGTTCTTTCTTACATTGTCCCTGGAAAAAGAATAGTAGCTATCTATCTCAGAAAATTACTGAATTATACAATCAGATCATGATAAGAAACTGAACTTCAAGCTCATATATGTAAGAAAACAAGAATGATTTTAGCACTTTTTTTAATTGAAAATTTGATTTCTCAGAAATTCTGTAAATCAGATGAGGGCTGGTTATAGGCAAATAGGTAAGAAATTGAATGAGTCTCTGATACCTTTACATCTTCCTTTTTGTCTGACAGATTTCTTCCTGTCCTGATTCCTATCTTCTCATCACTGAAGAGATAATCAGGAATATGCCAAGATCTAAAACATTCCTCCCTTATTATCTCTTATCAAGTACATTTCTTCAAAGCTATCTCAGATAGGTTAAAAGCAATTGTATGAGAAGGGGACTTAGTAAACATTTCAAGCTTCTCCTTACAACATAGAAAAAATTCAAACAAAAAGTTGCCTTTTCTCATGCTCTTCTTTTCAGACATTATGTGTGTGTAGGTGACCTGAAAATGTTAGAGATAATTTGCCACAGATGATAGTATGTAAATGCCTGTATTTTACATGGAATTTATAACAATGTGACTTTGCATTTATAAAGTATTTCATTCTGAATTTATCAATTAACAGACCAGACTCAATCTTGTCAAATAAACTAATTATCATTCATATTATATATTTGGTTCTGACAATAACTGTCAGGAACTCAATTATTCCAAAGCTTAGAAGACTTTCATCTCTTTTCATATTTATGCCTAAATTCAGTGGTTTGTAACCATAAGTAAATGAGTTTGAAATTGACAATTCACTGTTCTAATGTTTCCATCTCAGATTCTCTGCTCATACCACCTTGCTTTATCTTTCAACCTCCATATACTCCTGGTATCTCATACCTGGGGGCTCATTCTCTTTACCCTGGGATTCATCCTCAGTTCATCTGTTTTCTTGGCTTGTAAAAAATTTGTTTGGACAGTATATAAAGATTTGTGCCTCAGTTTTTAGTTCTTAAAAGATTGTATATCTTGTGCTTTGCAAAACATAAATTTGACTGTGGATCTAATATGGCATATGCCTGGACAATCTGTCAATCTCCTGAAATACAGTCTTATACGTTTTATCTTTTAATAGATGATGAAAACAATGGGACTAAATGACAGAATTTAGTGACAGCTTTCAGACTTGTATTGCCAAGGAATGCATTATTATCTTAAAGACAGCTGATTCCTAGAATCATAAATTAGGAACTATAAAAAGTCTACTACACACACACATACACTAACAAAGATTCTTCCCCACTTCTCTATTTCATAGTTCAGTATACAGTTTTTATTGTAGATTTATGATATAGTTTGGATGTTTGTACCCCTCCAAATCTCACATTGAAATTTGATTCCCAGTGTTGGACGTGGGGCCTGGTAAGAGGTATTTGGGTCATGGGGACAGATCCTTCATGAATGGCTTGTTGCCCTCCCTGCAATAACTGGTGAGTTCTCACTTTATTAGTTAACAGGAAAGCTGGCTCTTTAAAGAAGCACCTCCCCCCTCTCTAGCTCCCTCTCTCACCAGGTGACATGCCTGCTCCCCCTTTGCCTTCAACCTGGAGGATTGGAAGCTCCCTGAAGCTTTCAGCAGAGCAGATGCGGGTGCCACGCTTCTTATACAGCCTGTAGCACTGTAAGCAAAATAAACCTCATTTCTTTATAAAATACTCAGCCTCGGGTATGGGTATTTCCTTTATAGCAATGCAAGATGGATTAACACAACTTGACAATAACTGTTTTCCATCTATGTCCAGACCAGACATGAAGACAAATATAAAGACTTCTAAATGTCGCTTCTTTTATTCCATACATATTCAATTTACCAGCTCGGAGCTCTGACTGTTTAATACCTTTGACTCATTAACATTTAGAAAGTTTTGCTTCCAAATCAGAGAATCTTAAGTGCCTAATGTCCTGTTATTCACAACATTGGCCTTTTTGTTTTTATGCCATAGGTCAGCAGTCCACAATCTTTTTGTTATCAGAGACCAGTTTCATTAAAGACAATTTTTCCACAGCCTGGGGGGATGGTTTCCAGGTGATTCAAGTATATAGTTTATTGTGCACTTTTATTATTATTACATAACATATAATAATTATACAATTCACCATAATGTAGAATCAGTGAGAGCCCTGACATGTTTTCCTGCAACTATATGGTCCTACCTGCGGGTGATGGGAGACAGTGACACTTGAAGTGTGTTGATTATGTCCAGTCTACTCTGTAATCTCATTTTGGTTGTTGTCACTGCAGAAAACCCTGCTTCACAAAGATGGGATGTTGGAAATGGAAGCAGGCTTTTTGGTGCTTTTGTGACAATCTCAGGATACTCCATCTTAACTTTACGAACGTATGGAGATTTGAAGTTGCTTCAAACATACTTTCACAGCCACCATCATTTGTAATTTCAAGTAGTTGATCCTGTTCTAGGTTGGACAAAGTTGATTCACAAATGGGCACTGATCCATTTTCTTTTCCAGTTCAGGGGTGTTTTGTGGTTGGAAAGTAATGCTCAAACTCTTGAAAGCTGAGATAACTGATCATGTATCAGTTGGGAAAAAGAATGTCCTTGGATTAGTCTCTTTCAAAATCTCTGCTAATGTTTGAAACATGTCAAAAATCCTAATATACACTTGTTGCCCTCATAATTTCAGTTTGTCTTTGAATGCAGGTATTTTATCTGCAAACTTGAACACAATTGTTGTTCTCACCTGAAGTGACTGATTGAGTTTGTTGAGCAGGTTGAATATGTCACACAAGTAAGCAAGTTTTGCCATCCATTATGTGTCACTGAAATATGATGCCAGGATTGACTGTTTTTCTAAATGAAATCTCAGAACTTGGTCTTGCAACTCAAAAACTCTTGCCAGTGATCTAACTTTAGAAAGCCTTCTCACTTCTGTGTTTAAGAGAAGATGTTCATGCTCACAGAGCTGCACAAATAGATGTGAGTTAAGGGCATGCACTTTAATGTGGTTGATAATTTTAATCACATCCTGCAAAATGTTGTTTAATTCAGGTGACATTTTTAGGCTAGCCAGCATTTCTCTATGATGTGTCTACAGTGTGCAGACTCACATTCAGAAGTGACCTCCTTGCCCCAAGTAGTGAAACCAGAAAGCAGTCCAGTCATGGCAGCTGCTCCATCTGTGCATGTATCGACACAAAATGACCAATTCAATTTTCCTGATATGTGATTATTTAAAGACTTGAATAGTTCTGCAGCTGTGGTGTTGGTTGGCAACAAAAGTGCACATAACATAACCTCATGTACATTCTCCTGAAAAATACATTGCACAAAAACAAGCATTGTTGCCTTGTTGTCAACATCGGTAGACTCATCAACTTGGATTGTGTACCATGGTTACGCATTAATCCTCTCTAACAATTGTGCCTCAATATCCTCTGCTATCTAGTTATGGTGCTAGCTAAAAGAGGAACACATACCACCTTTTGAACTGTGGCCTCTCTTAAAAGTTCACAACAAATGTGCTTAGTAACAGATAGGATCAACTCTTCACCAATAGTAAAGGACTTCTTAGCTTTAGCAATGTGGTTAGCCACTAAGAATGATGCTCTCAGTGTGGACACATTTGATGAAGTCATGGCCTTTAATAATTGTTTTTGTTCTTCATGTTCATGTTTTTTTTTCCTTTGAAAAACTCCAAAGTCTTATTTTTTTTAATGCAGGTTTCTTCTTTCCCATATGGTGAAGCAGTTTTGGAGGTTTCATGGCTTTGTTGGATAGCTGGTGACCACATATTCTACAAAACAGGCTTGGAGAATATGAAACATCTATTACAATGAACCTATAATTTAAGGAGGGCTCTTTGTATTTTCTTTTAAATGCAGCTTTCATTGGCAGTTTTAGAGTCTTCTGCTGTCTTATGATTGAGTCTTTCCCTTTTTCAAAGAAGCTCTCCAGTGACATTATTTTTTTACTCATTTAGTGCTAGCTTGTGGGCTTACCAAAACTGTGACTGAGATAAGTGTGAGTTGTGGGAAAGAGGTACAGATGGAAGTAGTAAATAAAATAATGGGTGGGTCATGCACAGACTAAAATAAGTATTAGATTCTGACTTTAAGCCTGCCGTCAGATATAGCTGTACAATTGAAGTAAGATGCTCATTTGCCACTATAAAACTTCTCACCAGATGTAGCTTAATTGTCACTTGCCACTCACTGATAGGGTTTTCATATGAGTCTATAAGCAATTGATTTATTATGGTCTGTGTGTAGTCAAACATGTCCGCTAATGCTAATCTGTATTTGCAGCTACTCCACAGCACTAGTATCACCACCTCAGCTCCTCCTCAGATCATCAGGCATTAGATTCTTATAAGGAGTGTACAACCTAGATCCCTTGCATGCACAGTGTGCAGTAGAGTTTGCACTCTTATGAGAATCTAATGTCACCACTGATATGACTGGAAGCAGAACTCAAATAGTGATGTGAGTGATGGTGAGTGACTGTAAATATAGATGAAGCTTTGCTTGCTCACTGGCCACTCACTTCCTGCTGTGTGGCCTGGATCCTAACAGGCCAGGGACTGGTACTAGTCTGTGGGCCAGGGGTTGGGGACCACAGCCATAGGTGATAATGATGAGATATAAAAATTCCAAAAATATACAGTCAGTGGGAGACTAGGATTAGAAATATGAATATGATGGTAAAATTCTTGAGTTCCACTAATTTCTGAATTGACTAATATCTCTTCTTCTGATGTAAAACTTGTACTATTTAGTAGAAAGCATAGATAAATGCTGGCAAAGCCTAGTCTGCTGTGTTATGTAGAAGTGTAGTGACAGTTCAAGCAGAACTGAGATGTCATACTTAGATAAAGCACTACTGCAAATTTGGTATGAGATTTAGAATCATTTGGATGGAATTTACCTGGTAGGTTGGTTTCATTCTAGGAAAATCATTTTTATTTAATTATAATTCTAGATAAAGTCAGATCTTATTTAAGAATACACTACTGTAGGATAAGATCAACATGAGGAAACATAGGAATAATAAATGGAAAGTACACAAGGAATATGGAAGAAACATGATTCAACAAAATAATGCAATAAAAGAACTAGGATATTAGGCAATCACAAAATCAATATAAAACAAGACTAAACACTGTTTTGGTTTCAAACAGAAATTTTTAAAAGGCTCAAAAAGATGAAACTGTTTACAAGAAATGTAAATGTATTCCTGAGCAAAGGTGAACAATATTTATATGAACCAGAAATATGCACTAACTTTTATGAATGTGATGATGGTGTTCTAAATAACAAAGATCCTTATCTTCTTCTCTAAAAGCTAATTTGTTAATTTAGTATGTTCTGTATTACTGTTTTATTTTTGTTGATATATGTTTCCTACTGATACTGACTTTCATACTTCTGACCCCAAGACCCATATATTTATTCCTCCTTACTCTTGTACATAACAATTTGGCTGGATATTCTGAATTATGGATTCTAGTAGGTCCTATAGTATAACAAGTTAGTTTCTATAACAGGTAACTATTGATGTTATACTTTCTATAAAAATGTTATGAAAAACCACATAGAATATAAACTATAAAAACAGGATACATATTACATTTTGTTATGATTATATCCATATTAATTTATGCACAAATTCTAAATTAAAATGGAATAAATTGTACCAGAATGTACCCTTATTTTAACAATCTGGTGGGCTCACAGTAGATAGTTCCCTAAATTTTCTGTAGTGTAATCACTAAGAAATTCATTTGGGTTCTCTAATAGACATATAAAATATTTGATGTAGGAAGGTGATAGGATACAAAATCAAAATAAGGAAATAAAATGCATACCTATATACTAGCAATGAACAGACTGAAAATGAAATTAGGAAAAAAAATCCATTCACAACAGATTCAAGAAGAATAAAATACTTAGGAATAAATTAAATAAGTGTAAGACTGATATAACTGTAAAACATTGCTGAAAGAAATTAAAGAAGGTCTAAATAAGTAAAATAACATACAATGTTCATGGGGGAGAAGGCTTAATATTGTTAAGATGGCAATAATCTACAAATTGATATACAAATTCATTATAATCTCTATCCAAGTCTCTGTTGTGTTTTTTTTTTGCCAGAAATTTATGATTTGATCCTAAAATTTATATGTAAATACAAAGATGCCAACTGGTCAAATCAACCTAAAAATAATAAATTTGGAGAAATTATATTTCCCTATTTCAAACCTTTTTACAAAGCTACAGTAACTAATATAATTCTGGCATAAGGACAAACATATGAATCAATGGAATATAATGGAGAACCCAATAATAAAACCTTATATTTACAGGTGATTGATATTTGACAAAGGTGCCAGGAAAATTAAATGGGAAATGAATAGCCTTTTCAAGAAGTAGTGCTGGGATAATTGGGCATCCATGTATAAAAATATAAATTTAGACTCTTACTTCACATCATACATGAAAAATAACTAAAGATGGTTCACAAACTTAAATGTAAGAATCAAGACTATAAAACAGAAAACTCCACCCTTAAGGAGTAAATCTTCACAATCTTGAGTCAGTGATTTCTTAGATTGCGCCAAAACTATGAGTGATTAATAAAATAACCAATAAACCCAAGTTTCATCAAAATTAAAAATTTTTACACTTCAAAAGACAACACAAAATAGTAGAAAGTATTTCCAAGTCATAAACCTGATAAGGGATTAATATCCAGAATCTATAAATAAGACTTACAATTCGATGATAAAAGAGTAAAGAACTAAAAAAAAAGTCAAAAACTTTTGAATAAACAGTCTTCCAAAGAAGATATATGAATGGGCAATAAGCACATGAGAAGGTACTCAAGAGTATCAGTCAGAAGAATGCAAATAATGACCACAATGACATACACATTTCACATAAATTAGAATATATTCAAAAGAAAGACAATAACAAGTATTGACGAGGATGGGAAATTCATACATTGCTGGTAGGAATGAAAAATGATATAGGAACTTTGGAGACAGTTTGCCAGTTTCTCAGAATGCTAAACATAGAATTACCATATAAGCTAGCAATTCAACTTCTACATATTAACCTAGGAGAAATGGAAACAGCCACAAAAAGACTTGTACGTAAATGTTTCTAACAGCTTATTTACAATAAATCCAAAATGGGAAAAGCCCAATTACCTATCAACTAGTGAATGGATGAACAAAATGTGGTATACAGTCATGCATTGCTTAATGGTGGAGATATATTTTGATAAACCTATCTTTAGGCAATTTTGTCACTGTGAGAACATCATAGGTTGTGCTTACACAAACTTAGATGGTGTCGCCAATTAAAACCTAGGCTATGTGATATGCTCTATTGCTCCTAGGCTACAAATCTATAAAGCATGTTACTGTACTGAATATTGTAGGCAATTATAACACAATGGTAAGTATTAAATTTGTGTATCAAAACATATCTAAACATAGAAAAGGTACAGTAAAAATACGGTATAAAAGATAAAAATGGTGTACCTGTATTGGGCACTTATGGAGATTACAGAACTAGAAATTGCTCTGAGTGAGTCAATGAATGAGTAGTGAGTAGATGTGAAGGCCTAGGACATTACTGCACACTGCTGTGGACTTTACAAGCACTGTACAGTACACTTAGGCTATATTAAAATTATAAAAACATTTTCTCTTCAATAATAAATTAACCTTAGCTTACTGTAACTTTTTTACTTTATAAACTAATATTTTTTTAACTTTTTGACTCATTTGTAATAACCCTTAGCTGAAAACATAAACATATTGTACAGCTATACAAAAATATTTTTTCTTTATATTCTTATTCTGCACATTTTTTCTATGTAAAAAAAATTATTTTTTACTTTTAAAATTTTTGTTAAAATCTAATATGTAAAAACACACATTAGCCTAGGCCTACACAGGGTCAGGATCATCAGTATCACTATCTTCTACTTCCACACCACTTCTACATCTTGTCCTACTGCAGTGTATTTGGGGGCAATAACACACATGGAGCTGTCATCTCCTATGATAGCAATGCTTTCTTCTATAATACCTCCTATTATAGGAACTTCCTGAGACTATTTTTAGTTAATGTTTTTACAAGTAGGAGTACATGCTAAAATAATGATAATATAGTAAATACATAAACCAGTAATGTTTATTATCATCAAGTATTATGTACTGTACACAACTGTATGTGCTATACTTTTATATGACTGGTAGTGTAGGTTTGTTTATAATAGCATCACTACAAACATGTTATGCATTTTGCTACAAGGTTATGATGGCTATGATGTCCCTAGGTGATAGGAATTTTTCAATTCCATTATAATCTTATGGGATCATCATCCTAGCAGTCTGTCATTGACTGGAACATTGTTATGTGGCATATGACTATATATCCATAGAATGATATATCATTCAGTTATAAAAAGTAATGAAGTACTGCTATATGTTACTACATGAATGAACCTTGGAAACATTATGGTCAATGAAAGAACTCAGAAAAAACAAACATATATGATCCTATTTGTATAATACGCCCAGAACAGATGAACATAAACAAAAAGTAGATGAGTTGTTTCCTAGGGATGGGGGTCGGAGTGAGGATTGACTGCCAATGGGTGTGGGAATTTCTAGAAGATGATGGCAATATTCTAAGGTTAGGTTGTGGCGACAGTCGTACAACACTATAAATTTACTAAAAATCCTTACATTGTAAAATTAAAATGGGTAAATTTTATGGAAACCAGATTACCATAAAATCTAATAAAGCTGTAAAAATATTTGAGAATCCAAAAAGATATTTCTAATAAAAACCTTTAACCATATTTGGGAGGAAGTGAATAATGTATTAAATGTTTTCTTAACATATATCATATCCTGTAAAATTGTTGTAATTATGTGACTTTTTCCTTAAAAAAAAAACACAGTATGTACTCTGGAATATCAACTGTTATGAATGTGAACAAGAACGAGTAAATAGAAAACTGTTCTCATGGTTTATTTTTAATAAAAGGATTGGGATGTTTTCTGAAGGCATAAATTAGACCTTTTCATGTGAGGGAAATATTAATGCTAAATAGAAAAACCTTGAAAACATGAAGATTTAAAGTTTGCTTCTGATGTAAAGACATAAATGTGTACAAATGACTAGTGGTATTAATATCAGTTTTACATATTGATCAGTTACACCAGAATTTTCCATACTGAGTATTGTGTAAATAGGTTATATCTAACATTAATCTCTGGGTACGAATATTATCGTCAAAACAATTTCAGAAATTGCCAATATGAGTCCTTAATCACTGCTAAACATAAAATCTCTTTAGTAGTAATATTTACAGAGTTTATCTCATAACTACCACATTGAACAGAACCTTATCACAGTTTTAGAATGAATTCTCAATTATCTATAATGATACATTTAAATGGGGCTCACCAATAATCTTTTTAAATCTGTACAGGTTTTTATTCTCATCGGCTCCATTTTCTCCATAGCCTTTCACCATCACTTGCTGCATGCTCAGAAAATATATATTAATTTTAATAGTGGTCAAATAAAGAGGAAATTAGTATTATAAAGCCAAATATAAATAAATTTTATATAATCTGAAGTTTTACATTTATGTCATTTAGCAATTTCAGGAAAATCAGAGCATGAAATTTGTTTTAAGATGAACTGTGTTCCAATTCTAAGTCCTATCAACTGCAATCTTAGATGTTATTTGTCTTATCTAAGCTTGTTTATTTATTAAATTTGGGGCATAATTTTAGTGTCTTTTTCATAAAGCTTTTGTTAGGATTAAATGGGGTAATGCTTTAAAAGTGCTAAATAAAATTTACCTATCTTACTTGTGTATCAAGTATATTTTCCAAAATACAGTTTATTCTTTAGCTACCAGTCCAACAATTTTATTGCTTCCATCTCAACAGCTGCCTTTGGAAATAAGTATATTGGGAAGAAAAGTTTAGAAGAGAATGATATAAGGCCGGGCGCGGTGGCTCACGCCTGTTATTCTAACACTCTGGGAGGCTGAGGCGAGTGGATCATTTGAGCTCAGGAGTTCCAGACCAACCTGAGCAACATAGAGACCCCGTCTGTACTAAAAATAGAAAGAAATTAGCTGAACAACTAAAAATATATAGAAAAAATTAGCTGGACATGGTGGCTCATGCCTATAGTCCCAGCTACTTGGGAGGCTGAGGCAAAAGGATTGGTTGAGCCCAGGAGTTTGAGGTTGCTGTGAGCTAGGCTGATGTCACGGCACTCTAGCCCAGGCAACAGACTGAGACTCTGTCTCAAAAAGAAAAAAAAGAATGACATAATCAACATAAGGGAATGAACAAAGTCAAAGCAATATAGCAAAAAGACTAGGAAAGGAAACCGTCAGAAAAAGAATCTATTTTTAGTAGCCCTTCCATTTTGCAGAGCCTACTTTGTTTTAAAATACTGCTTATAAACATAGGCTACTGTTATAATTGAAGCTATCATTTACATACTAAACTATATAATGTGCATATATGTTATGCCCAATACAATTTCACTTCTTGAACAAACTCATATGGAACAAATTGCAGGGAAGAAATATCACATACACTTTTTTGTCACTGTAATTAAAATAATTTTCATTTCAAATTCAGCAAGCCTTTTTAGAATAAAAGAATTATTCCCTGATATTGAGTGTTCTAAATAGGAACAAAATGAACAGTTTAAGTTTGAACCTTAATTCAAAACATCCTCACCTTTAAACACACCTCACTGATACAGGGGAACAATCTTTATTATACTTTGTAAAAGGTTGAAGTGTTTCTTAAATTTGTATTTGAATATAAGGGTTAAGAATTTGATGGGTCTGTAAATCACTTTGGACAGCATGGACATTTTAACAATATTGATTCTACTGATCCATGAGCATTACATGTTTTTCCATTTATTTGTTTCATCTGCAATTTCTTTCCTCAATGTTTAATAGTTCTCCTTGTAGAGATCTTTAACCTCCTTGGTTAAGTATACTCCTCAGTACCTTCTTTTCTTTTCAACTATTGAGAATGGTATTGGGTCTTTGCTTTGGCTCTCAGCTTGACTGTTATTAGTATATAGAAATGCTACTGATTTGTGTATATCGATTTTGTAACCCAAGACTTTGATGAATGTATTTAAAATTCCAGGAGCCTCTTTGTGGAGTCTTTTGGATTTTCTAAATACAAGATCATATTGTCAGTGAAAAGAGATAGTCTGACCCTCTTTTCCAATTTGGATAACTTTTATTCCTTTCTCTTGTCTGATTGCTCTGACTAGGACTTCTAGTTTATTGTTAAATAGAAATGGTAACAGTGGGCACCCTTGCCTTGTTCCAGTTCATAGGCAGAATGCTCTCAACTTTTCTCCATTCAGTATGATGTTGGCTGTGGGCTTGTCATATATGGCTTTTATAATTTTGAATTATGTTTCACTTATTGCAACTTGGCTGAGGGTTTTTATCATGAAAAGGTGTTGGATTTTGTTGAAGCTTTTTCTACATTTATTAAGATGTTCATATGAACTTGTTTTTGCTTCTGTTTATGTGGTGAATTACATTTATCAATTTAAGTACATTGAACCATCCTTGTATCATGCATCACTGGGATGAAGCCCTCTTGACCCTGGTGAATTATTTATTTGATGTGCTGTTGAAGTTAGTTTGCTAGTGTTTTATTGAGGATATTTGCAACTATAATCATAAGGGATACTGGTCTGTAGTTTTCTTTTCTTCTTGTTGTTGTGTCCTTTCCTGGCTTTGTTATAAAGGTGATACTGGCTTCATAGAATAGGTTGGGAGGATTCTTTGCTTCTCAATGTTATGGAATAATTTCTGTAGTATGGGTACCAGCTTTCTTTTGTAGGTCTTGTAGACTTGTGCTATGAATCCATCTGGTCTGGGGCTTTTTTTGAGGGGGAGAAATTTTATTACTGCTTCAGTCTCACTGCTCATTATTGGTCTGTTCAGGAGTTCTATTTCTTCTTGATTTAGCCTTGGGAGGTTGTATGTTTCCAGGAATTTGTCCATTTCTTCTATTTTTTCCATTCATGTGCATAGAGATTTTTGTAGTGTTCACAAATGATACTGTATGTATACCATGGAGTACTACTCAGCCATAAAAAGAAATGAATTAATGTCTTTTGTAGCAATGTGGATGTAACTGGTGACCTTTATCCTAAGTGAAGTTTCTTAAGAATGGACAAACACATACCACATGTACTCTCTAATAATTTGGGACTAACCAATGGGCACACATGGGCACAGACAGATGTAAAAGTCACTTGAAATCAAAAGGGGGGAGTGGGAAAGATGGGAAGGACAAAAACATACCTTATAGGTCCAATGAACACTATTTGAGTGATGGGCTCACTAATAGCCCTGGCTCAAGCATTACAAAAGCTATCCATGTAACAAAAACATTTGCACTCCCTTAATATTTTGAAATTAAAAAAAATTTGATGGATGATGTTTATGAACAAAAGATCTTGTTAAATTCAAAGGTATAAGTTAATTTAGAAAGAATGTGAAATATTTGAGAAGCCATGCATATTCCTAATATACTGGGAAATGTCAAATTTATGCCTGGCTCATTAAAAAATGATATAGGTAGATAATAGATACATGGAGGTATTAAGATGTTATGCTTTATGACTTCTGGGATATCCAAACTGGACCATGGGGAAAGGAACTAGCATTTTAAGGAGGAAACATGAATATTATTTTGTCTCTTTACTTTTGATTTGGGAAATAAAATCTTGCTTTATTTATTTAACATCTTTTAGAGAATTCCATTTGGAATTGTTACCAGTGCTTATAGTAATCCTATGTATAGATAAACTATACATCTGACGTAAATCTCGAACCTTAAAAATTTGAAGTTAGTTTTCTTAAAGTTTTTTTCAAATGATATTTAAGTTGTTACATACAAACAAATGGCGGTTATTTGAAACTAAATTTGAAACTAAATTATAGGTAAGGAAATAAGACTGGTGATTTTTCGGTTCTGAGTGACTGAAGGGTGAGGAGAAGAGTTAACATGTATAGATCTTTCAAAAATTTTTGACACTCAGTGGGAGGAAAGAGGTATGATGGTAGCTGAAGTATTTAGAATAAAGGTTTGCATGTTTTGTTGTTTTGTATCTTTTTGGTACTGTTTGTCTTAGTTTGCTAGGAACAACAAAAACAAGTTTTTAAATATTGATGGCAAAAATCTAAAGGAGACAAACTTAATAAAAATATTAGAGAAGGAAAAATTGCTCAAAGTTCTGAGAATGATAGAGAGGTAGGATCTAGGCCTCCTGTGACTGAAGAAAGGACACCACCATTTCAGTAGGAAGAGAAGCACTGGCAAGATGCATGCCAGTTTTAGAAATGTGACAGCTGGACAGTGAGGACTTCCTGAAAGATTAACATTTTTACTGAGAAGTAGGAAACAATGAAATTTGATGAGCAATGCTATTGTAGGAGTGTCCTCAGAGAAGTAAGGAAAGAAGAACATGCTTAACCAAGTCATTTCAGACTGGGGAAACTGAACTGACTTGAAAAATTGAGCTTGATAAGGCAGTATGAGGAAGTTGGAAAGCTTGGGAATTTTTGAAGCACTTTGGGGCTGTTGAAATAAATATCTATGTCAAATCCTTACAACAATCCATTGCGAGACAAACAATTTTTACTCCTTTGTAGATGAGAAAACAAAAGTTCAGTGGGGTCAAATGGAATATACATAGCCACTACTATGAATACAATTTGCTTCCACTTATCAACAGCCATGGGTTCCTTTGCATTTTCGTTTTATGTACTAAATACTGTGGGCCATCGTAAAGCAGTTCTTACTTCAATTCTGTTCTCTACCTGTGAAGTTTTGTTTTGTTTTATTTTTAATTGGTGACATTTTAAAACATTTCTGAGAATTTGCCTTGATGAACACCGGGTTTTTTTGAGAAAAAAAAAGATGTATTTGGTTTGGGATGGTATCTTGCTCTGACAAAATTTGGCTTCCAATGTGTCATAAAATTCTCAGAGTCTTTATTATGTTAATGATGATTTGACTTTAACATAGGGTGATATAATGTGTACAATATTTTAAAAACATTTATTCATGAACATTTTTTTCATTGAACATCTTTTTCACAGAACACACTTTGGGAAATGTGACTTAAAACATTTTTATACTCACTCCTAATCCTTTCCATTAAATGATAAGGACCTGTCTTACCATGCTTGACTTACATTTTAAAAGAATAGATTTTAGAAAATCCATATGGATATTATAAAAAACATTTTTATTTAAAATATTTAACATATATTTAAGAATGAGCATGTTTTTCCTGTTTAGGATTAGAATGCACACACTTCTCCCATTCAATTTCCAGATTTATACAACTCAACCCATTACTGAGAGAACACTCGTCTAATCCCTTCTAAATGGTTTAATGCTCTTATTTTGTGTATTCCTTAAGCTGTTGTCAAATAGTGTCCCCTAAAAATTGTGATTATCTAGTCAGGAGTTGAACCAATGTACCATTTTATTCTCCAAATCTACTTTCTTTGTATAAACAAATAGAAAATGCATTAAAGATCAGTGATATTATTTGCTTTCCACTTTTACCAAAAATGTCTCATGACTTAAAAATGAGGGGTATATAGAAAAGATTCAAGTTTTTTTCAAACTTTACTTTTCTTCAATGAAGATTTTTTTATCTATTATAAACTTAAAAACAAACACTCAAAGGTTTGGAATTTGTAAAGAAGCCTTGATTATAAAGACCCCTATATTAATTTTGCTCTGAAGGAAAGTTGGCAATCAAAATGAAGGCTTGTTTAATATTTTAACACTTATTACTATGTCCACACCACTGAAAACTTATTGCTAAATTAACCACAATTGGAGACCATTTCAAATTGCTTCTAAAAAAAATCAGTGTTAATTAAACCACCAGGGATTTCTCAGTGGATACCTATGTGCTATTTTCATCTAAAATACTATTTCTAATTTAGTTGAGTAGAGAGTAGATTAAAAATATTTAATATTCAGGCATCTGCTGGATGACAGCTTAAAATGAGACAACAAAGGTCAGAAAAGGCAGAAGAAAGTTATTTCAGACATCATAATGTACATCTTCAACTGATGTGAAATAGGTAGAGATGAAACATGACAAAAATTGTTTAACAGGTAAATTGTTTACCTGCTATGCTTTAGGCTACCTTTATTCTTCTACCTTTGTATATATATACACACACTCAAGTACATGCATGAGCACATATACACACATATATACACATATTGCTTGCTATGTATATTTTATACAACCGATATTTTTTTACCAACAATATAAAGCAGAATTATACAAATATTAAAGTTAAACCAAAAATATATTTTCAGTTATAACAGCCTGAGCTGTGGAGAAAATTTAAGCTGGTGAGAATAGTGCTTTAGAAATGGCATGTTCAGAGAATAGAAAATGAGTCATGAGAATTGAACCCAAGATAAATGTGTTGATAGTTGAGAGTTGGGGGTGAAGACTTGAAAGTATATAGAAGGGAATTATAAAGTTGAAAAGATAGTTTGGGAAATTATTGTTGAGATCTTTGAATGCCAAAAAATAATTGCATCTTATTTTATAGGCAGTGAGTATCATCAATGATATTTAATAATTAAAAGAATAAAATCCATGGTTTGTAATAGTAATTTTGGCCATAAGAAAAAGATACTGCATTGGGAAGGATAAGGAAGTGGATAGTGTCACAGAATTAGAAGGCAACTGAAATAGCAAGAATAACATTAAATGATATTGCAGTAACAAATAGATGAAAAGGGCAGAAAAGGTGAGAGACAAAAAGCTGAGGGTCATTTTTGAAGAGCAGATTTTAATATGAATGGTTAAGAAAGAGCTACAGAAATAAAAAGTAAAAATAATACAAAGATTTTGAATCAAAGTAGACTGGATGATAATAATGTCATTACCAAAAATTGGAAACATGAAGGATTCGCAAATTATTTTTAACTTTCCTACTCTTAAAACGGATTTGAGGCAACAAAAGATGCATATATTTTGGGTTTGAAAGCATATAGGTAGGTAGATTCAATTTTAGTTGAAAAATCAATCTATTTGGAATTTTAAGCATCATACATCCTATGGGCAAAGTATAATGAAAACTTGAGAAAATTAGGGAGAGTTCCTTTGAAACCAAAGAACAATTACATCATGTGAATGAATAAGGCTATCACTGAACAGAACTGTCAAATGTTGAATGTAGTTTATTGGAATGGTGTGTCTTTTTTAAGCTGCTAGTGAAATAAAAGATAGAATGACAAATAAATTGGTATGGAAACAATGGCTTCAAAAAATAATAACTTTATGTGTATTTTTTAGGAGAGATGTTGAATATCCTCTCAGACACTTCTGAATATAAAGGCAATGATAAGTCTCAGCATTGTGGTTTTACCTATTAAATTATCATAACTAATGATCATTTTTATTGGTGACTATGATATGAGATAACATATAAGTGACTTAAGTCAAATTTATTAAAATGTATGATAAAACATCAAGGCCCATACTAAATATCAAAAATGGTATTCATCTCACTCAGTTATTAACCTAAAATGAAATACTATAGCCTACAGAAAGGATGGTTGTTCTTGCAACTTCAAAGTAATAAAATGAATGAATGCATTTATTGAAAGAATTTTAATCTAGTTTTAGATTCTAGTATATGCATGTTTAAGTGCTCCACTACAATCACAGTGATTAAAATGGCCCTTCCAAAGTACCTGCATTCAATTGCTTATCTTTAAGTAAACCAACATTCTTCTTTTGGTGATGGAACAAATAGGAAAAATATTCAGACTTCTATTACTCATCTATCCTTATACTAAATACTAAAAAGGAAGAAGAAAGAAATTATGCTACCTAGAATTACTATAAATGGAAAGAGTATACCTATGGAAATTAAGAAATGAGTTATCACTTTATCATGAGGAAGCCATACAAGTGTATTATCAATTTGTCACATCCATAAAATAAGCAAACAAGCAAAAACAATAACAAGAGCTAAGAGATTGGTTTCAAAGTTGTCTTGGTCTTTTCAGCATTAATTTATAATTCAATATATTTTACACAATATATGAAGTTATTTTTGACCAAATGGATTAAGTCAGCGTGATGCAAAGAGTAATACCAAGGGTCCCAGTGATTCAGTCTATTCCAAGGCTTTCCTGTGGAATTTGGCATACTAGTTGTGTCCTCTCAGTGGAGAACTTAGGACAAACACTGTATGGAGATTGGTGATGAGATCTATAATTCTTACAAAACAACTTTTTAGTGTTTTGACTTAAATAAATAACAAATAATCATTGAAGAAGGATTAGGAAGTAGAGATAAGCACCACTATAAAAACACCACCACCAAAAATTCCATCATTGCACGATTACTGCTATCAGTAGCTTGGTATAGGTTTTCATGTTTATGTTTATATATCAATGTATATATGATTTACATGGAATTTGTATAGATGTGGTTCTATAACTTATTTTCATTCTTATAATGTATTATGTTTGTTCACTTCTATTAATAATTATTATTGGCTATATAATTTCAACTGTTTAATGTAGTATAATTTAACTGTTTTCTTTTTTTCTAGTTCCTATTATGAATGACATGAATTTGTTCTTAAATCTTTAAATTACAATCCAATAAATTCCTTAGGATAAACAACTAAAATTAAAATTGCTGGATCAAACTTAAGTCTTTCTTAAAAATGCAATTACTATGCTGGAATATGATGATTTAATTCACCAGTGTGTAAGAGTGCCAATTATCCTATCAGCAACACAAGCTCTTATGATTCTTTGTTATTACTTGTTCATATGATAGCTTAATCTTTCTCCAGTAGTGACAAGATCTTCAACTTACACTTTAAAAAACACTGTGTGTCTATTTTTTCCTACCTCTCTATCATGAGGTTATTCTAAAACTTTTAAGATGTTTTCTAATATAATAATATAATATATCAAATTTTTTATATGACAGAAAATCATATGTAATCATATTTTATCCTACAATATAATTGATATGTATGACTCTCAAGGCTTTCACACTGCCCATAGAATAAAGGTCATATGATTTATACAGCTGTCTAAAACCTAGTCTTCCTATCTCTGAGCTCACCTCACCATATTTCCCTTGAATCTTGTGTTGTAGCTATATTGTATTTCATTCTGTTTCTCAAAAACACATCACCTTAGGGCCTGAAAGAAAATAATATATGAACATTACTTAGCATGAGGTGAAAATTCAGTAAATAGTAGTTCTTGGTCTATTTATTTCAATTTCATATTTTCAAGAGCATAGAAAAGCATCTATATCATTATCACTTATCATCATCTTCTACTCCTTTTTTAATCCTAAAAGAAGTATGGAAACTTGTGACATATTTTTAACATACTAATTTAACTAGTAGTACTCAACTTGCATATAATAGATAATATACTTAATACTGGTTACATAAATTTTCTTGGATATTTAATTTTAAAAAGATTGTAATCAATTTTTACTTGTAAAAAAGTCTTCCTTTGATTCTATACCAATTCAGATCGTTTTTATCTTTTTCCTCATGCAATTATTAAGAATTGTTTTAACTCTAATAACTATTTCTAATCTCATATCACTCAATAAATTTAACATTATTCCCAATTTTTATACATTATAAATTAAAGCACAGTGAGATAATGAGAACCCAAATCAAGTCCACTTTTAAAAATATTACTTATTCAACTTCAGTATATTTATTTCTCATTTATCCTTGTTGAACTATGTTGGACATATGTTAATCTTTTAGTCCACTATGAATCTTAGAACATTTCTGTCATATTTTATTTTCAATATACAGTTTGCATAGTTGTAATTTGTCTACTATCTGAACCCACATGCTTGTCACATCAAGTTTAATTCAATTACAAGGTAATATATTGTAGTTTTCATATTTACATTTCCAAAATAAAAAGATAAATAATTAACTATAATTTGTTTTATGAAACAGAAAAATTCACTTTTTTAACCATCCAATTCCTATGTGGATAGCTAAAATGCATTCAATTCAACCATAACTTATTATTTATAATGATATATTGCTCTCTTCTAATACTAAAAAATAATGACATTTTGTAATTTTCATGTACAACCCTTAAATTGAGGTCACTACTCAAACCCCAAATTCTGAAAAGCTATACTAAGTAGCATGGAATATAAAGAGAATGTATTTGCTCCTTTAAGTCAGAGAGAAAATGTAAATATTACATAAGCATTCAAGAATATCAATATTAAACATTAGTAAAATAAAAATAAAGAAAGCTAAAAAATGTGAATTGATATCTATAAACAAAAATCTTTTGAATAGGAAACATGGATATATTAACATTCATTTATTAAATATGTCCAATAATGATATTAACCCAAAGAATCAAGAATTATTTCTACTATTGAATGAGAATAATCTGAAATCTGAAAACACCTAGGGCGTTTCTTTTTAGGGAGGTTTTTATTGCTGCTTCAGTTTTGGCAATTGATATTGGTCTGTTCAGCAATTCTACTTCTTCCTGATTGAACCTAGGGAGGTTGTGTGTTCCTAAGAATTTTTCCATTTCCTCCACATATTCAAGTTTTATGTGCAAAGAGGTTTTTATAGTATTCATAGATGATATTTTGTATTTCCATGGTATCAGTTGTCATTTCTCCTTTTTTATTCCTGATGGAGCTTATTAGAATCCTTTCCTTTCTGATTCTTCTTAATCTAACAAGAGGTGTGTTAATTTTGTTTATTTTTTCAAAGAACCAACTTTTTGTTTTATTAATCTTCCATATAGTTTTTCTGTTATTGAGTTCATTTAGTTCAGCTTGGATCTTTTTATTTCTTTTCTTCTGCTGGGTTTGGGGTTGGTTTGCTCATCCTTTTCCTTTGAGATGATTCATTAGATTGTTGATTTGTGATCTGTCTTTTTGATGTAGACATTCATAAATATAAATTTTTCTCTTAGGACTACATTAGCTGTGTCTCACAGATTTTGATAACTTGTATGTCCTTTATTATTTAGGTCAAAGAATCTTTTGATTTCCATCTTACTTTCCTCTTTAACCCAATAATTGTTCAGCAGAAAGTTGTTTAGTTTCCATGACTTAGTGTAGAGATGAGAGTTTCTATTGAGTTGATTTCTAATTTTATTAGTTACTAGTTAATTTCTAATTTTATTCCACTGTGGTCTGAGAAGATGCATGGTATAACTTCTATTTTTTCAAAATTTTTGAAGCATGCTTTGTGGCCTAAGATAGTCAATCTTAGAGAACGTCCCATGAGCTGAAGAGAAAAACATATATTCAGTGGTTTCTGTGTAGAATGTTCTAAAAATGTCAGTCATGCCCATTTGTTCTAGAGTTCTGTTTAAATCCATTGTTTCTTTGTTTATTTTCTGTTTGGAGGATCTGTCCTGTTCTGTCAAGGGGGTGTCGAAGTCCCAAGCTATTTCGATGCTGCTGTTTACCATTTTATTTAGATCAAGTAGGATTTGCTTTATGAATCTAGGTGCACCTGAATTAGGTGCATAAATATTTAGAATTATCTTTTCTTATTGAATTTTACCCTTCACTATTACATAGTGACCATCTCTGTCTTTATACTACAAGGCTATAGTAACTAAAACAGCATAAAACTGGCACAAGAACATATAAAACCATTCTCATATAGCCATCTAATCTTTGACAAAACAGACAAAAATATACACTGAGAAAAATAATCCTTATTCAATAAATGGTGCTGGGAAAATTGGATAGCCACATGTAGAAGACTGAAACAGGATCTCCACCTTTCACTTCTCACAAAAATCCACTCATGGTTGGATAACAGACTTAAACTCAAGACATGAAACTATAAGAATTCTAGAAGATAATGTTGGAAAAACACTTACAGACATCAGCTTAGGCAAAAAATTTATAAAGAAGACCCCAAAGGCAATCACAGCAACAACAAAAATAAATGGGATCTAATCAAATGGTAGGTTTTAAATGTTTCATCTCTAAGGATCAGGAATAGGCAGGGATGTTCACTCCTACCATTTCTATTTAAACCAGTTCTGAAGTTTTAGGCAAAACAATAAGATAACAAAAAATTGTGAGAGTTATATAGATCTGAAATATAGAAATAAAGCTCTTCATATTTGCAAATGGTAATAATATATACACAGAAAACCCCCAAGAAATCACCCCAAATCTGTTAGAGTTAAGGAAAAATTTAGCACAGATCAATATACAATGGTCAAGTGTATTTTTATATACTAACAAGAAACAGTTGAAAAAGTAAAATAAAATACACTATATACAAAAACATTCAAAACCAAAAATTATTAGGGTTAAATTTAATGAAAGATGTACTAAACCACTACAATAAAAATTTTAAATTCTGCTAAAAGTAATCCAAGAAGACCTCAAAAATGTGTAAACATACACCATGTTCATGAATTGAAAGACAGTATTGTTAAGATGTCAATTGTCCTCAGATTGATTATAATCAAAATGCAATAGATGTTTTTGTAGAAATTGACAAGTTGACTTTAAAATAGTCAAAACATTTAAGAAGACAGAAAAAAATATAGAAGAATTAATCTACCTGACATCAGGGCTTATTATAAAGTAAGACCAATCAGAAACATGTCATTTGGTAAAAGGATAGACTAATATATCAATGAAACAGAAATAGACCCAGACATATATAGTTAATTAGCTTTCCACAATGATACTACAGCAATTCAGTGAAGAAGAGATATTCTTTTCTAGCTCTAAGACAACTGAACTTTTTTCTTATGGAAAAACATAGGAACTTCAACTTTACCTCATGCCATACACAGAAATGAGCTTAAAATGGGATATAAACCTAAATATAAAAGCTAAAATTATAAACTTCTAGGCAAAAACACAGGGAAAAGACCCTTGATGATCTTGAGTTGGGGAATGATTTGATATAACACATACTAAACATAGAAGAAATAAATGATAAATTAGTCTTCATAAAAATTATAGCCGGGCGCGGTGGCTCACGCCTGTAATCCTAGCACTCTGGGAGGCCGAGGCGGGCGGATTGCTCAAGGTCAGGAGTTCGAAACCAGCCTCAGCAAGAGCAAGACCCCATCTCTACTATAAATAGAAAGAAATTAATTGGCCAACTAATATATATATAGAAAAAACTAGCCGGGCATGGTGGCGCATGCCTGTAGTCCCAGCTACTCGGGAGGCTGAGGCAGTAGGATCACTTGAACCCAGGAGTTTGAGGTTGCTGTGAGCTAGGCTGATGCCATGGCACTCATTCTAGCCTGGGGAAAGTGAGACACTGTCTCAAAAAAAAAAGTAAAAAAAAAAAAAAAGTAAAAATATTTGCTCTTCAAATGATAGTTGTTGAGAAAATGAAAATGAAAAAGTATGCTAGTAAGAGTCAAAAATTGTACAACTTTGAAAAACTGTTTTTCAATTTCGTAAAACATTAAATATACATTTATCCTGATGCCTTGCAATTCTACTTCTAGGTATTTATTGAATAGAAATAAGATGTCTATTAAAACAAAAACAACAAAATGACAAAGCAATATACATAATCACAAAACCTTGCACAAGAACATTCACATCAGTTTTATTCATAACAGCCCCAAACTAGAAGCAGCCCAGGTGTCTGCCAATAAATATATATCAATAAATAAACTGTCTTATGTTTATATATTGAAATAAAATTCAGCAAATAAAAGACATAGAACATTGATACAAGCAACAACATGGATGAATCTTCAAAACTTTGTGCTGAGTCAAATAAACCATGCACAAAAGAGTACATTTTGTTTGTTCCCCTCCCCACACTGCATTTTTTGCACTGCAGTGTCTGAAGGCAGTTGCAGCCAGGAATTCAGGCCTTCTAGCTAGTTATACTCATTACAAATTTGCATATTGGAGAAATTTGAGATATAATCAAGTAAAAAATAATACACACATGCACATACACACATATACACACATATGTATATAAAAGCACGAATACACATCACACACATATACATTCTCAAGAAGATATAGAAGGGATTACCCAACTGGGAATATGTTTACTTTTTCTACCTCCATTCTTTTAAGACTGATTTAAAAAATCACTGAAATTTCTGTTTTGATTTTTATTTTTGTGTTTTGTTTACTTGTTTGCTTTCCATGTGATTCAGTGACAGGAAGAGAGAAAGGCCTGGAATGTTAACAAAGGGACACATCAAACAACGGAGGAACAGTGATTCTCACCTAGTTAAGCATTTATAATTGTCATGATGTTCTACCAATTTTTATTGATAAAACATTTATCCTTCTCAGAATGAGTATTCTTTGAGAAAGTGTTAAGATGTAAAAATTATAAATAAATGCTTTCTAGATAGCAATAAATAATAACATTAAAATATTTAGCATATTGTGTAATATTTATTATTAAAATATTATCATTCATAATTCAATATTTCATAGCTTTACAAACTTCTCTATATTCTTTTCATAGATGTCAGCTTTGGGGAGAATAATTTGATTTCTTTCAGCAGTTTCAAATATTTTTCTTTATTCAAGATAATAACATCAGAACCAAATACAGAGAGAGGCTAGCCCTGAAAATGAAACAATTTAGCTACCTAAATAAAATAAGTTCCTAAAAGTTATTTCATTCCTAGATTCTCTATTTTTCAGAGAGTTTGAAAACAATACATGGAATAATGTATGTCATCTACTAGGTTGCAAAATGTAAGTCTAAGGTACATTCTAGTTCACTGACAATTTATTGTCTTTTGCAGATTATTCTCATCCAGTAAATAACGACTTTAATCTGTTCAGTTGTGCCCAAAGTCACAAATACTGACTTAACACTGTAAAGTAGCACGGGGGACAAAACAAAGTGAAAAGAAACCATTCCAAGCAATCATTCGTACTCTGTCTCAAAAAACTATAAAAGAAAAATGCTCCTAAGGGGCAAAGTGGTGGAGAAATGAGAGAAGAAGAAAAAACAACATAGTCAACATTTAAAAACTTCTTCATTTACAAAATCAGCAGTTTTATAAATCATCTTACTGAATGACTTCATTAACTCACAAGATATCTAACTAATATTTGTGTAATACCTAAGAGTAGTAATTCTGAATCTTCCAGGGTATCTTACAGATCCATTTGTGGCTCTGAAGAGAGAACTCTAGAAATGAATCAGCACCTAATATTGCTATTTATTTCAGTTGGTTAACACACCTCCTGAAGCCCAACTGTGTACACCTCAGTGATCTCAGACTAAGAGTCCCTCCTTTAAAGTTTATTTCATTTGATTCTCACAGTATCCCTAAAAAGTCAGTGAGCTTAAAGAACTTGTCCCAGGCAAAATAGTTCATATGGAAGAAAGCAAGACTTAAATCAAAATCTTTGAATCGTATGGGCAATGCTCTTTTCACAATATCATATTTCATCATAACCGAAATTATTTTCCAAACTTCCAGTTAATTTTTCTTTTCTTTTCCTTTATGTTCCTTTTCTCTTTTTTTATTGTGGTAAAAAACATATATAACATGAGATATAGCTACCCTTTTAAAGTTTTAAGTGCACAGTATAGTGTTATTAACTATATGCACACTGTTGTAAAGCAGATCCTTAGAACTTTTTCATTTTGCATGACTGAAACTATATCCATTGAACAGCACTTCTTCCTAGCCTCTGGCAACCACCATTCTACTTTCTACTATATGTTTGACAATTAAAATAGCTAATATACATGAAACCATGAAACAAAAAATATTTGTCCTTCTGAGACTGGCTTATTTTACTTAATGTAATGTCCTCAAGTTTTATTCATGTTGTAGCACAAGATTTTCTTCTTCTTTAAAGCTAAATAATATTCCACTGGGTATAAAAACCACATTTTCTTTATTTGTTCATCCATCAATGAACTTTTAGGTTGTTTCTACCTGTTGGCTATTGTGAATAATGCTACAATGAAAAAAAGGAGTGCAGAAATCTCTTTGATATTCTGATTTCAATTATTTTTGGTAAATACAAGAAAAGTGGAATTACTACATCATATGGTAGTTCTACTTTTAAATTTTTTGAGTAATTTCCATACTGTTTCTCCATAGTGGCTGCAATAATATACATTCCAACTAATGAGCTCAAGTATTCCAACATCTCCACATCCTCACCAACACTTGTTTTTTTCTGTTTTTGTTTGTTTGTTTTTGTTTTTAATAGCCATCCTAACAGGTGTGAGGTGCGATCTTTTGTGATTTCTACTAGAGTTTCTTCTATAAGTCTTATAGTTTCAGGTCTTTTACATTTCTAATCCAGTTTGAGTTGATTTTTGTGTAGAGTGTGAGGTAAGTGCTCAATTTCATTTTTTTGCAAGGGGATATCCAGTTTAACAAAATCGTTTTGTTGGAGCAAGTATTCTTAGCACTATTGCTGAAGATTATGTGACTGCATACGTGTGGGTTTATTTCTGGGTTCTCTGTTCTTTCCATTGGTTTATATGTTTGTCTTTATTTCAGAGCCATACTGTTTTGCTTGTTTTGTTTGTTTTCTCAATATATTTACTGTGGTAAAATAAACATAAAATGTATCCTATTTTCAAATGTACGGTAATGTGACATTAAATGTATTCATAATGTTGTGCAACAATCACCACCATTCATCTCTATAGCTCTTTTCATTTTGTAAAACTGAAACTCTATACACATTAAACAATAACTCCTCATTTTCCATTTGCCCCAGGCCCTGGAAACTACTGGTCTACTTTCTGTTTCTGTGATTTTGACTACTCTAGGCATTTTATCAAATGCTTTTTCTGCTACAATTGAGGTCATCATGTATTGGAATACAATTTTTTGTTGTTCTTCTGTTAATGTGGTATATTACATTGATCAATTTTTATATGTAAATTATCCTTGCATTCTAGAAATACATCATACTTGGTAATGGCTGGTAATCTTTGTAATATGCTTCAGTTTGCTAGTAGTAGTATGTTGTTGAGTATTTTTGTACCAATGTTCATAAAAGATATTGTTTTCTTTAGTTTTAGTTTCTTTTTCTGAGTTTGATATCACTGTACAAACTCTCCTCACAGAATGAGTTAGGAATTATTCCCTAATCTTCAACTTTTTGGAAAAGTTTGAGAAGGATTAGTGCTAGTTCTTTAAATGTTTGGCAGAATTCACCATCAACTCCAGGGCTTTTCTTTGTCAGGAGATTAGTGATTATTGATTCAATCTAATTACTATTAATTGGTCTCTTCTGATTTTCTTTTTCTTTTGTGACTTAGTCTTGGTAGACTTTTGCGTAGCCTTTTGCGTTTAAAGGAATTTATCTATTTTATTTATGTTATCAAATTTCTTAGTATAAAATTGGAGTATTATTCTGTCATAATTTTTTTATTTCCGTGTATCAGTAGACATCAGTATAATATCTACACTTTCATTATGATTTTTCTAACTAGTCTTAGTTTATTTAGCTAAAAGTTTGTCAGTTTTGTTCATCTTTTCAAAGAACTAACTTTTTTGAAAATACATTTCTTTTTATTTCAAAATATTATGGGGGTACAAATGGTTTTGGTTACATGGATCACTTTGGTAATGCTTGAGTCAGGAACTAACTTTTGGTTTCATTGGTTTTCTCTGTTGTTTTTCTATTTACTATTTTGCTTATCTCTGTTCTAATCTTTATTATTTCCTGCTTTCTTCTGGCTTAGGGTTTAGTTTGCTCTTTTTTTTAGTTCACTAAATTATAAAATTAGGTTGTTGATTTGAGATCTTTCTTGTATAGTAATGTAAGCATACATAGTTATAAACTTCCCCTTTAGCACTGCTTCCCTGCATTCTATAAATTTTGATATGACGTATTCTCATTTTCCTTTATCTCTAAGTGTTTTCTATTCTCCTTTCAGATTTTTTCTTTGATCCATTGGTTGTTTGTGTTTTTTAATTTCCAAAACTTTGTAAATTTTCCAGTTTGATTTCTGTTATTGGTTTCTAACTTCATCCTTGCTAGCCCCTAAAAGTTCATGTGTTGACAATTTAATCCCCAATGCAACCATGTTGAAGGGAGGCCTAATAAGAAGTGATTAGACCATGAGGGCCAAGCCCTCGTAATGTCATTATTAGGGAGCAGGTTAGTTATTGAGAAAGTCCAGCCTCTCTTTCTCATTATGTGATGGCTTCCACCATGTAATGAACCATGCCAGATGCTGGCACCATGCTCTTAAATTTCCTAGCACCTGGAACTATGAGAAATAAATTTCATTCTTGATTTTTTAAAATAAATTACCTAGTCTGTAGTATTCTGTTATAGCAGCAGAAATGAAGAGAATACTGTTGTGGTCAGAGAACATACTTTCTATCATTTCTATCTTTTAAATTTATTGAGACATAATTTGTGGAGAAATATATAGTATATCCTAGAAAATGTGCCATGTATACTTGAAAAGAATGTGTATACTGTTGTTGGATAGAGTGTTCTGCATATATCTGCTACATTTACTCCGTTTGTTAAGTGCTCTATTTCCTTATTTACCTTCTGTCTAGTTTTTCTGTCCATTATTGAGAGTGGAGTATTAAATTCTCCAACTATAATTATAGAAGTACCTATTTTTCCCTGCAAATATGTAAGATTTTTCTTTATATATTTAATGGTCTTTTATTAGGTTCATAGATGTTTATAATTATTATCTTCTTGCTATATTTAATATTTTATTAATATATAATGTCCTTCTTTGTTCTTGTAAACATTTTTGATTTAAAGTCTATTTTATCTGATATTAGTATAGTCACCTTGCTCTCTTTTGATTATTATTTATATGGGATATCTTTTCCCATCCTTTAACTTTCAGCCTATTTGTGTTTAAAATAAGTCTTGTAGACAGCATGGATCATGTATGTTTTTAACCCCATTCTGCCAATCTCTCTTTTGATTAGACTTTAATTAATTTACAATTCTTTAATTGTAATTTCTGATGAAAAGGAACTTCTGTCATTTTATTCTTTCTTTTCTTTGTCTTATAGATTCTTTTGACCTTCATTTCCTGCATTACTGTTATCTTTTTTAATTTAGTTGGGCTTTTCTTCAGTTTATTTGAATTTTATTTTTAGTGAAATGATTAAATTCCTTTCTCATTTCTATCTGTATATTTCTATAGGTATTTCTAGCTTTGTGGTTACCATAGGAATTACATTTACTATCCTGAATTTATAACATTCGATTTGAATTTATGTCAGTATAACTGCAATAGTATTCAAAAACTCTGCCTCTTTAAAAGCCTTACCCTCATCACTTTCAGTTGTTGATGTCACAAAATTACATCTTTATATATTGTTTGTCCCAAACCACAAGCTTATAATTATTTTAAAAACATTAGTCTCTTTTACAAAACAAAATGTGGAGTCACAACCCAAATTTTAGGTTTTTCAGCTAGATATATGAGACTGGTATCAACTTCAGAATTTGTTTTGCTTTGTTTTGTTTCAGGTTTTTCTATCTCTTTTTGAAATTCTAATTTTTTTATACATCTTTTACCTGACTTCTTCTACAACTTCCTTAGTTTGTTTTGCACCTTTAAGACAGTTATTTTAAAGTTTTTATCTAGTAGACTTACCATCAGTTCTTTTAAGTGACATTTTTGGTTGATTTAGTTTTTCCTTTGAACAAGCCATATTTTCCTATTTCCTTGTAGGCTTGGTGATTTTTTTTGTTGCAAATTGGACATTTGAATCTAATAACATAGTAATTGGGAAAATCATATTCTCCCTCTTACCAGGTTTGTTGTAGGTTTTTTGCTATTTTTTGCTGAATTTTTTTAAATTGTTGTAGTCTGTCTCTGTCGTAGGATGTTTCTGCCTAGGATCAGCCAGAGGTCTAAACTTTTACGGTCTTCTCTGGTCTTTTCTGAGCCTGTGTCTTTCATCATGCATAGTCATTCTAATCTTCACCCATGTGCAGTTGCTTTTGGATGTTCTAGTCTTTAATTTCTGTCTCCCAAAATGGGAAAAAGAGAAAAATGAAATGGGGGAAGGGTGCTGGCCCTTTTAATCCCCTGGAAGTCACTTCAGTCATAAAAAGAGGGGCTTATAACAACGAAGGTAGGTGGCACAATGGCAACTTACCTCTTTGTGTAGATCTTTGTGATCAGAAGCAGCAATCAATAATAAGAGCACAGATAACCAATATTTGGAGGACAGATTCATTTTGCCCACTCTGGCTCCTGCAAGCTGTGTGCAGGTTGCTCCAGTACAGGGGTGGGGGATGGGTAGCTGTTCCTGTGGCAAATGCTAAAATTGACTGACGTTATCCAAATTTACTATCCAAATCTTTCCCTGGAAGTTGCAAGCCTTTAGTAGACTTTAGAGTTCCAAAACAGTTGTATCAGACAGATTCTGCCAGTGCAGTTGTCTAGACCGGATCCAGGTGCCACCTACTGCACCATCTTCCATAATCATCTCTCAGTATTGTTTTGATCACAATAGCTTTGTAATATGCTTTAAAGTTAGGGAGGTGGCGAATATTTTGGAAGGGAAAGGCATAACTCTAACCCTTATTAGGGAGAGGCAAAGATATACAATGTAACCAAAATGTCAAAAAAAAAATCAAAACAAAACTTTTTATCAGGTGGTGGGCAGGCAGTAGGGGGGAGGAGGAAAGGGGTTTATGCTTCCATAACGTGTGTGATGCACACCACAGGGGGACTGGACACACTGGGGGGAGGGAGGGGGGCAGGGGCAATATTTGTAACACTAACAATATTTGTACCTCCATAATATGATGAAATAAATTAAAAAATAAATAAATAAATAAAATAAAGTCAAGAAGTGTGGGGCTTCCAGCTCTGTTCTCTTTCAAGATTGTTTTGGCCCTTCATGGTCTCTTACGATTCCATGTGACTTTTAGAATTGCTTTTCCTATTTCAGAAAAAAAAATGCTACTGCTATTTTGATAGAGATTGAATTGAATTTCCAGATGGTTTCAAGTAGTATGTGCATTTTAACAATATTGTCTTCTAACACATGAATATGGGCTGTCTTACTATTTATTTGTGCCTTGTTTAATTTCTTTTAGCAAAATTTTATAGTTTTCAGTATATGTCTTTTGTCACCTTTGTTAAGTTTATACTTCTAAGTATTTTATTATTTTTGATGCTATTATAAATTGTATTTTATTTCTTTTTGGATGATGTGTTGTTAGTATATAAAATCACAGCTTAATTTTGCATGTTGATTTTGTATCCTACAACTTTGCTAAATAGATTTATGGTGGATATTTTAGAATTTTCTACATCTAAGTTTATTTATTTTTTCTTTTTTCATAAAGGCAAACTCATAAAGGTTCCATATGTCTAAACATTCAAGAACATTTCTTAAGAGAAGTGCTACTGTCAACTGACACGAAGCTATTACTTAGATATTGGCTGAACATAAATCATTATATCATTTAATTTTAGTGTTAAAACTTTACGTTCCCCCTTTAGAAAAAATATTGTATGCCTTTTTTCTTAAATACACATGCATACACACACATAACGTAGGCCATTAAATTTCAATCAACTTAGTGTACACTAACCATTTAGGGTTTTCCATTTCTAGAGATCCTATAATATATTGACATCTTTGGAAAAAATGGGTATTCACATTTTTGTAATACAGTAGCTGTAGACTAGCAAAAGTTATAGTTTACAACTATAAATCCAAATCTACCATGCCCAGAAGGCTTTACTTGATTAAGATAGAGATTTATCTGGGCATAAATTATATTTTCTACATCTGTCAAATTGCTGAAATTACTTATATTTAAATATTTTAACTCCTTCCTGGATGATCCCTAGCCTTTTGATTTGTCATGTTTACTCTTACTGATATGTGAGACTAGTATCAGGGGTCTTCATCTCTAGTCCTAAGTTGCCCAGCTAGTTAGTTGCATGTTTTTGTGCATATTTTTAAACTACTTCATTAGATACCAACTTTGATATATAGATATTGATATAGATTGATAGAGCCACATGGACCATGAAGATAATTTTCTGTTATTTCATCTTACATATCTGAATAATTTGGTCATAGAACTTCAGTTCCTTGGGATCAAAATTTAAGAGTTATTACAGATGCCCCTCTATTAATTGTATACCACATGCAATACTATTGGGCATACCTTTAAAATATCTATCATAGCCTGCTGCCTATCATTTCCACTGTGACAGCTATCATCTCATTTGTCATCATCATCAGCCTGAAATTGATCTTCACTTGTTCCCTTTCTATCTCCCCCATCAGAATTTATACTTCACCTAAGCAAACCCCTTTTCCTCTTTACAATCTATTCCCTGTGTCTAGGATACTACATGAAACACATTAAAATAAAATGATTTAAAAAACAGTGATCTCTTTCTCTTTTACAAACAAAAAGGTACTATGTATGGTATATTCTCATATGCAGTACTGAATTTTATATTTGGACTGTTTACTTGTTTAGCAGATCATCTATATTATCTATATATTTCAAAGGAGACATGATGACTCTACCAGGATTTTATTTTTAAATAAACTATATATATATATATATATATATATATATATATATATATATATATTATTTTCACATTCCATTACACAAACACTCATGGCGTCCACATTTTCTATACAATATGGTATCAATGAAAAAAACAATTTTAAATTATTTAACTTGAATAACCAGGGACAGTTAAATTTCAGTGTAAAATATAACTATCTTTTACTTCTTTCTCAAAGCTGTAGTATACAGACTGAAAACACTGAAACAAAACATCTTTCCATTTGAAAGGCTTATAGGCCTGGTAATTATAAAAATAACAATAACATAAAAAATAAAATAAAATTTAACCTGCCAATTCCACTAAATATTATTACTAGTAATATGTCAAAATTGAATATTGTTAACAAAAATAACTTGTTATCATTTGATGCCTGTTTGTATGTTACTACTTCTCAGTACCCTTTAGACATACCCAAATTCAGTAATGAAAACCTACAATTACTTAGGATATAGTAATTACAGGTTTGCAAAGACTGTATTGCAACCTCCAGCAGAAAGCTCAAGTGCCAACAGTGTGATATCACTATTCAACAGTTTCTTATAATAAGTTGCCTTAAAAAAGTCAGCAGGTGAAATCAAAATCACATTCCTTAACATATCCTTAAGCCTTTACAGTTTAATGTAGCTGAGTACACTCCAGATGATTTTACTTCACCTAATAGTCCTTCTTGTATTATCAGGTGAATGAAAAGAAACTTGTTACTGAGCTATGCTACTTTACTTTATTTCAATATTCTATTTAGGATTTAATTTTGCCTACTATAAGACCATCCTAGCTTTCATATTTATTAAAAGAAAGAAACAGATTTTTTTCATATCCATGAATGTTACAAAGTTTGATCTCATAAGGTGTAATATGTTTAATATGTTTGTGCATTGTTCTACATTGATTATGAAGCTACCCTGACTAGACATAATCTATAAGTACTTCTTATGAAATGTATAGTGGAATATAATGAAGCTTAAATGATTCTTCATATTTTATTGCCACATGCAACTAGTATTGATAAAAAAACAAAGTGAAGATGAGCAATCCCTTCTGGGATCCATTCTTTTCCAGCTCTATTTCACTGCAAGCATAAATGCTTTCAAATTATAGGCACACTCTTTCCAGGCCTTTGTCCACATTGACAAGGCTCACAATGACTTAAAGAATGGCCTCAATATTTGGGTGAAGAGTACTTAGTAAGTAAAATAAAATGCCTTATATTTGTCTCCCTGTCCTAAACTCAGTATTTAGTATGTCTAAAGATGTGGTTCCCAAATTTTAAGATTCATAAGGATCACTCAGGGTGGTTAATACAAATTATTAGATCTTATCTGAAGCCTAATAACTAGAATAGGTCTTATGATCTGAATTTTAACCAGAATTCCAGAGAGATATGAGAGGTCACATTTTGCTAAACACTATGTTAGAATTAACTCTCAGGATACTTCTGTGCCCAGTGAGCTGCAGACTTCCTCTAACCTATGCCATGGCCTCCTGAATATACAACTGGAATTATGCTTTTATTTCTTGATTGTAGCCTGTCTCCCTTAGGAAGGTGGAACATTTTCCTGGTTCCTGATAACCTGGCCATATCTTGCCAATCCCTTTTTCTTAAGACCATACGAGTCTTCATGTCCCTAGTCAAATACAAGTCATCCACACCACTGACAATTACAATGATGACATGAGGCAATCTAGAAGTATCCTGCCTTGCCCTGGAGGAACCTGCTGTCATATTACATATACATTGGACAGTGTCATCTGTACTACTGTCACTACCTAAAGGACTAGGTCTAGAGTTCTGTGAGGTACTTGACCCTGGATCCACCTGTTTTCAGTTTCCTGCCCCTTCCCTATCTGTAACTATTGGAACTTCAGCATGACTGAAAGTTCATATTATAAGAAACTAATACCCTTTACCTGAATGTATATTATTAATATAATGTTTTACTATACTAATATCTATATGCCAATATATGATAATTCCTATATATTAAAATTGCCTTGCAAAGGATCTGAAAAATATCTTGTATAATCATAATCTGGAGGAATCATAAAAAAAATACAGTGAAATTTCAGTAGTTTCAAATTGCCCTAAGCACTTATTAGAAAGAAAATACTAAGCTAAATGACATATGATGGAAAAAAACTCATAACTTTGTGAGTTAGCATAGAATGGAATCATGAGCTTCAATATAAACAAGTACACAGAAAAGTAATTAGTGAAAATATTAATAATATATGAACATAAAATGATGGCTTGTAAGCTTTCAATCATTGACCAAAAAAAGAGAACAGGAGTCTCTGTATCAATTCTGCTAACTAAATAAGGTTAACAAATTGATGGCTTTCTTAATCTAGGTTTTAGAAACCCAAAATAGGGTGTTAATCTACTCATTATTACAGTGTAATTAATTATGTTTTAGTGTACTATGTAGCTTCTGGTGCTTCATAAAATACAACACAGAGGAAAAGATTAAAAGAACAGCAAATACAAAAACCAAAGCAATAGGCAAACTTCAGTATGAGAATAGACTAATGTGGAACTTCTGATTTGAAAGATCCGGCAGTAACTGATCATGAGAAAGACTCATAAAATCATGAACAATCTTATGGGAAAAACAAGACCATCATTATCAAATCTCAATATGTTTAGAGAAAGCTTGAAACCCTTTGTAATTCAATAGAAATTTTCAAGAGAAAGAAAATGTATATTTACTATGGTTATTGTAATTATGAAAAAAAAACAAGTGGAGGAAAGAGTAGCAGAGGACAGAGAGATCAGGGAAGGTTAGGGGTGATAATACCATAATCTTACAAAAAGGGGGATCAAAATAGTATTTCTAGAGTTGAAGGAAAGGTGATAAAAGAATATATTATTTAAAATTAAAAACATAATCAATAAAGGAGTAAAAATGGTGATATAACTATATTGGGTGGTTGCAGAGAGAAGAGATGGGAAGGAGGATAAGAAAGCCAAGTACTTATCTAGCCTAGTAGAAAATCAGTAGAACGTCAGTAGAATGAGAAAAATCAAGACTGTTGGAATATTAATGTTATTCAGAGATTTGAATTAACCACCAAAGAACAAAACCCCAAAATACTTAAAAGTGATTATCTCTAGCTACTGCAATTGGGAGTAGGAGTAGTGGGGCCATAAATTGCTACCTTTAATTATAGGACTAGCTTTATTTTTTGGTTTATTTACCATTTTGATTTAATTTGTTATGGTTTCTTTCTAATTTCATCTTGAGGTCTCTCTCTTAATAGTGGCCATAAGCTCCAGCCCTGTTCTGACCTTGGAATCCAAGGTATTGGGGCATGAATGTTCACAGTATGCTTTTTATGGGATACTTCTTTATCCTGGTAGATGGCCAAATGCCTACATATCTGATTGTAACCAGGTGTCCCTCTCACAGGAGACGCCTGTATACTGGCAGATACTCTTGTGGCTCTTATCTGACCTGCATCCAGTTTATTCTCACCAAAATAGCCACTCTGTAAAAGAGCCCTGATTGGAAAGAAGTTTAGGTTCAGAAGTCCAGGGGTGTGTGTATCAGGTGAGACACAATAAGGAAGTGAAGCCAAAATGCATGAAACAGAAGAAATTCATTACTCACAGGTCACTGAGAGGTTAGTGGTGCTGACAGGAGGCTGACAGGAAGTCTGGAAGTGGCAGGTAGCTCAACCAGGGGGTGAGGAGCAAGAGACTGGACTGGTGGTGCTGTCATTAATATACACGGTTGTTATCCCTTAGCCTTTCCCTCAGGGGTGTGGATTAGCTAGTTTAAGGAAAACACCTGTGAAGGGGAACGTATTTACATAACTCTCCTGAATATTAGGTTTCATCATGGCCAACAGCTGTAGGGTGTGTGTGTGGTGTTTTGAGTTGGTGTGATAAGGAACAAGCAGGCAATATGACATACAACCACATCCAGAGGGAAAGTTTTAATGAGGTGATAATGTATCACAAGGCTTCAAATAACTTATGTCAGGCCTAAAAATGAAAGTTGAGGCAGCAACTATGTTAAACTATGTTAAACAAAGTTATGGTATTTACTATATGAATACATTTTTTCTGGTATAAAATATTAACAATTGAAATAAGTAAATAAAATTTAAAATATATTGTTAATTATATTGGTACAAATACAGAGGACACATTATTTTTGTAGTATAAACAGAAAAAATGCGTTATGAAATCTTAAATGACTTTCTGAATCATCTTGAAGGCTGAACACACAGACCCTACAATGCACCTAACAGAACCACCATGAGGGCTACAGAACCAGACCACCCAGGAAATTAATGTTACATCAATGATATAGAAGCTGGTGGTGATTAGGAAGCTGTTTATGTTGAGGATGCAGCCTGTGTCATCTGAGCCATGATCCTAGTAAAACACCCTACAGATATTAGATTATTCCTCCAGGTGTTTATTAGCAGAAAATAGAAGCATAGCTTAGATTGTATTCTACTTTCCAAATTTTACTCCAGTACATCTAATTGGCAGAACCCAAATTACAAACAGAACTCAAGCTTTAAGCAGTTCTGAAAACCATAGCTTTTTAACTTCCCAGCCTTTGCAGCACAGAAAGGTTAGAAAGAGAGAAGTGAGGAAGTGAGTCAATTTATTATCCACTGTAGCCTCCACCTAAATAAAGGGATGTGAATTTTTAATCTCTTTGAATTTCCAAGAGAACATATCATAAAAGAGGATTCAATAAGTGCAAAACATCTGTAAAAATTTTACATTATAACAAGATATTTTAATTTTTGTAAATAGTGCTCCATAATAAAATTTCAAATATTTCCTCTTGTTCATTTGTAACAATCGCAGCAGGTAATATGAAGGTATGCTTTAATTTCTTCATTTGTGATTGTGATACATACTTCAAATTAACTATTACTGTCATTTTACTCATTTATAATTGAAATTGAAGTTAAACTCTCTCTTTGAATGCAGGCAGCTAGCATTACTAATCTTGTTAGGGAAAATATGCACTTGCATAACTGTAGCAATGCTAACCTTTACAAAGATTTTCTATAGTATTTTCTGTGTTTACCACCTTACCAACTCAGGTTTGTTGGAGTATTTGTCCTGCCAGTACATAACAAAGCAAAATTAATTATTAATTTGATCCCTCTAAGTCAATATAATATTGTTTCTAGGATACAATAGATGGCTCGGCACAAATCCACTAAATATAGAATAAAGTTGGGCCTCAAAATACAAGGGGACTAGGAGGGTTGATAAGTGGAAAATAAGATTAAATGTATCTCACCCAGGATTTCACTGGTAATAAGTCATGGATTTTGCTACATAATAAAACACATTTATTCTACGTAAGTTTCTACAGCACAAGGTGTACAAAAGAAGTGAAATTAGTAAGGAAGGGAATTGGCCAAGAGAAAACTCAGGCTTGAAAATAAATTTGTAGCCCACCTAAAGAAAATGCAAAGAGGAAAGTAGGAAAAAAAATAGAATTTATAAAAAGAATATCAACTTAAAATTTAATGAACTAGGATATTTTCCCTAAAAATGGTCTTCAATTTAAGAAAATTAAGTCTAGTATATTATTCTGTTTAAATCTATAATATATAATATAATTATGTTCTCATTTTAAGAAAAGAAGAATCATAACTTATACTGGACACTAGTTCAGACATATGGAGGACAGAGCTTCTTCAATGCTGCTTTCATCTGGGTCCTCTCAGGACCATTAGTTGTCTGCCCTCTCATATCACCCTTACCAGATCCTGGAGCTTCTACCACACCGAGCACAGATTCACACATCAGGGACAGGAAAACTTGTTCGGATAACTGACAATGAGATCATAAAATTTCACTTATGCTGCCAGGAGATATTAATGTGAGAATTTAGAAAAATACAAAATGATCACAAATAGGAAAAAAAGGAGAAAAAATAGATAGTGGTAGCAATTAAAGATTTCAATGTTTTTTTTTTTTTAAAGTTCATGTCAAATGAAAGCATTTTTACACACACAAACAAAAATACTAGAATACTGCTGTTTTCAGTTCATCTCTGAGTAAGAAATTTTCTATTTATATTATATATCTAAAAATAATTAAATTGATCATCTAGGTGTCAGTAATTTTAGCATATGTCTTGGTGTCTGAATATGGAAAACTGTACAAAATTATGTACAACAGGCCTATACTTTCTTATTATCTTCTAATTTATGTTATGTATTAATAGAGGATATAGATAAAAATGCCTAAACATAGTTAATGTATCCAATTAAAAACTTTTAGATACATAAGCTATTTTTACATATTCAGCTTATATTTTACAAAGAATTAATAAAATGGCCACTAACCTTATTAATGATTGCTTCATATTTTTCAATTTTTATAAAAAGAGAAAACATAGATTTAAGAAGGAAAGAAACAAATTCTTAATGCAATTTTATTTAGTTTTTTTTTAAAGACATGTTTGTGTTCCCAAGGAAAGTAAAATCTATTTGTGCTTTATCTGAGAAAGTGTAAACAGATGCTCAAGTTCTATTTATTAAGCATACTTGAATAAAAGTGCTTCTGAAACATGCATAAGGAAGTAGTTTTTCATTTAGGGATATGTTATTTTTAAAAGTATTTCATGAAATATTCTTGAGGAAAACAACTCTACCCCCATGTCTTTTCTTATAACTTGATATACATGGACTATGCTGTAAATTTATGATTGATTCTGGAAGAACAAAAAGAATTGATGCATTTTAAAATAATCCAAAAGAATTAAAGCGATAATTTTTTTAAAAAACAAGGGTATTGTTAACAATAATCTGCCAATTTAAATAAGTTATTTGCTATAAAAGATTGAGTTTTATAGAGAAAGCAAAGTTCAAAGTTCAGCTGTCTCAAGGACAGTATAGTTTTGAATGATAAAATATGTTTTATTGTGGTAAGAGTTTAGAACATCAGATAAGTTGACTCAAATGCTACAGACAAAGGATCTTTAGACCAAATGATAGTCACATGTCCCTTAATGTTGGGTACACATTCTGGGATTCTGTCATTGTGAGAACATCAGAAAGCGTATTTACACAAACCTACATGTACACCATGTAACTGTACCGAATACTGTAAGTAACTGTGAGACAATGGGAAGTATTTGTATATCTAAACATATATAAACATAGCAAAGGTACATTAAGGATAAGGTTTGAAAAATAAAAAATGGTGCAAATGGATTCTGCACCTACCATGCATGAATGCAGCTTGTATATGGCATTTGTAGGGCTGGAAGTTGCTCTGGGTGAGTCAATGAGTGAGTGGTGAATGAATACAAAGGCCTAGGACATTACTGTACACTACTGTAGACATTATAAATACTATACACTTAGGCTACAAAAAGTTTATAAATTTTTTCTGCAATAATAAATTAGCCTCAGCTTACTATAACTTTTTTACTTTATAAACTTTTTTATTTGTTTTAACTATTTGACTCTTTTGTAATAATACTTGGCTTAAGATACACATTATACAGCTATACAAAATATTTTCTCTTTTATAGTCTTACTCTGTTTTATTCTACTTTTTAAATTATTTTTTATATATTTTACTTTTTAAACTTTTTTGATAAAATCTAAGACATAATGCACACAGTATCCTAGGCCTACACAGAGTTAGGATTGTCAATATCATTGTCTTCCACCTCCACATTTTGTCCCACTGTAAGGTCTTCAGGGGCAATAACATGCATAGAGTTGTCATCTCCTATAGTAACAATGCCTTTTTATGGAATACTTCTTGAAGGACCTGTTTGAGGATGCTTTACAATTAACCATTTTATGTGTAGGAGGAGTACGCGCTAACATAATCATGAAAAGTATAGTATAGTAAATGCATAAAGCAGTAACATAGTCATTTATTATCAAGTGTCAAGTACTGTACACCACCGTATGTGCTATACTTTTATACGACTGGTAGTGCAGTAATTGGTTTACACAAGCATAACCACTAACATGAGTATTGCTTTGTGCTGACATTATGACATCGATGATGTCACAAGGTGATAGGACTGTTTCAGATTCATTATAGTCTTACAAGACTACCACTGTATATGTAATCCATCATTGACCAAATGTTGTTATACGGTACATGACTATATTAGGATAGTTTTTCAGATAGTGTCACTCTCAATAATTGCAGAACTCTTCAACTTCAGATAGTATATATGCCATTTGCATTAAATAACTAATATTCCAGAAGGCTTCAGTATCTTAATAAAGTGTGTTGATCAATACATATTTTTTTTCAAGTAATGTCTATATGTTTATGAGGGAAAATATATCAGGGCTCAGAATCTTAGTAAATCAGTTTCTTTGTGCCTGATGTTCAACAGTTCAAAGCAACTTATATTATGAGTCAATTAAATGTTCATAATTCATTTCAGCCAGGAAAGATCTATAACTGATCTTAACATCAGAGTATGAATCAATGTATGAGAAATCAAGACTTTAGAAGATCAAACACACTGCCTCTAAATAAGTTAAACATAAACCTGACAAAACTCTGTAACATTTTACTTTCAAATTTTAGGTACTCAGTTTACTCAGTTTTCCTCAGTTCACCATTTCAGATAATTTTTTTTATTGTCCTATTCTAGTATTTTAGGTCAAGAACCAAATAGATGCCTCCCTTTAAAGTTGATTACTATAAGATATTTTTATAACTATGGCATTTGAATAAACTACACTAAAGAATATCCATAAAAAAGTGAAACATATAGGTGAATTCAAAGATATTTGTAAATATGATAGTTATGGAAAATGAAGATGATAATATTTTTCTTAAAGGTATAAATATATCTATAACTTAAATATAAAACTAGAAGGATATTTAGTAATAAGCAGGAAATAGTTATATATTTAAAATATGAACAGTCCAGAAATAGACCAAATTCACTTACATTATAGGTAGAATTTCCAAATTGTAGACATATTTGCATTTAGTTAATTGCATTGTATAACAGGTTAACCTGAGGGTAAGAGAGGGTGAGGCTGGCCTATGGACGAAACAAGGGCCAATCACTTGAAACCCATTTTACCATGATGTATTTACAGTATGCTAATCATCCTCATGAGTAATTACTGAGGCAATAGAAAACACTTTCCAAAAATTGAAACAGAAAGTAGCTATTCTTTCAATCTTACCAGTTTCCTTAAAGTATACCATACCATATGAGTTTTAAATGTTTGGGGAATATTAGGAGTAAGCCAACAGGTACTGAGCATTAAGTGATTCAAATATTGATTTAATGCCTCATAACTTTAGTTAATGTGGAAAACAAGAGAAATAAAAATATAATATATTAAATATAATATAATATATTCTTCTTTTACCTGACACTCAGGTGTTCAGCCAACAGTTACTGTTTCTTTTTGTCTTACTGACTTTTCCACACTTTCTCATTAAGGAAGTAGTGAGTTAAGCTTGTTACTCATTTTAAACAGCCTACATCCCCTATCTCTAGCAGAAGTCTGTCACATAGTATTCCATGCTAACATGGGTGTTTCCTCCTGAGTGTTCTCACTTTCATTTGCTTGTTTCAGTCAGTCTGATGAGAGGGAAGCAAATGTTGAAGGCCCTTGTTTACATCGCGATCTTTGACAGAAGACTTAAAATTGACTTCTTGAAAAGAAACTTGACCCTATTCATAGGCATAGCTTTGACTCACTTCTTTTTGGTAATGGCCTGGTGTTCTTCCTTTCATGTTTGTTTCTGTAATAGAGACTTCACATTTCATAAGGTATCGATCCCTGTTTTCAGCTACTTTGTTAGAGAAACTTCACTCAACTAATATATTGTCTTCCTTAGATCTTATATTTCTGTTTAATGTTTAAAGTTCAAAATAGAGATTATATTGATTATTTTATGACTATTAGCTCTAATTCAGGAGAAAACATTGCAGATAATTTTTAATAATAAATTATCTTAAAGCCACAACTCTGATTTAATGCAATATTAAATCTAGTATTATTTTTAGGTAATTATGATGTTGGTTTTTCACTCTAAGGAAAGTCATTTTATAAAATCTTAATTATTAATAAGAATATCATAAATCTTGGCTGTACAAAAGAGTTCATAGTATTATTACCTTAAAAAGTAAGAGCTTCCAGGTGTATTTAAAATTCAAATATATTCATATAAATTCCAATTATATTTAATATTATAAGAAATATTCAGATATTTTAAGTTACTGCACACTGTAATATAATACCAAACACACTTTTCATGAATGATATATCAAGAGTATATGCTATTAAATAATACATACCCAGAATATTCTCATAGATGAGTTATTAAAAGATTTATTTACAAAGAATTCCTAATAAACTGATATAACTATATATTATAATATATTATATATTATAATATATATTATATATAATATAATATGTATTATATAATATAATAAAACTAAGAAAAAGTGGCACCTAGGGAAGAAAGAATTTAAAAAATAACACAACGGATGTTCATTCATCAATTTATTCAACCAACATTTATTCTGCAGATGAAATATTACTATGCAAAGGACACATTTTAATTCTGAATTAATTATATGAAAGAAACCTAAGTTATAAAATTAACTTGTCAGAGGATAAGTAATATGGGGACAAATTAACCAAATCATCTCTTCTACTGAGGTTACAAGGGAGAGAAATTAATAATTTGAAATCAGAATTCTTCACTAATCATTTCCAAGTACAATAAAAGAGGAACTGACTTACTTGTTATGAGCAGAAAATGACTGGTTATGCTGCAGTAACAATTCCAAAATCACAGTTGTTTAAATAAACAAAGTCTTATTTCTTGCTTGTCCTATATGCATATCTTGACTAATGTTGGCAGAGCAGCTACTACCTATCTGTAACATGGCTAGTTATGGTGGCAGAGAGATAATGAGTTCCAGAGGATCTCACAGTGGCAACAAAATCTGACCAGAAAATACTTCTGACCAAAATTCACTAGTCAGAGTGTGCCTTAAAGCCCTATCCCACCAATATGGGGGCAAAAAAAGTATAATTCTACTATGTGAACAAAAAATGGAGAGTTAGAAATAATTGGCGAACACCATTATAACTATCATATTTTTCATAGGGTGCATTTTTTAATATTATACTACTACTAATAATAATTATCAAATAATAGCAAACTAATACTAGAAATCAATGATGAAGATTTTAAAGCTTTAAGATCAATGTTTTATGACATCTCTATGTTGATATAAGTTCTCTATGTTGATATAAGTATATAAGGTTCTGACATATATATATACACACACCCCATACTTTCTAATTTTTTAAACTTCATAGTGATAATTTCCAAGATTAGATTTTTCAAATGACAAAGAATATTAATTTAACCAAATTTATGTAATTACCCTCTAAAAAATTAATTTTACATCTTTCAATGTATTATATTTTTAAGAATGTGAAAAATCTTTTACAGGTTTATCAGTGGTTATCTTTTTATCTTCTGAACAATTTTTATCAGCACTCTAGCATGTTATACAGTAGTCTCCCCTTATCTGTGTTTTTTCTTTCCATGGTTTCAGTTACTTACAGTCAACCACAGTCCAAAAAATAGATGACTATAGTACAATAAGATATTTTGAGAGCCAGAGAGAGACTACATTCACATAACTTTTATTATAATATATTGTTATAATTGTTCTATATTTTTGGATATTTCTGAATGACCCAATGTAATCACAAATGGAAATCACAAATGGAAAAAGACTGATTTATTAAATGAAAATCAAATCATTGTTTCTCTGTCTAATTTGAAGCAAACATCTCTGAACTAAAAGAGTTGCTCAGTTTGTGTAATTTACAAAAGGGGCACCCTCTCAGTCCAATTCTGGAGAGTTCCTCTAGACACTACATGTAGGGGACTTAGTCACTCTGGAGCTGAGGACTGAAGTGAATGTTCTCCCCAAGGCCTAAAGAGAATATCTTCCACAACAGTCTTACATTTTTGCTGTGTTCACTAAACAAATGTCTGACTCTTTATTTGGCATTCCTAAATATCCTTATTTTGGAAAGACAATGTCATGAATGGGGGAGAGCAGTACAGTGGTCCCTAGAGAATTTTAAATTAATCAACTGAAAGCCCTGTTCATATACAGTGTAATTTATGAGTTGACAGATACATATTCAGAAATATAGTTTGACCAGTTCCAGTGTGTAAAAGGCTGAGGGCCACTGGGCAATTGTCAAGATAGTGTTATCCTGTTAAGACTCCTTGAAGGTCAGACATTCAGCCTCCACCTGGCAAAGAATTCAGCATCTCTGTTTGCTCTCCTATTTCTTAAGCCACAGCAAGCCTTATAATAATACTCATTTATGCTTACTGTGGTTGCATGTACAATATTGTATTTGATGTGCATAGTCTTGTAAGGTGAGCAGGCTAAGAGGTAGTATGTCCATTTCAGAAGAAAGGAAAGTAAATCTCAAAGTGGGTAAATAGTCATTCAAAGTCACACAGGATATATGTGTCAAAGGCCAAATCCTGTCTTCTATTCAGTAATCCATTTATCTTCTCAAAGAATATTCTTTGGAGTATTAGCTATGTGACATTGCCTATTTAAAAATTTCCAATCATACTTTTTAAAAAACTGCATATTACTTTTATCATTTAACAATAAAAAACAAAAATCCTCAAGACTAATAAAGGTTGCCAGAAATCTTCTGCAGAGAAATGACAGCATTTCCCAATCATATTTGATTTCTGAAACAATTTTTCTCATATATCTATTAATATTGCTCTCCCCACCAAAAAGAAAAGATAAAAAGAATATACTTGGAAATTGTTCAGTGCATCATTCTTGCTATATCCACTGCTACCTCTGTGGTGGAAGCTGCCATCATCTCTTTCTTGACAAAAGTAACAGTCCTCTAACTATTAATAGTTCTCTGTTTCTGCTCTTATTCCCTTTGCTAGAGAGTGTATTGTGCTCTCCAAAACCCATTTCCTTTTCCTCCTGAACACAGATGTAGACAGCATCTCCCAGCTTCCTCTGCTGTTAGGTACAGCATGTGATTTAATTCTGGCCAGTGAATTATGGTGGAAATAATACGCACTGGTTTTCAAGGGCTCTCCTTCTCTCTTCTTCTGATGATCAAAGAAGTAGAAGGAGGTAGCAGACACTCTAGGGTTGAAACTTAGGGAGCCAAAGATAAACAAGCCTGAGTCCCTTACCAACTACTTGGAGCAGAGTCCCTCTCTGCCACAAACTCACTTTCCTTTAGTTATATGAGCAAGATAAAAACCAAATGATTACTGTCTTATGCCACTGATATTTAAGGCTTTTTTTAAACATTCACCTAATTTGACTAACACACCCCCCTCTTCTATTCTTTACATGTTAGACAGATTGATGATACTAAAAGGTAAGTCAATTCATGTCATTCCCTTGGCATCCTTAAATGGTTTCCCAAATCACTCAGATAAAAAACAAAGTCCTCAGAATGGCTCTCAGAGCCCTATATATCAGGCCCATTGCTACCTCTCTTACCTTGTTACCTACTACTCCTTTTCTCATTTGTTCCTCTCCATGTCATGCTAACTTAATTGCCATGTGAAAACATTTCCACATCAGTGCTTTTGCATCAGTTGTCCTTCCTGCCTGGCATACTTTTGTGCAGATACTGTCAAGGCTCACTCTCTCACCCACTTCCTGTTTGCTCAATCCTTTTCTCTGTTACTTTTTTCTTGACTACCTTATTTAAAATTGCTGCTGAAGCCCCCAAACTCACTTCAGTACATCTTGTCACACTCCCTTGATTTATATATTGTTCTCCACAGCACTTATCACCATCTAAATTATCTTTTAACTTTTTTAAAACTGCCAGTCTCTCCTCCAGAATTAATCTCCATGAAGGCAGGTGCTTTTGCATTGTATATGCCAGTCACTGCTTAATTTCTAGCATCTAGCCCAAATGATTAATTGAATGAATCCATGAATGCAATTGGTTAGAAAACTGACATTTCTATATAGTGTGAAATTGAATGATTTATTTCCTCTAGGCATATCTGGTAAACACATTTACTTGAAATTTCAGTATATGTTCATTATGTTCTGAGAAGTTTGGGATAGTGATTTGATAATGCTAGATTACTATCAAAACAACTATAAAGACTATGATTGATATCAAGATTGAGTGCATGAGAATGACTGTAAACTTTTCCAAAGATGAAATTCTATCTTGATTATGTGCTCCAAATTAAATTTGTGGAGTAGAATGTCTAGTGCATGCATATATATGTTTACTATCTTTTGAGAATACTTAAACTAAAGTAAATTGGAAAAAAATAATCTGGCATTTGCCTCTGATATTAAGAGTCCTAAATTTCCCACAAAGTGTGCTATCTTGTCAGATTCATCAGGACCGTCAGAATATTGGATGTTTTAAAACAATCCATATGAGTGTGATCATACTAATGAAACCAAGTAGACACTCATTTTTGACATGGATGTTTTTGTTATTCTAGCTCCTGAAACTTGCAAAGTAAATGCCAAATACCAATTAGTGACCAGTGTAGTGTGATGCCTACGGGGCACATTTCTGATAGAGACTGGCAAGCTCCCAATTTATTTTCATATTGCCCAATATTTGATTGCAATGACTTTCAGAAGCTAAAATTCTTATTTTTTTTCAAAGTAAGGATTGGCAACTGATAATGTCTAACTGTATTCCCAAAGTTAAACATATTCAGTAAAAGACATTCTGAATGGGAAAGGTTATATTCAATTATCCCTGCCTAAAGTAATCCCAACTAAGACAAGAAAGGAAAGGTATCCAATGAAAGGTGCTTTCATGCCAGCTCATAGTGGGGAAGTGGATCTTAACCCACTTGGAGAACTCCAGAAGTGTAGGACATAACCCTGAGAGATATTCAACTTTACAGATGAGGGAGGCAGGATATTTATACACTGACTACTGTCAGTCACTGATTGAAGGTTGCTCCTAGCAGGCTTAATGACACATCACTTCTGGACTGCCAAATGGGTGGGAAAGTGGAATTCAGGAGTGAGAGGAAGTCCTCAGGCATTTCTTTGCCTATCATGTTGGCAGTGGGGAAATCAGGCCAGCATGCACTGTAGGGGTAAGGGTGAAATGATACAGGCAGAACACTGACTGTATCTGCTACAGATGTTGAGAGTACTCAAGAAGTGATAGTTCCTGAGATGAGCTTTGGATGAGGAATTGTAAGGTTCCCCACTTCTCCCTGTTTTCTTTCTTTATCCTGAGCCAGAAATAGAGTGCCTTGACAGCTCTGTGACCTCTGCAGACTTGGACATTCTTAGTCACTGATAAAGTTATTTAGATCGTTACTGGAAGATTAGCCGTGTTGCTAAATAGAAACTAGCTTCAGCCCTGAGCCAAATTCCTTAAACAGGCATATAAATTCCGTAACTCCACTCCCTAAGTTACAGACATATATAGGTAGACATTTCTTTTCTACCTGTCTGTTGCTAAGACACACTACAGCCTCCTCTGTTTGTAAGTTCTCCTAATAAATGTTTTGGATTGATTATCTTGGCATAAGTGCTTCTTTCTTTGGATCTCAACCAGCCCCTTCTTGAGATGGTTTGGGGCAGTTCCTTGCAAGAAATTCTTGCTGCCAATTTTGGGATGATTCTGGTTGTGGGTTCAGCTAGACAAAACAAAGATGAGGGTATAAGGACATTCCCTGATGATGAAACTCAGAATATGGTTGTATCATTAAGCTCAGAGTTTGGGAGTGGTAAGAGATCATATTAGAGAGGCATCAAGCAATTAAATACTAAAGGGCAGGGAGTTTTATTTTTTTGTTGTTGTTTTTATTTTTGTTTCTTATAGCTGTTTACTCACATTATACCCCTCATGCATAAAATTTATATTTTGTATATTGGCATATTTATTAACTGAATGAATGATTTCTCCAACTTATTCCCAAATTTTCGCATATTCTCCCAACACTGTTTTTTCCCAATACATCTGGCTTACTTCCTTTTGGATGACTGTCATATTTTCCTGCTCATCAGTTAAAATTCAGTTTATCACTTTTTTTCCATGACTTCGACATCCTCTGGAAATATGCATTTTAATTTTACCATTTTCAGTTTTGTCTCCCTCACTAGAAGTTGTAGAGGAACATTTTACTCTCATCTTTCTTCTATACTTAATGTTAAAGTTACCAGTTTCTGCCCTTTCTTTCTTTAAAACACTTTTGAGTTTCACTCCTTCCTCCCCATTGTCATTGCTAGCACCGTAATACTCAGACTCACCAAATCATACCTTCTGATTGGTCAGTATATCTCCATTTACTCACCCCTAATGTCCTCATGGGCTATTTTTCCAAGAAGATATTTTTCTTATATTATTTCTGCTCATGTCAAGTAACAATAGTTATTTGGCTTAATGTCAAAGTTGAACTATATCTATTCTCACTCTTATTCTTTTCTACCCCAGGCTGTTCTGGGAAGAAAGAAGTTAAAGTAGTTTGTCTATGGTTTATCTTTCTCTTTTTCTCACTCTGATTAACAAGAGACATACTCAGGTAAAGAAGCAAGTGACCTAAGAAATTTTTACAAACATGCTGATAAAGCACTTCCTGGTAAATAAACTAATGATATTTACTAGAAAGAGAGTGCTTATCTATAGAATGCTCTTAGCAGAATGACCCTGGTTTAGAATTGTCTATGGTAGACAAACCTAGAATCTCTGGATTTTTGAAGCATAGCTCCGTGGATATTGTCATATAAGCCCTAGAACAATTTGGATATAAAATGCAGATGTTTCATAACCTAAAATTACTCAGTAGCTGAGGTAATCTGCAAACCTTTTAGTCCTTTGGGTTGGAATACATGTCTCTTGCAGCAAAGAAAGACCTGGAAGCCATAGAGAATATCCTAGACTTCTCCCTTTTTTGTCCATATTTTTTGATTGCTTGTATATTTCAAACTATTGGTAAAATTTAAGACTGGGTATATTCTCTGATTTAACACACCTGATTTGACAATCTGATCTTTTGTATTAGCTCAGAGCACAATATTAACACTCATCTTTCCCTCATAGTTCAGAGGCAAATGAGACATAGAAGAAGTAGGGTGGATTATAAAACCTGGCTTTAATATGCATATGTAATGGGTTTCATAATAGCTTAGCCTGGAATTAGTATCTAAATAACAGAGTGGCTAAGCTGGGCAGCCACAGGCCATCCGTATAGGGACAGGCTACTTACTTGATCAGTGAATAGTTCAGAATACTTATCTGATTATAAAAGGTAAAAGCAAGAAGGGAGCTCAAATTACCAATCAGATAAGTCATTCTTCCTCCATAGGAGAGAAACTGTCAGGTGGAGGAAAGGCCAAGAGTGTTACTCTTCAAAATCTCTCCCAATGGAAGTCCCTGCTATGCTCTGAATGTTTGTGTCCCCTCAAAATCCATATGTTGAAACCTAATCCCCAGAGTGATGGTATTAAGAGGTGGGGCTTTGGGGAGGCGATTACATGATAAGAGTACAGCCCTCATAAACGGGATTAGTGTCTTTAAAAAGGAGCCCATGGGAGCTTGTTTGTCCCTTTCTCCATGTGAGGACACAGCAAAAAGGCACCGTCTATGAACCAGAAAGCAAGCTCTCACCAGACCCAAATCCACCAGTGCATTAATCTTGGACTTCCCAGCCTCTAGAACTGAACAAACTAAATTTCTGTTGTTTATAAACTACATAGTTTATGGTATGTTGTCTTAGCAGGCTGAATGGACTAAGCTAGTCCTCTCTCAAAGACTCAGCTGTGGCTTGAAATAAGCTGAGCTTATTATAAAAACTCCCTTTCCAGTTCAAAATCTCAAAAAAGATTTACAGAAAAGGTCCTAATTCAGAAGAATTTAGCTCAAAACCAAGATTAGTTTTGTTGCTGATTCTACCTGTCACCAGTTTTTTAGTGGATTAATACTGGATCAGCGCAAATTGACCAAGGGGTTGACCAAAAAAAAAAAAAAAAAAAAAAAAATGCTGGTCAGTACTCTGATCATTGGTTTCATGCTGGATTCCCACCATTGTGAACCCCAGACTCACTGCATGAGTCCTTGGTTTATGCTCCCTTATCTCATAAGAACTGAGCCTTATTGTGTTGAATTTTCTGGACTGAATTTTGTATAGCTGATTTTTCCTGTACCACTCTGATATTTCCACACAGAGACTATTTCAACTGCTCGGAAGTTGATGTAATATCATGTTGACCTGACAATCCAGAGTCGATCTGCATATTACATATCCCTTCCAGTATTGCCAAATATTTATATCTTTATTATTTGATATCCATTGGATCTCTTATCCTAAAAAACATCTTAATCCTGACCTCTTTGGAGATGACCTCTCCTATCACCATCCCTCAGCAGCAAGTAGTGATTCCATCTCAAGCACTAGGTTCTGAAGGCTGCCATAGTTTGACTCATGTCCTGTGCACAACCATGTTTCCCTCTAGCTCCTAACATATGTCTCTGTACATAACTTTATGTTTCCTGCTAGGTAGGGCTTGGCCCAAAATCTTAAAGTTGAAGAAGTGTAGAGTAGTTAGGAAAACATCTTCTCTAAATCTCTCATTTCACAAATGAGAAAATGTGGTTCAAGAGATATACAGTTAGTTGCTCAAACTAATACCAACTTTAAAATCAGGTTTTCTGATCCCTTAGTATAATGCTCTTCCAAACAAATGGAAAAGAGATGCTATCTTTTAAGTGGTTGTTTTCATTTCTATTCTCCATCCACCTGTACTTATCTTTCAAATTCAAGCTCAAGTCTCACTCATCACTTCTATGCTTACTCCTATCTAATCTTATTTCTCCCATTTTTAATTGTTTGTATGTAGGTATTTCAATGAATTTAGATTCTAATTAGTCTCTTATTATTTGTGTGTAACATTTTTTTCTCCTTGAGGCAGAAGACATGACTTACACTTCGTGGGTAATTCTCATTTCAGTTACTGAAATGTCAGCTGTATTTAGAAAGAAAATCTTACCTTTTATACACACTCTGTTTTGTCTTTTTATTATTTCCTTTAAAATAAAGTGCTTATAATAAGATTGTAGGTTAATCACATGTTTAAATGCATAATCCTTTATTAAAAACCTCCAGTTAGTTTTTTCATTCTTTTTGCTTCAAGGGGAAATGTGTGATTTTGTATAAGATAAAATAAAGAATCATTAACATAATGAATGCATTAGACCCTCATAATCTTACCACTTCAACATGATGCTAATTAGTAATCTTGAAATTACTAAATGATTGGCATACTAGGGTTCACTGCTTGACATGTACTTTTCCATGCTGAGAACAAAACACACACTCAGTATGCCTCGGCGCTGACAAATGAAAACTATGAGTAAGTCAGTACATTCATAATTTGCAATGAATGGCTATTACCAAGACTCATTATTTAAAGAGGAAAAGTGGTATTATATGATTAAGTATCTTAACCAGTCAGGTCAGTGAAAGTACAAATTTGTCAATTACATCTATAATTCAAATTATATCATCTCTTAATGACCAACACTAAATATGAATTATAAGCACTTAAGTTTTCTTCTTGCTTGATTAGCAAGATATATTGCTAAAATTGTAGTTACGACAACAATAACAATATAAAATGTTTTAAGGACTTAATTGGGCCAGGCACTTGGCTAGATGATTTGCATGTCTCTCAAACCCTTCTAACATCTCTCTGATGTAAATATTTTATCCTCATTTTACAAAACAGAAGCTGAGATGCTCAGAGGTTAGGTAATTTCATAATCCATATCTTGCACAGAGATCAGTTTGTTGCTATGTATTGCTATGTCTGTTTATATATTTTCCCACATTTCAGGGATAATACTACATACTTTCTAGAGCTATTATAGGAGTTAATAGAGGAAAATGGATGTTAAGATGTCTAACAGTGTGAAAGTATTAAAGTAATATATTTAGGGTACTCTTGGCATTCTCTTAGTCCTGTTTATGCTCACTGGTCACTGCTCAAAATGTGGTCCCCAGAGCACAACCTGGATACTTGTTAGAAAAACAGAATTTTATTTATTTATTTTATTTATTTATTTAACCTCCAAATAGCTGAGACTATAGGCATGCACCACCACACCCAGCTAATTCTTTATATTTTTAGTTGCCCAGATAATTTCTTTCTATTTTTAGTAGAGATGGGATCTCACTCTTGCTGAGGCTGGTCTCAAACTCCTGACTTCGAGCAATCCTCCTGCCTCAGCTTCCCAGAGTGCTAGGATTACAGGCAGAAGCCACCATGCCTGACCAGAAAAACAGAATTTAAGGCTTCCAGACATACTGAGTCAGAATCTGCATTTTGTTAAGATTGTCAGCTAGTTCCAATGCACATGAAAGATAGAAAAGTACTGTTGTATGCAGTAGAGATATGTAAGAGATGGGTAGAACAGAGTGGAACTCTTTATGCCTTTTGTATTTGGCCTTGTAGAAACAAATAATCATCTGTCTTTATCTAACAACATTGCTATCTTTGCAAATTTAACCCTATCAAGTTAAGTTTATCAGAAAAAAATAGGCCGAGCAGGTGGCTCACACCTGTAATTCTAGCACTCTGGGAGGCCGAGGCGGGCTGATTGCTCGAGGTCAGGAGTTCGAAACCAGCCTGAGCAAGAGCGAGACCCCATCTCTACTATAAATAGAAAGAAATTAATTGTCCAACTAATATATATATAGAAAAAATTAGTGGGGCATGGTGGCGCATGCCTGTAGTCCCAAGCTACTTGGAAGGCTGAGGCACAAGGATTGCTTGAGCCCAGGAGTTCGAGGTTGCTGTGAGCTAGACTGACACCACAACACTCACTCTAGCCTGGGCAACAAAGCAAGATTCTGTCAAAAAAAAAAAAAAGAAAGAAGAAAGAGAAAAACAAAAGAAAAGAAAAAAACCCCACAAACTAAGAACCAAAGGATGCATAACAAAGGAAAGACAAATTTCAAAAGCTTAGAATATGAAAGTGGTGGAATTCAGAGATGCATAACTGCATTTCTCTTTTTCCTACTGAAATCAAATAACTTATTTTCACTTGTCAATACATTTTAATTCTGGCTGTGTTTACCACTCCAAGTCCTACATATTGCAAAGAGAATTTTTAGAATTATACTGATGACAAAGTAGTGACAAGACAATCTCAGGATCTAAAAAGTGTAGCAAAATATGATTTAATTTGTATAGTGTTAATCTTGAAAGTAATTAGAAATGATTGATTAAAGAAGTTAAGTTGTCCTCAGAAGAATTACATACAAAGGATAAGCTCATTTACTTTCAAAAAGCCAGTTGGTAAATGATTATAAAATATGCCAAAACAGTATAGCAACTTTAATATAGCAACTTCCTAGGTGAGGAAGATTCTTATTCTCCATCTTGGTTTTAAAAAAAAACATCATCATTACTCTATTTTCCCCCTATAATCTTTTCTTAAATCCAAATTTTAAGTTCGCTACTAGATCTATATAGCTCTCAGTATAGAAATGTTTGATTTGTATACAGTGAGTACTTCTGTATATTATTCACTTACATACCCAAAATACTTTGTGGCTATTTAACATTCAAGCTATGATATAACAGAGCTGTGTATCAATCTATATGTCACTTTATTTCTGTCATCATTTTGATATGTAGAGCAGTGTTCGTGCAGCAAATTGTGTATTTTATTGCCTCTTAACTGTTTATTAATTTGAAAAATCAAAGTTTTGTTAACAAATATGTCTCAAAAATGTAATGCATTTGAGATAAAAATAAAGTAGAACTAAAAGAGAAGTTGATTTTACTTCAGCAGACTTACCATATGTTTAATACAAAGTAATGAGAACCAAATTAGAGATTATTATGGAATACAGAATATAAAATGTTGAAAATTCCTCAGAATGTGACAGCTTTGTTAGAAGCCTTAAATAGATAGGTGAGGGCAATTTTAATCCTTGACATGGTTTTATCAATTCCTACTTGATACTAATATTGCACTCTGCAGATTGCTATTTTTTTCCCACTTACATAATTAAAACCCTTGGGAGTGGGAGGTGTCCCAGTACCTTGCCCACCTGTATCATGCCAAAATAAAGTTTGTTAGTAGTTAACAAGGTCTTAAAGATCTTCCTTATTAACATAAGAGTAATACACTAGCTTCATTAATATTAGCTTCCTCTGAGGGGAACAATGTATATTTTGTGATGTGTTGAAATCAGCCTCAAAGAGCTGTATCACTAATTTCAGGTAGATGAAAAGAAAATGGTCTGGTAAAAGATGGGTAGCATTAATTGGGGTATTTTGTGTGTCAGAAACTATGCTAATCTCAGTACAAGAATCATTTAATGTAATCCACTCAATACCTCTTGAGGAAAGTACAGTTAACTTACAGATAAGGCACAGAAGGAGCAGAGGGTTTCTATCACTTTTCCCAGGAAGTACACAGGGTGCAAACACCCAAGTGATTCTCATTGTAGCAAACTTTCTTAGCCATTTATTGTACATGATGCCAAGTGTTTATCATGAGTTATCTAATTTAATCCTTACTCTATGATGTAAACTTGTAGTTTCACACACAGAGAGAAATTAATGATACAACATAATTTTTTTCTCACCCTCATATCCAATCAATATTTAGGTCCTATTTAGTCTGTCATAGACAGATAGATAGATAGATAGATAGATAGATAGATAGATAGATAGATAGATAGGCAACCATAAACTCACAATAGTCTTTCTAATCTATCTATTTTCTTCTACTTTCATACTTCTCCAAACCAATCTCTACACAGAAGTCAGAGTGCTCACACCAAAAAGCAAATCCCATTATAGGAAAAAAATCATTTTAAAACTCTTCAATAGCTTCTTACAGCCAGCTGAAGGACAAAGTAAGCCATCAGTACACTGAACAAAGAATTATAGTTGTAGAAGCAACTTTGTTATTGTCTCCCTCTCCATTTAAATCTGCTTAGTTGGGGGTGGGGGGTTCCCTATGTCTGGTACTTAATGAAAAATACAACATTTATCTTCACTTTTAGCATGTAAAGTAGTGATTAGGCTCACGGACTCTGGAACCAGATTCTTTGGGTTAATTCTCAATAACCTTGGGAAAATCATTTAACTGTGTGCCTCAGTTTTCCCCTTTATAAAGTTCAGAATGTTATCAATTCCTACATTTTAGGGTTATTGTGAGAATTAAAGGAGGTAAGATACATAAAAGTTTTTAGAACCATGTCTGGCACATAGTAGGGGCTACATATGTGAGTTATACTGTTATTAGGGAATAAGAAAATTTGGTGACTTTAAAATTTGGGGTAACTGTATTCAAAGACACAGTTTAATTTTGTAATTATAAATGCCTACCCCATGTGGTTAATCTAGATTTCCAATTTTGTTCGGCTGTAAAATCTCTTTTACTTCCCTTTCCTATCACCTGTTGGCTACTCTTTCTATTTCTCCTCTGGGGCTGAAGAGGAGGAAGAAAGGAAAGGTGAGAAGAACACCAAAGTTCTTACTTGACTGAAATTATTGTAAGATGGTTCAGCAATTCTGAGCCTGACAGGTGTTAACATTTTTCTTTCCCTTATGGAATGCTTTTGTAAGTCCTTGGCAGATATCACAAGAGAAAGTTGAGTACACTGAGAATATTTTACTGAACAGCCTGAGGCACAGGCAATATATGTTCCTCTAGTTGTTTATCCCCATTGAGCCCCAAGTTTTCTGGCCCTCTACCCATCTCTTGGAGACAGCTCATTTCTATAGTCAATATCTTAGGCAGCATTTACTATGGATCCAAGATCTCTCTCTCTTCAGATCTACCATCAGTTGCTAGTAGAGTAGCTCGAGTAGCTAGAAGCAAAGTTCTCTTCTTGGGCTCCCATAACATCCTTCATTTTTCATGTTATAAAACTTGCCATTGCTTTTTGCTTAATCCAGACAAAAGTTCAAGAAAAAGGTGATTTTATACTTTGCACATTTTCCCCTTTAAACAACTTTTTCTTGTGACGAATGACCTTTTAACTAAATTTCACTGCTTTTACAGTTACTTCATTGTATTAAAAATCCCACTCCAGTCTGATGTATTATAAAAACCATAAGATTTCATACACTTTCATCCTCTCTCTTCCAGTATGGCTTGAAATAGATAAGACAGTCATTGCTTTTTCTCTTTACCTTCCTTTAATTTTTATTCCACACTGCCTCTGACTCCTCCACTTGGGATGGAGAAGAGGTGAGGCACAGAGAAAAGTTTAAATGACTGGCACAGTTACCATACATCATTGACAACCTCTATAGGGCCTGATGTCCAAAACCTGTTTGTTTTTTCTTCTGTAGGGTACTTGTGACTTCTTCAGAGAACCCTCCACTAGACACCTTAATTTGTTATTCCTAAGAATGGGGAGCCTCCAAAATCAGGACATTTATAATGCCCCTCGCTACTTTGTTTCCAGCGTCTTCGTGCTTTTTACATCTCTTCAGAAGGCCACCTTGGACAAAGCTCTTTTCAAGATATCTCACAGTTCTCTTTCTTGTGTGACACCCACATCAGATCTATAAGAAATATGACCTGTCCTTTGGCATCACAAAAAGTGTTCCTTCATGCCTAAGACAGTATCTTCTTGCTCTGTCACCAGGTAAGCAGGGACACTGCCTATTCGCTTGCCTTTTAAAAGGCAAATAAAAATAAAAGATATTTATATTGTATTTTATTAAATCATGACCGGCCTTGATGCTCTTCAAATTGCAGGGGACTCAAGCAAATTCTGTGAATGGGTTTTTGGAGACATCCTCATTTGAAATAGGAGGAAAGAAAAACCTTTCTTTGTCCCTAGAGGAAAAGGAAGGCAAATGTCACAGGACATTGACTTCTCTCAATGAAATTCTCTCTTCCAAATCTCAAATTCAAATGAATTCTCAGCCTTGTATCATTAATGGTGGAGAGTGGGTACTACTTGCAGAACCATTTCTTTTTTTCACCATTTACAAGACTGTCAAAGATGGTGTGGCACCCCAATTTGGAATGCAAGGATATTCTCTCTGCAGTCTCAGAGATATTAGGCATCTTAGAGCTGTAAACAAAATGATTACAAGTATGGGCCAAATATGTGTGTGCATTTATATACATATGTACATATAAATATAGAAGTATGATTAGAATAAATTTTAATAAAAATGCTAATATTTTGTTAAGGTCACTGGAAATGAGTTTTTTCACTTTTCTGATTACTTGTAAATGTTTTTATAGAAGCATGCATAAATTTCATAATAATAATAAGCACATTCTAAATGATCTTTAGATATTTTAAGTTTCCAGATAAATTCAACATGTATTCACCACCCAATATTTAAAGATAATTTTTGCCAAAATAAATTTATCCAAAAATCACCATCTGGCTGGGTACGGTGGCTCATGCCTGTAATCCTAACATATTGGGAGTCTGAGACAAGAGGATCACTTGAGATCAGGATTTTGAGATCAGACTGAGCAACATAGTGACATACCATCTCTATAAAAAAAAAAAAATTTAAAAATAACCAGGCATTATGTTGTGAGTCTGTGGTGCTAGCCACTCAGGAGGTTGAGATAGGGATATCACTTGAGCAGGAATTTGAGGTTGCAGTGAGCTATGATGATGCTCTGTACTCTAGCCTGGGCAACAGAGTGAGACCCTGTCTGACCCTGTCTCAATAAAAGAAAAATATCACCCCTTGATACCTGAGAGAAAAATACATCAACTTGAAAATTGAGTAATTGAGCCAATAAATTGGAAGACTGGACATGCTAATTTAAAAATACTAATTGTTTATGATTCTGTACCAGCAATCAAACATCAACAACTATAATTTGACTGAATAAATAGCTGAATACATAGCTGAAGAATATATAGCTGAAGTACTCTTTTACAAGGAATACCTGGAATAATTACCATATTACAAATGCACTAAAACTTTTTTGGCCACTGCTATATATTTCTTTTTATTATACTTATTACAATTTTTAAAAATCACCAGAATCATTACCAAAAAAAAAAGTCTTTTTTGTTTGCTAAAAAGAAGCTATTTGTTTAGGTTCTCTTTGCCTAGCATGTGATGAGGAAACACTATGTTCATTTGTAAATTATTTAAAACTTATTAAATGGCCAATTCCAAATCACATCTTACCAGGATGGGAGAAAAGAAAATTGACCACACTGTCAATATCTTCAATTACTTTGATACCAGCAAAAGCTCTTAATATAGACTTCTAACACCAATGGTATTGATTTTTTGAGTTTTGGATTTACTGGCCACAAAAGTTTTGCCATGAAATTAGGAGCATCTCAGATGGGAACTATTCTATTTTGGACATTAGGAGGAAAGCCATTTTACTAAAATTCATTGAGATAATTTTTTTTTAATTTCAGGATATTATGGGGTACAAATGTTTGTTTACAAGTAATGCCTTTACCTTGCCCAAGACAGGAAAGGCATGCCTTTCCCCCATACAGTACACACAGCATCCATTAGTTGTGAGTTTACCCACTGCAACTCCCACCTGACTGACACCCAATGAATATTACTACCATGTGAGCACCTTTATGTTGATTAGTTAGTACCAATTTGATGGTAAGTACATGTGGTACTTATTTTTCCATTTTTGTGATATCTCACTTTGAAGGATGGGCTTAAGCTCTATCCAGGATAATGTAAGATGTGCTAGATCACTATTGTTTTTTGTAATTGAGTGGTATTCCATAGTATATATATACCACGTTTTATTAATGCGCTCATAATATTAATGGGCACTTGGGCTGTTTTCACATCTTTCCAATTGTGAATTGTGCTGCCATAAACGTTCAAGTGAAGATGTCTTTATTGCAGAATGTCTTTTTTTCCTTTTGGATGCCTAGTAGTGGGATTTCTGGATCAAATGGTATTTCTATTTTTAGCTCTTTAAGGTATCTCCAAATTATTTTTCCACGTGTATTGTATTAATTTGCAGTCCTTCCAGCAGTGTAAGAATGTTCCTATCTCTCCACATCCACACTAGCATTTGTTGTTTTGGGAATTTTTGATAAAGGCTGTTCACACTGGAGTTAGGTGATATCTCACTGTGGTTTGATTTGCATTTCCCTAATGATTAGAGATATTGACCATTTTTTTGTATGTTTCCTGGCTATTATTCTGCCTTCTTTTGAAAAGTTCCAGTTCATGTCCTTTGCCCATTTATTGGTGGGGTTGTTTGATTTTTTTCTTGTTGATTTTCTTAAGTTCTATATAGATTCTTATTATCAGCCCCTTTATCAGATGTATAGATAGCACATATTTTCTCCTATTCTGTAGGTTGTCTATTCACTGTAATGATAGTTTCCTTCACTATGCAGAAACTTTTAATTTGATCAGGTCCCATTTATTTATTTTTGTTGCTGCTGTGATTGTTTTGACAGTCTTCCTCATAAATTCTTTGCCTAGGCCAATGTCTATAAGAGTTTTCCCAGAATGTTCTTCTATAATTCTTAAGGTTTCATGCCTTAGGTTTAAGTCTAAGAATTCAACCAAGAGACTCCTGGAATTTATAAATTAATTCAGTAAAGTCTCAAGATACAAAATTAAAGCACACAAATCAGTTACATTCATATATGCCAATAACAGTTGAGCCAAAATTCAAATCAAAGATGCAACACCTTTCACAATAGCTTCAAAGAAAATTAAATATCTAGGAATATATTTAATGAAGGAGATAAGAGACTTATATAGGAAGAACTATGAAACAATAAGAAAAAAATTGTATAAGATGGAAACAGATGGAAAAATCTACCATGCTCATGGTTTAGCAGAATCAATATTGTTAAAATGGCCATATTACCCTAAATGATCTACAGAATTAATGCAATCCCTATCAAGGTACCCTCATTTTTCACAGATGTAGAAAAAATAATCCTGTGGTTTGTATGGAACCAGAGAAGACCTCGTATAGCCAAAGCAATCTTAAGCCAAAAGAACAAACTGGGGGGTAGCAGTCTACCAGACTTCAAGCTTTCCTATAAGGCTATGGTAACTAAAACAGCATTGCATTGGCACAAGAACAAAGATATGAACCTTTGAAACAGGACTGAGAACTCAGATATGAAACCATCTGCATATTGTCATCTAATCTTTGACAAAGCAGACAAAAGCATACAATGGGAAAAAGAATCTCTATTCAATAAATGGTGCTGGGAAAACTGAATAACCACATACAGAAGATTGAAACTGGATCCCCACCTCCCAAAAATTCAACTCAAAATGGATAATAGACTTAAACCTATTGAGAGAATTATATCATGTTTATTTACGCTTAATTGTAACAGTAATTTTTCAGTATCCTCACACTAATCCACCAATATTACACAAACATTCATTGTGGTTCACATCTCAAATTCGTACATTTTTTAATATAAGTATCAAACTATATGTTTGTAGCAAATGCTTCATTACTATTTAATACATATATAAGACATACATATTTATACATTCTCATTCTAGAGACCTAAGATAGACAGGCTATCTTAGGTTAATAAAATTAATAAACTGAATTTTAAAAAATCATGACATAGTTGCTTATGAATTATATATAATTCTGTAATTTTCCTTAAGATTTATGTCATCCCCTTAAAACCTCTGAATTTTTGTACAGTGACTTGCATATGCACACTTATAGTTTTAACATAAAAACATGCAAATGATAGTAAACTTTATTTTAAAAATAATTTTTTTTATTTTAATTAAAATTTGCATTTAGGAAATACACTTGTGTATTCCAAGAAATGACCTTAAACATTGTAAAATCAAATATACATTGTCAGAGTTTGAAGGAAATGTGTGTTTCTACTCTTATCGCTTTAAGTGAGACTGGAAGATGAGGAATTGGGTATATAAAAAGAAATACATTCTCCATGTTTTTTATAACTTTTCTTTATTGGTTAATAAAATTCCACCTTTAACCTGAAAAACCAGAGAGTTAGGTCTTTAACATGAGCCTTTGATAGTGTTTATTTTTTCATTTCTAGCATCTTGCTTCCTTCCTAATGTGTGTCAAATTGGCAAGAGTAAAATGAGCCACTGTTTAATCAACTGAAACTCTTTTAATCATAGATACATGAAACATAGTCCAAAACTTTAATTAACTGAGTTCTAGTACTAAACATTGATAAGTATTTCCTAATTTTCTATTCTATAACCTATTTATGAATTTGCAAAAATATGTCCAAATAACACAAACCTGGAGGTGAATGGTCTGTCCTTCTTACAGATTTAATATAAGCATCATAAACAGAAAGAAGGTTCACATCCTATATCTCAAATAAGAAAAGATCAAAGGACAACAAAAAACTGCAGGTTGTATGATATATAAACAATACCAATATACAGGAGAGGCATGAATTACCATGAACTGGTTATCAAATAATGTACTAACGTTTGCTCTATATAAATGGTGTGCTGACAGAATACAAGTCAATCATTGTAGTTTGAGACCTTTTACCAAAGTGTCTTCCCAAAAGTTTAGCTAGGGGATGGCAGTCTAATTAGGATAGGCCTTACAATAAGTAACTAACAAGAAGGTTCTGTTCAGTCTGCTGACATATACAGATCTCACATCAACCTACATGAAAATCTTACTCGTAGACTTCAACATTAAATTAGTAAGATAGGATATGAACTATCTCTCCTTCCTTGCTTCCCTCCATGTACTTGTAATTTAACATTTCATGAGAAATAGATATCCTAACACTTTTAAAATATTAAAAACATTGATTAAATTTTAGCACTGAAGTACTCTTCTTACATGCTACTATTTCTATACATGCTATGTAGAATAGAATATTTTATTATGAATAGTGATTTGGTTATACTTGGTGGCATGTTTAATGAGGGGGAAAAGTGACATATTTAATAGGGACATTTGAAATTCATTTAAATGTCTTCAAATGATCTTTGGTTTGTACACTTAATTAGTAGTACTATTAATATATTTTGTGAAATGATATTTTTCTCATATTTAATACTAGGCTATGGAAAATAATATGTAGGTAATATTAAATTTAAAGATATGAACAATTTGGCTCAGTCTATTTTAACCACAGCATGGTCATTTCAAGGCTTTGAAAGAAAAAATTTAATTAGGTAGAAAATCTTTATTGACTTTTACTAATTGTCAGATGTTGCATGATTGATTTGTAACCTAGAAAGATAAAAATCATTTTCATTAGCCTATCATTGATCATTGAAAGAAAAATATAGGATTAATATCTCTGGACTCAACAAACTGCTAGTGTTATCCAACAGAGAATCAAACCATAGTATTGATATATCAGATTTTTCTTTTATGTTTCTAAGGTTTATAAAGATAAATAAGTTAAAAATAATAACAGGTGAATTTAGTTATTATATTTTTTCCACTTCCTTAAATAATTATGGTAAATATTACTTACTGAGAGCCAAGACATTCTTTAATTCATTTATATAATCATTCATTCATTCAACAAATATTCCTATATATTAGACACATGATAAGCAATGAGGCAGGATGATAAACCAATATTCAAGGCCCTTTTCTTCATAAATATCTACCATCAGGGTACATAATGGAAATAAGATAATTATAAAAATTTAAGTGTGATAAATTCTATAATTAAGAAAGATCAGATACTATAGGGACAGAGAACCAAGTAACTGATCCATGATTTGGAAGTCAAGAGGAAACTTTCAGAAAAGAGAACATCTAATAATCTGACCTGAATTAATAAGTAAGAGTGAATTAATTAAAAGGACAGGAAAATGAGATACAAGAAGAGCATGAGAACAATATGGTACATTAGAACAGAAGAAGGGTTTTCTTTAAGGCTTGAGCATGATCCATGGAGTGGCAAGATTAAGTTGAAGAGGTAAGAAATGGTCATATCATGAAGGGTTTTGCAAGAAATGTCTAAGAATTTGGGCTTTATCCTAAAGTAAATGAAAACCAACTGTTATAGCCAGCCTTCAAGATGGTACCCAATGATCTCTGCCTCCCCTTACTCACACCTCTGTGTAGTTTCCTCTCGCAATGAATCAACACTGGTTTATGTGACCAATAGAATATGGCAGAAGTGATAAAGTAAATTTTAAGAGTAGGTCATGCAAATCAGTGGGGAATTCTCCCTTCCCTTTCTTTAATCAGTTACTCTGGAGTAAGTTAGCTGCCAGGTTGTAAAGACACTCAAGCAGCCCTGTGGAGAAAAAAACAACTTGTCATCAGCAACTTGATGGCCATGTAAATGAGTTTTGAATGTTTATTGCAGCTCAATTCACAATTGCAAAGGTGTGGAATAAACCCAAGTGCCCATAGATACATGAGTGAATTAATAAAATGTGGTGTATGTATACCATGGAGTACTACTTAGCCACAAAAAAGTGGTGAAATAATATCTTTTGTAGCAACCTGGATGGAACTGGAAACCATTCTTCTAAGTATCACAATAATGTAAAAACAAACACCAAATGCACTCACTATTAAGTTGGAGCTAATCAATCGACACCCATATGCACATATGCAAGTAAAACTCAACAGGAATCAAGCAGGTGGGAGGGAGAAGGACAAGATGGGTAAATTCACAAATTCACACCTAAAGGGGACAATGCACACTATCTGGGTGATGGGCACTTACAACTTTAACTCAAACTGTACAAAAGGAATTCATGCAACCAAAACTTTTGTACCCCTGTAATATTCTGAAATAAAAAATATTTAAAAAGAAAATAAAGGAACAAAGCATCCCCTAAAAATCTAAAAAACAAAACAAAACAAACAAACAAAAAAACCCCACAGGCTTCTAAATACTTTTTCTGAAATGGATAGCCAGTATAAAATTTCAAGCCAAAACTTCTGTTTTCCCACTGACAAATTAATTATGAGAAGTATAAAATAAGTCCTGTTGCTCTAATGGCAAGGACAGCACAAAGGACCAGAGTAAAAGCAGGTGACCTCTGTGGAGCAGCAGAGGGAATGGTTGTGGAAACCAGCGTCTTAGTTGCCAATGACAATGACAACAAAGATGATGACAACAGCCAAAATCTTTATATGTTTTCCGGAAAAAGTCTTGGCTCATCATCAGCATTAAACTTCCTCTCAACCTGGAATGTTAGATATGGAATTTGCCATGTACGCATCTCTAAAATCAGTCTTATCTGTAAAAGTCTCCCGATGATACAGAGAAATTTATATATGATTTCAAGAGACAGATACTGGAACATTTAACCTTGGGGTCTTTTTGTTTGAAAAATAAATGTTATTCTACCACATTTTTTTGGTTTTTTTTCTATATTTGTTTTCACACTAGGCAATTTTGAATTTACAACATGCTACCATGTAGAGGTTACTATAATGCAGTGTATCCACGAAACACAGAAAGTTTGTTGTTACTCTTCTCATCTCATATCTTAGATCAGTCGTTCCCCAACTTGTGGGTCACAAGTCCCCGAGGAGCCTTAGGTTTGCTGCAAGGAGTCCTTGAATCCACCCACAAAGTGATAATTGACTCAAGTTAGAACAAGTAATATTTCCACATAAACAGTATGCTTTCTGTTCTTTTCTAAATGAATATATATATATATACACACACACACACACACACACACACATAGAGAGAGAGAGCGCGCACGAGCTGCTGTATAAATGAAACATTTAAAATTAAAAAAAAAAAAAAAGAAATGGATCCTCCAGCCTCATTCAAGACTTCATATAAGTGCTGCTCCAACCAGTAAGTCAGTATAACCTGATGTGATACTTTAAGCCATAACCACCCTGGAATCGTGGGCCCACAGAAACTATGAGGAAAAAAAATGTTTTTTGTTGTTGTTTTCAGCAACTAAGTTTTGATGGGGGTATATATCATTTGTTAATGAATTAACCTAATACAGGTTATTAAACAAGTGAGACAACAGGATATTTAAACAGGGAGTGAGTGATATGATCAGAATTTATTTCAAAAAAATCTCTTTGACTACATTGTATAGAAAGACTGCAGTAAACCAAAATGGCAGGTAAGAAGACTATTTCAATATTTCAGGCAAGAAGTGATGGGTACCTCAACGAGGGTTAAAAATTTAGTATTGCATTAATCTTCATTGCTATATTTACATTTACTGCTATTTGTTTAAAATACAAATTCTTTCCAAAAAAAATTTAGAATGACAAATGTAACTTTAAAATCAATTATTTTTTAGCCTTCTCATTTATAATAATTCAACACTGAAAAAACAATACGAAGTTCTAGAAGTACAAGTGAGTTAGAAGTTTTATTCACTCAACTGTTACCTCTCTAAGCTTTGCCAAGTGAAAATGGAGTCCAGCACTTTTCTGCCTCCTGAAACTATTCAGCAGACTCTAACAAACATCCCCGACAGTGCTAACATGCAATGACCCTGCCACCTCAGCTCCATGAGGACTTCAAAATCTCTGCTATGGTACTGTGCTTTAACCATACTCAGCAGCAATTTCCAAAATGATGCACTTTTCTTTTTCAGGTATGTAGCAATGCAACACAATTTGTCAAAGCACAGAAGAGTAAAGTACAGCATTTTTCCTTACTTTCTCTACAATTATCTGTATTGTTTGAGAGACAGACTCAACTGACTCTTCTTTATGGCAAATATCTATTTTCCCTGACTACCAAAGCATATGTAATTTGCATAAATCTCATATGGGATTTGCATAAATTGCAGATTTTTTTAAAGAGAAAAGTTAGTTTTATTGGGAGCTTGCTTAATGCTCTTTACAAACTTACCAAACACCTGCCCAATGATTGGCCCTCTTCTTCATATTTAAGTGACAGTTCCAAGGTGTTATGTATTCTCTATCAAAAGACTAGAGAATAATATCTTTAATGTATTAAGGGAGTTTAGAAGTGAACTGAAATGTTAAATGCCCTTTAGTTAGATTTTTGCCTTAAAAAGAGTTTCTTAATAATGTCAGAAATGCAAGTTTCCAAAGTTATTCAAAATCTCCTTCACTATATTCATGCATAAAATTCTACCTACTCTATTCCCTGCTCTCTAACCCCCTTTCTTTTCCCACCTCCCTTTTAGTAGATACTATACAATTGAAAATAAACTATAGCAATTACCTCATCCAAATGGCTCATTTTCACAAATGGGTAAACTGAGCCCCAGATGGATTAAGAATCCAGACCAAGGTGACACCATTTTGTTGCAATGCTACATCTATAATTAAGAGTTTCTTAAACCTATTTTCAAGTCTTTTTTTTTTTTTTTTTTTTCAATTCTGGTTTCCCCTACCATGGTTCACACAGCCATCCCCCTAGTCTGGCTAAATGTCAGTATTTCCTTACCCACACTTATGGCTCAGTTCAATTCATTGACCATACTATAAAAAGAGTTACCTTTTAACATATAAATCTGAATGTCATTCCATTTTTAATACTTTCCAATTAACTCCTCAATGCCCTCAAGATACAGTCCAAATTCATTGACTTGGCTTAAAAAGGTTCTTTATTTATTTATATCTAAATTATTCAGTTTTTTTTTCTTCCTCAACTTTGAAAATGAATATATAATCATAGTGGTTAACATTTATGTAGTACCTGCTCTAACAAATTATGAGCTAAATCCACAGCAGACACATTGCTGAGGTCTTTATAGAAAACATTGAGAGGAAGTAGAGGAGAGTGGTTAAGTTAGTGGGCTATGATGTCATTCTGTGCAGACCTCACTCCTTGCTAAGTCTGTTATTAACTGTGTGTTACTTATCCTCTCTTTGTCCCAGTAGCCTCTCCTGCTGAAGGGAATGAAATAAATTAGTGGCACTAAGCTGACATAAAGTGAGCACTTAATAAACTTTAGCTATTAATTTTTCTCACAACTCTGTGAGGAAATTACTTTTATTATCCCCACTTTACACTTGAGAAAATTATCAAGGAGATTTCATTTCAAAATCTTGACAGAACCAAGCATGTACACTTGTTTATATGGTTAAATGGCTGCTATATGTTATTGTTATGTGATAGTGCATGATTATCCTGCTGATGGTAAAGCTGCCCAGTGAATAAACACAGACAGGAGGCAGGCACTAAGAATAAGAAGAACAGGATGGGACACTGTCTTTCTTGGTCCTGACTTTATATCTAGGAGAGCATTCCAAAAAAGGAGGTAGATATTATATAAGTTCTCTTCTCCAGGAAGCAGATGCTGAGCAGAAGTTAGGAGTACAAAATATCTTGGAAAGTAGTATCTGTGAAGAAACAGAAGGATGAAGGATTGGGTAGGAGGTACTGCCAGAATGCAATGCAGATCTGATAAAGTCTCTGCCAGCCCAACAGAGAACTTCAAAGATTATCTATTATAGAAGTCCCCATTGAAAGGAAATGGCTAGGTGCATGCACAACATTCTTGCTTTGTCATTGACAAAGGCTACTCTAAGAAGAGCAAGACTTCAGCTCAAGCTGAGATGGACCTGAAGGAGTTCACAGATGGTCCTCACAGATGGGTAATTAATCTTCTCTTGAAAGGGGAGCTTATCTGTGCATCTCTGTGGTGTCTGCCATGTATGGTAAGAGCTACTTGATTCCTAGCCAGGAGCAGGAAAGAAGGACTAGACTTCTACCAAGATGTTTTTATCCTGGGATTCCATATGGAACTGGAGAATCAGTAAAAATATGAGGAATTATACTAGACTCTGAGTTTGCTTTACAGTTTCCTGACACCTAATTTTAGTAAAGTCTTTCAAATGTCAGTGGTCTTTCAGCACTGGAGAATCAACAAGAATATGTTAGGACCTCATTTAAGTGAGAATATTAAGAAGGAGGCCACAGCACTAGGAAGAATTGGATAAACAAGTCCTTAATAACCTTTGAGCAACCCATATCAGTTATGACAGTCTAGGTTGTGCTTCAGTAATGAACAGTTCTCAAATATCAGTGACTTATAACACTCGGGTTTATTTCTCACTTTCCTACATGTCCATTGCTTTTAGACATCTCATCTATTTTTGAAAGTTGCCTGCAGCTTTGTCACATCATCTTCTTTTAGGACATGATATGTCTGTCATCATAGGAGAGGGAAAAAGAGAGAATGGCAAAGCACGTGCTGACTCTTAAAGCTTCCTCCAGGAAGTAACACCCTTCACTTGTGTTGATATTTCATTGTCCACAACCCATCACGTGGGGACACCTGAGTTTCACATTGTGAAAAGGTATAATCCTCTCACATAGAAAGGCAGAACATAATGGTGAACAAGAACATAGCGTGTGACAAAACCCAAGGAGGAGCCCACGTTTTAGGGCCTGGGTGCTAGCACTTTTGTTAGGCTTCATCTTCCATGAGGAGATTTTTTTATTTGGGACCAATCTTAAAACTTCTTGATTTATATCAACTATAGAAACAGGCTTTTTCAAAGAATTGTCAAAAGAAACTTCACTTTGAGATATTAATTTTCCAAATTATACTTTCTTATAATTCAGTATGCTAGAACATATTGAGATCTCAGCATCTGTGTGCTATAGATTATGGATAGCTACATATTAGAAGTATCATTGTATAATGAATGAAATAATTTTGAAAAGTTAAAATGACTGTACAAAAATGAACTATTATCATTGTTATTACATTGTAATTATTATTGACCACCCTTTCTTTCAAACCCAAATGGCGTTTTAGATTCCCAAGTCCTTGCAGACTATAATTCTCTCTATATATGAGTCATCTTTTAAAAGGTTCAGAAAGAAAAGCAATGTTAAAGAATATCCAAGGAACCTTGAATAAAAAGAAATAGAGAATTTTAAAAATCTGTAAAAGAAGTAAAGAAAAGGACCTCCATAAATTAATTGAATTCTTATCAATGGACAACACTCACTTTCATTTGGGATTATCTTTATTTTCCATTTGGTACATGATACATAAAAAATATAAAAGAATGAAAATTGTTTTTTCAAAGTAAAAGAATTCCTGAGAAATAAATGTGAAATATATAATATATAATTTATATAAATGTAAATTATATAAAATATAAAGCTTCATAGCATGATTATCCTTTCATAAAGATGTAAGTAAGATTCTAGGAAATGTTGTGGTCTTAATTACAGTATGATGGAATACACATTTGTCTGGAAAATGGCACTTGAGAAGATGTGATATTCATTTTGTCAGCCAAAAAAAATTACACAAATATGGTGTGTTTTATTTCTACCTATCATAAATAATACTTAATTAGTTTAGGCCAGAAATTTCAAAAAGAGATGAGATGTTTTTAAAATGAGCTAATCTTATTTATAAATTTAGCTCTAATATAATTCAGAGAATAAATGTATATATTTCTATAGAAATGGTTTCTTAAATAATTAGAAGCTAAATGAATAAATTTTTTATTTTTATTTTTTTAACAGTCAAACATTTCAGAGATTATATGACATAAAATCAATGGTCAAACTTATGTTTGCTCTTATAGCATTATGTAGACCCACAGATATAGATATTGACGATGCATTGCATTACACACATGTGTACACATTTCTTCACTAAATTACATACGGTAACATATTGTCCCAAAGGGCACTGTAACCATTATAGATAATTGTATTGGAATCATAGCCTAGTATTGACTCAGATATCTACAGAGACATTTTCTAGCCATTTTAATCATCTGAGAAGGCACCATATCCACTGAGAAAATACAAGGGTTCAAACTGTCCTATTAGACTCATACAAATCATAAACCTTACCCAATATCAAACTTTACAGATCATTTTAAGGGCACATATAATCAAATAGTACAGAAAAAGTGAGAAAGATCCAGAATGACTAACACAACTTCCAAGGCCTTTCTTATCACATTAGGACACAGTTGGCCCAGATTTAGCAAAGGAAGCTTCTAAGGGATGTGTACAGTCATATCATTTACACAAAAGGGAGCTATTTTGGCATAAAGCATTTCCATTTTATAGTAGAACAGTGACATATGGTACATGACATTCCCAGGGGGCCATGACACTTCAATTTGTACAATTCTTGTATACTGTGGATTTTACTACTCTGTCAGTTGCATTGAAAATAACTTTCATCCAGAGTTCACACATGTATATGTACATTGTTTATGGAATTGTTTCTCAAGTTCTCTGGCAAAGACCCAATATTTTAAAATTTTACACTAGGTTTGTTTTCCATAAGCACCCTAGACATCCTGCTACAGCAGTCCACAGACAAGGACTCTTTCACTAGTATGTACCATTAATGTTTGCCAGTTGGTCTGTCATTAACGTATTTCAAGAAAATTTGTTTTCTAAGGCTGTCCCCAGTTAAGGGAGGCCTGCAGGCCTGCCACTAACCATTCCCATCCCATCTTTACTGTAAGTAATAATGATAAAATAAATAGCAATTATGAAAACTAAGAAGCAGATCCTGGCAGTGAAGATGTTTGCAAAGAGTGGTCTGGTCTGTTGGGAATCACAAATTTATTGATGAGGGGAAAATAAGGAGGAGGAAAAGAGCAATTTAATGACAACAGAAAAGTGTGGAACTAACAGGAAAAATGGAAGAAGAAAGAAGAAGAATACAGGAGTGACAGAAAAAATGAACTAGAAAAATAAAAAGAGGAGTAGGTGTGGCAATGGTGGCCTCTGAACTTCAAATGTACAAGAGATTAGAAACTACTACAGCAATAGTAGTGAAAAATAGAAGTACAATTATAGTATTAATAATTATCAGCAGATATAATATTAGGAAAAGAAAAAATCTAGCAGTAATAATAATTGCACACATTTCTTAACCATGTACTATAAGCCAGATATTATGCCTTCTATTTGATGTGCATTGCCCACTTATTCACCACAGTTTAGAAGGTTTTTCTATTTTACAGATTCAGATGGTAAATGACTTACTATTGCAGGTTGGAAGGGGGAAAAAACCAGAATTAAAATTTAGTTCAGTGACACCAGATCCAATATACTTCATCACCAGAGTCTGAAATGAGTGTGCTGTGGAACAGGACAACAACAGAGGCTATCACTCCAACTCAGGACTTCTCAGTATGATAATAAGGTATAAAGAACGGAATGTATTTGACCAGGTGAGTACTCTGAATGTCAAAAAGAAAACCTAGAATGGCCAGTATATAGATGGTAATTGAAGTTCTGAAAATAGATAAGATTGATTAGAGCACTGATAAGAACACTAAGGAAAAAATGAAAAAGAACAGCCCATAAATAGTAAAAATGAACAGAGAGGAAAAAAGTAATCAAAACAAATGTAGTGTCATAGAACCCAAACAGAAAGAATACCATTAGAATGGGGGAATCAATTGATTAACAAAGAGGGTGAAAAAGTAGATGTAAAAAGAATATACTGAAACTAAGAACACCTTGCTAAATATTTAGAGTAGTTAACTAGAGCAGAAAGAGGTAAAGCCCATTGAGAGTGGACTAAAAAGTATATGAAAGGTGAGGAAGAGATGATAAAAATAACTATTAGGTTGGTGCAAAAGTAATTGCAGTTTTGGACCATGAATTTTAAATCATTATAACTAGGCTCAAACACATTTTTATTAATGAAAATAGGAACCATTATAATCAACACATTTTTGACAACAAGCAATACATTTGTTTATTCCTATAGCATAAAAACCCATGCTTTGGGATTCAAGGAATGCTTGGTAATGCATTCAAGGAATGCATTTTCTGCATCCTGCTTGTTGTGGAAGCATCTTCCCTCCAAAAAGTTGTTGAGATGCTTGAAGAAGTGGTAGTCAGTTAGCGAGAGGTCAGGTGAATATGGCAGATGAGGCAAAAGTTCGTAGCCCAATTCATTCAACTTTTGAAATGTTGGTTGTGCTATGTGCAGTTGGGCATTGTCATGAAGAAAAACTGGACCCTTTCTGTTGACCAATGCTGGCTGCAGGTGTTGCAGTTTTCAGTGCATCTCATCGATTTGCTGAGCATACTTTTCAGATATAATAATAGTTTCTCCAGGATTCAGAAAGCTATAATGGATCAGACCACAAAACAGTAACTATGACCTTTTTTTGGTGCAAGTTTGGCTTTGGGAAGATCTTCAGAGCTTCTTTTTGGTCCAACCACTGAGCTGGTTGTCACAGGTTGTCATATAAAATCCACTTTTTGTTGCAGGTCACGATCCCATCAAGAAATGGTTCATTGTTGTTGCATACAAGAACAGAAGATAACACTTCAAAACGACAATTATTTTGATTTTTGTCAGCTCTTGAGACACCCACTTATCAAGCTTTTTCACCTTTCCAATTTGCTTCAAATGCCAAATGACTGTAGAATGGTTGATCTTGAGTTCTTTGGCAACTTCTCATGTAGTTGTAAAAGGACCAGCTGATGACTACTCCCAGTTGGTCATTGTCAACTTCCGATAGCCAGCTACTATGCTCCTCATCTTTAAAGCTCTCATCTCCTTTGCAAAGCTTCTTGAACCACCGCCACATTCTAAATTCATTAGCAATTCCTGGGTCAAATGCATTGTTGATGTTGTGAATTGTCTCTACTGCTTTAACGACCTATTTTCAACTCAAAGAAGAAAATTGCTTCACATTTGCTTTTTGCCTAATGTAATTTCCACAGTCTAAAATAAATATAAAATAAATATCAAGTAATAAGTCATTAGCAAAAAAACATAAAGTGAGAAATACACATTAAAATGATGTATAACATAACCACATTAAAGAATATATTCCAATAGCAAATGGCAAATTTCAACAATGCTAAAACTGCAATTATTTTTGCATCAAACTAATATCTTCATGGGCCAGGTGCCTAGCACTTTGGGAAGCCAAGATAAGAGGATCTTTTGAGCTCAGGAGTTTGAAGCTGAGTTATGATCACCCCACTAGGCAACAGGGCAAGCCCCTGTCTAAAACAAGCAAACAAACAAACAAAAAACAACATTTAGTTGTAAAAAGGACTATATAGAAGGGGATGGTAGCTAGACCTCAGCAGGTGGAGGTAAGTAATTTTGTTTGTATTATTTTGTGTTTTGTTTATGTTTTTTTAAAGGATACTCTTATGCTAATAGGAAATAACCTGAAAGAAGGAAGAAGTTAAAGACACTAAGAAGAGAAATTAATTAGTGGACTGTATTAGTTTCCTATTGCTTCTGCAACAAATTACTACAAACTTAGTGGTAGAAAGCAACATAAATTTATTGTCTTATAGTTATGCAGGTCAAAAATCAAAAACAAGTTTGACTAAAAATATTCATGTTACACATCTGATAAAGGGCTGATAATTAGAATCTATATAGAACTCAGGAAAATCAGCAAGAAAAAAATCAAACAACCCTATGAAAAGTGGGCATAGGACATGAACAGAAACTTTTCAAAAGAAGATAGACTAATGGCCAACAAACCTATTTAAAAAATGCTCAACGTCTCTAATCATCAGGAAAATGTAAATCAAAATCACAATGATTTACCACTTACCTCCAGTGAGAATGGCCTTCATCGAAAAGTCCGAAAACAATAAATGTTATCATGGATGTGGAGAGATGGGAACACCCATGCACTGCTGGTGGGACTGCAAACTAGTACAACCTCTGTGAAAAGTAATATGGAGACACCTCAAAGAGCTACAAGTAGAACCACCATATGATCCAGCAATCCCATTACTGGGCATCTACCCAAAGAAACAAAAGACATTCCATAAAAAAGACATCTGCACTAGAATGTTTATAGCAGCACAATTTATAATTGCAAGTATGTAAATACAACCCAAGTTTCCACCAATACATGAGTGGATTAAAAAATGTGATATACGTATACCATGGAGTCAACCACAAAAAACAATGGTGATCTCGCACCTCTTGTATTATCCTGGATAGAGCTGGAACCCATTCTGCTAAGTGAAGTATCACAAGAATGAAAAAACAAGCACCACATGTACTCACCATCAAGTTAGTATTAACTTATCAACACTTAAGTGTACATCTAGTAGTGACATTCATCTTGTGTCTGGCAGATGGGAGGGAGGAGAAGGAGATGGGTATATACACACCTAACAGGTGCGGTGCACACTCTCTGGGGGATGGACATGCTTGAAGCTCTGACTTGGGTGAGGCAAAGGCAATTTACCTAACCTAAACATTTGTACCCCCGTAATATGCTGAAATTTTAAAAAATCATGGTGCTGATTTCTTCTGGAGTCTCCAAGGGAGAATATATTCCATATTTCTTCTCATTTCCAGTTGTTTTCAGCATTCCTAGGCTTGGGACTAAATCATCCCAAATTCTGCTTCTGTTGTCATGCTACCTTCTCCTCTTCTCTAGTCAAATCTTTGTCTGCCTCCCTCTTATAAGGACATTTGTGACTACATTTAGAACAAATCTGTATAATCCAGGATAATCTCACCATCTCAAGATCCTTTATCACATCTGCAAAGTCCCTTTTGTCATAAGGTAACATTCATGGGTTCTAGAGATTTGAACCTGGATATCTTTGGGGAACATTATTCAGCCTACCACATGGTACAAGCTTAAAGATGCACAACAATGCTGTCTTACCTCACTCTACATACATGACCATAAATGACAAATGGTATTCCCTAATGCTCCGAAACCCACTATGCTGTATATTTGCTTCAACATTGTCCAAAATAAGTATTGCATACCCTTCTCCCTTTGTCCAGTGATGCTCTCACCTCCAGCCCACCTTCTTTCCACCTACTCCTCCCTCCCAAATGATGACCCTGATAAAAAAATTCAGTTTGGGGCTTCCTCATAGAATTTACCTACCTACCTGAAACTAAGCTTCTATGCATTCCTTCCCTTTATTTTACAATAAACACGCTAAAATAAAAAAATTTAAAAAAAAAGAACAGAAAGGGGAAGCTAATTTAACTAAGAAATCATTTTTTGGAAGTGATTTAGTGAACCCAAAGAGAAAACAAAAACATTTTTACAACAACAACAAAGAAAATAAAGTGTCCTGCTCATATCAGTGTTCCACCCTTCCATTTATGCTTTAGCTCCCACTGTTGCTCAATTTCGAATTAACTTGGCTCCTGTAATTATACCCTATTCTGTGTCATCAATTTCTTTCTATTGAATCAATCGTAGCAGCATACATATTCTAGAATCTTCCCACTTTATAAAAACTTGTTTTGGCCTACATTTTCATCCAGCTATTATTCCTCTTCTTGGTCCCCTTTCCTGATAAAACTTATGGGGAGAGTTGTCTATTGTGTCTTGCCCTTCATCTCCCATTCTGTCCTCAGATGACTTCATCATTCAGTTGAAATAGCTCTTATAACAAATGACACCTGTCTATGCTAACATCAACAGTCACTTCACTGTTCTAATTTTACTGGACCTCTCAGTTAAACAGCTGGTCATTTGTCTCTTCTTGAAGTACTTTCTTTTCTTAGCTTCTTGGCATCATTCTTCCTTGTCTTTTTCCCTATCTCACTAGCTATTCCTCAGTTCCTTTTGTTGGTTCCTTTTTCTCTGATTATTATCTAAGTATTAGAGTGAAGTAGGGGTGTGCCCTGAATTTTTTTCCTTCTCTTCTACAATTTATCCCTAGATCATCTCACCTATTCCCATGGTTTTATCATCTATATGCTACTGGGCACTGAATATTAATGGTCAGAGCTGATCTCTCTTCTAAACTCAAAACTCATATATCCAACTGCCAATAGACATCCTCACATACCACATACATGCCTAATAAAGTATCTCAAATTTAGCATGCCTAAAACTTAACTTTGGATTGCAACTTTACCTTCATCTTAAAAGTATTGCTCTTTCATTTTCCTCAATTTAGTGAATAGTATAACAAAATTACTCAAGTAAACAACAACAACAACAAAAAAAAAAAAACTAGGAGTTATTCTTGTTACTTTCTTCTACTTATCTCCTACATCAAGTAAATCAACAAATCATTCTGGCTCTATCAATAATTATATTCTTAATCTGTCAATCATTCTTTCTTTTCCTATAATCACCCTAAAATCAAGCCCCCATTATCTCTCACCTACAGTACTTGAATTACTTACTAAATGATATCTCTTCTTCTACTCTTACCTAGTTCCACTAACAGTCAGTGTAGTTTAGGTTTTTGTTAAAAATCTAAGTCACATCATGTCACTCACATGCTTATCAAACACTAAAATCTTCATATAAAACTCACATTTGGCTCCTGATTGACTCTCTGATCTCATCTTCCACTGTTTCTTCCCATGATCATTCAACTACATCCTCACTGCTGAGAAACACCAAGTTATTTCTCAAGTTAGGATTCTTGTGCTCATTCTTTCCTGTGAATTCACATGCTCCTGTTCTTTGTCTCTTTCTCATTCAAATCTCTGACCAAATTTCACTTCCTCATGAAAGCCTCTTTGCCCACTTGATATAAAAGTACATACCCAGTTACCCAGTATTTGATATATCTGATATATCACCTTGTTTCATTCCTCAAAGCTCTTATTACTAGCTGAAACTAATAATTTTTCTAACAGCCGGTCGGTCATCTCCTCTTAATAGAATGTTTTTTCTGAGAACAGGGTTCTAAAATGTGTTATTCATTTCTGTGGCCCAAGGGCCTAAAACTGTGCTTATCACAAAGTAAAGAATATATATTTTGTAAAATAAATAAATGAAAAATTATGAGGCTTTGGCAGATGGTATACTGAGCATGTTTGAAGAAATTAGCCTAAGATAGAAATATAGAATTTTTTTACCATGCTAACTTCTTAGTATTGGTAAGTTGGTAGATAAAGGAAGTAAAGAAATTTTAACAGAAATTTCCCTGATGGTCATGTGATAAAGAAGAAAAAGTTGCAGTAGGAGCTTGAGTAGAATAAAAAAGTTTTGAAGTAGCCATTGTGAAGAATAAGAAAAAAATATGGTTAGTAAAAGTAGATCTGCCATTCAATCTAGCAATCCCACTACTAGGTATCTACCCAAAGGAAAAGAGGTCATTATATCAAAAAGACACATATACCTGAATGTTTATTGCAGTACAATTCACAGTTGCAAAGACATGTTATGAACATATTATGTGCCTATCAATTGATGAGTGGATACAGAAAATATGGGATCTATATACTATGAAGTACCACTTAGCCATAAAAAGGAATGAAATAATGTTATTTGCAGCAACTTGGATGGAAGTGGTAATTATTATCCTAAGTGAAATATCTCAGGAATGGAAAACAAACACCATGTTTTCACTAATAAGTAGGAGAAAAATGATGGGTACGTGTGGGCACAAAGAGGTGTAAAGGACATTGAAAACCAAGAATGTGGGTGGGATAAAGGTGAGGGATGAAAACTTACTTATCAGGTACAATGAACACTACTCTGGTGACAGGCACACTAAAAGCCCTGACTTCAGCATTACACAATTCATTCATGTAACAAAAACACTTGTACCTTCTTAATATTTTGAAAAGTAAAAATACATGTTGCAAAGATCTAGAAATCTAGAGAATTGTGAGGTCCAATGAAATTTTATAACCATAAATTTGTAGCAGTATCCTTATAAAAAATGGTGTGATAACTTCTATAAGTATAAACGTACAGGTGACTGGCAATTAGATTAACACAAGGGTAAAATTTTACATGTCAAATTTATAGAAAGTCAAGATCTAAAGACTCCAGATTTTGACATGAGATTCACTAATATCAAGAAGCCTGAGATTATCTTGATTAAAACAAGACCCCAAAAATATTGGGAGGTAGAAAATGTTATAGGAAAGAATTACAAGAGTCAAAGAATTTAATGAGGGTAAAAAATAGATGCAGTGCAATAATACTGACAGAATCAAAGGGTGGGGGAAGGGAGCAAGGGAGGTTGGATCAATGAGTTAAAAATCTGAATTTGTGATTTTAGATGTGGAGAATTTCTTGGTAATAGCAATGTTTGGATTGTGATCTTAGAAGTGTTGAGCTGAAGTAAAATAAAGATAATGTCTTCTGAAATTCAGGGAAATCAATGTACTGAGAATGTAAGGTATTAGGAATGCCATCCATGTGATGATTGTGATTTTTTTTTCTTTTTTTGCTATACCACATCCCAACATACACTTGAAAGCCAGGCATATAGAACTTGAAAATATTCATTCATTAAATAAATGAATGTTAGAATTAATGAATAAATGAATATAATGGAATATGTATGCATAGGAAGATTGCAAACAAATAGCCAAAACTTCTGTTAATAGGGGGAAAGGAGTAGATGATAGCAATAAGAAGAAACAGAAGGTGATATAGCTGGATTACAGAAAGCTTTATATAGTTTGAACTGAAGTTTTCTGTCCATAAATTTATTTGTGCTCATAAATTCTTGTAATATATTTTATAAGTAGTTCTTACCTAATTGATACGCCTGGCTTCTTCTCTTACCTCCTCAGTTTATTCTTACAGATCTCAAGCTGGTAAATTGTGGACTAAATTCAATCTACAGAAATTATAGATGTGTGAGTGCTCCTTTTCTTTTTCTTTTTTCTTTTGTTTTTTCTTTGGTCGTTTGTTATACATAGAGCACAAGATAATGAAGTAAATTTTAGTATTTATCAGTTAGTATATTTGTCATAATAAATCCACATTTCTGACTTCTCTTGCAGAAACAAAATATCAAGCATCCTCGTCCCACATTCCAGTATGGCAACTATTGGTAGAGCTATACAAGCTATAGTCCCTACTATGTCCACTTCACTCATTTTCAACCATGTTCCAAACACTATAGCATTTGATTATGGTTTCCCTGAATCAAGACTGCAAAAACAGCTACTTAGCTTTACACCCAAGAGTTCTTCCATCCAAGACTAAATACACTTAAGTCTCTCTTTATATAAAGCAACTTAGTACATTATTGACATGACTAGTACCTAGTTCTCATAACATTCCATTCTATAAGAAAAGGATTATATATTAGGGGTAATGTTAGGTTAGAATCTGTTAGCAACATTTAAAAAAAACATAAATTATTTAGCAAACTACATCATGTATTCTTGTATAATGCCATTGTTGTTTTGTTTTGTTTTTAATGTGCAGATTGCATAGTGGAAAAGTAAATAAATGTGAAATAGTCCTGTCTATGAAACAAACATATACAACTCGAGTTTCAGTGTGCCGCAGTAGGGATTGGTCTTAATTTTGGTTTTGCCCCAAATTCAGGCTAAATTTTAGCCTTTGCTTTCGCTCACATTATGACATCTCTATTTGTATGCTGATTCTGTGCTATCCCTACTCATGTTTCCAAGTTCCCCCAACAGTTCAACCTCATTGCTTTAAGTTGCATGTGCTCCACGACTGAATTCATTGAGCATGAGAATTGATAAATTGCCCAATCAAACCTGTAAGATGTTCAAGTTCAGAAGGAGTCAAAGAGAATTAATATAAAATTCACATACATTCTAAGCTTACAGAGTGTGCTTAGAATTTTTCTTTGTAATAGTTTGCTTAGAAATGCATGTAGCATGTGAATTAAAAGTTAAACATTGATGATTATTTTATAATAAATATTACAGTTATATATTAAAAAATAAATCTATCTGAATGCTTTAAAAATTCAGAACCTATTCAAACCTATTCAAACCCTTTTAAAAGGGTTTGCAAATTTATTTTTTTCCTTAAAAACTTGTGGCCATTCTTCATATTACTTACTTAGCTATCTAAAAACTAAAATGTAGTTTTCAAGATAAAACATCTTTAAGAAAACAATTTTTTTAATGTTTTATATATTTTTAGTACAAATGGAAGTCAGTCTCCAGCAGGCATTCCATGATATAATGTGAAACTGATATTAATAAACATGAATTATTCAAATTATGTTAACTCTTTAACCACTCAAAAAGGGTGCTGCAACAAATCCTAGTTTTGAAAATTGTGGCTATGTGTACTTAAATTTGTTTTAATTGTTACTTGTAAGTGAAAATACTTAGATCTTTTTTTCATTGTGACTCATTTAATAAAATTTTATATTAACCTAATATCACTACCAAAAGGCTTATAATGGTCTAATATTTGAAAGTAATTTCAAATAACTTCATTTTTCCTAACAGTTACCTTCCAGTTTGGTTATTATAAGTTGCTAATTTAGAAGACACTCCATAGATATTTCTTAATGTCTTAATTTAGTGTTTTGGTTTTGGGAATGTGTCACATTTAAGGTAAATTTGTGATCATCTCTAGAATGACTTTTGTTTAATTTTTTATGATAAACTACTTCTTTCTTCATTCATCATTTTTAATGAATATTTAAAAATAAATATTATTTTTACAAATATTTATTGTAATTCTACTATGTACTGGGCAAACTATTCTACATAATTAAAATATAACAGGGAAAAACAGGCAATGGTTGCTATCTTCTTAGAGCTTATAATTTAGTGAGGAACATCAATACAAAAATAAATAATAAACATAATAAATTAGCAAATTGTATACTGTATTAAAAGATAATAAATGCTAACAAAAAATAGAGCAAGCAATTGGAAATTGAAGTACAGGGCAAAGGTTATCCTAGTTTTTCCTGCCTACAAACCATTTCAAAACTTAGTGGTCAGCAGTTGATGTTGGTGGTCGGATGGAAGCTCAGCTAAGCTTATTGACCCAAGTGCCTACTTGTGGCTTCTCCATGCATACTGACAGCAACCATCCTGACAGCTAGCATTTCAAGAGACCAAGTCAGAAGCTACAAGTCTTCCTCTAACTTCACCTCAAAAGTTCTGGATTGTCACATCTGCTTCATTTTATTGACTATAATCAAGTTACACCTAATCCAGATTCAAGAGAAAAGAGTTACACAAGGTTCACTGAGGTTTATCTTTAGAGACTGGCTATCATGGGAAATTGTTGCAATTGTAAGTAGAGTGATCGGACTTATTGATGATCACTATGTTTTGAATGTATCCTCCTCAAAATTCAGGTGTTGCCTATATGATACTATTAAGAAGTGGGAGCTTTCCAAGGCGGTTAGACCATGAGAGTTCCTACCTTATGAATGGGATTAGGTGTCCTTATAAAATGGCTTAATGGCTTGACAAATGGAGTTAATTTCTCTTGCCCTTTTGACTCTACTATGTGAGGACACAGTGTTCCTCCCCTCTGGAGGATGTGGCCCTCACCAGACAACCAAACCTCCTGGTGTCTTGATCTTGGACTTCCTAGCTTCAAGAACTGTGAAGAATAAATTTCTGTTATTTATAAATTATCCAGTCTGTGGTATATTGTCATGGCAGCATAAATGGGCTAAGAAAAGGAGTTAAATCTTGAAATAGGGGAGTATGTTAGTCAGGCAAATATCAGAAGAAAGAATATTTCAAGAGGAGAAAACAGTATAAATGTTGTAAGACAAAACTATGCCCACTATGATCGAGGACTTTTAAAAAATGCATAAGGAGAAAATTAATAAAAGATTAGGTCAAAAATTATGGAGGCTAGATAATTTAGACCAAAAATAAAGAACTAGATTTAGCAAAATAATTGTCTGGTGACTTGATAAGAATTTATGAGGAAGAGAAAGCCAAATTGGAAGAGATCTAAAGCAGAAAATGAATAAATGAGTGGCATGAAGAAAGCATAAACAAGTATTTTCAGGAGCAGACAGAGCCAGGAGGCTAAGGAGGCAAAGGTGGCTAGCCTCTGTATAGCAGCATACTAAAGAGAAAAGAAAGCAGCAGAGAGAAACATCCAGAGATTTGCAAACAATTCACTTGAATATTCATCTGGGTACTGATTAGTGCATATTTATGAGGAAACTACCCAAGGCTGTAAAAAAAAAAGCCACCTGAAAGCATTAAGAAGAACAACATTCAGAACTCAATAGAACTGGAAATAATGAGTATTTCCCATACTAGGAAAACTCATTAATTTGTGGAGCTATTGGGTAGAGTTCTCAGAAACGTCATGCCTTGGTATTAGGCCAAAAATGCCCAAGACTAAATTTTGTTCTGTTTCTCCCTAAGTTTAAAATCAGGCTCAAAAAAGATCAAACTACTTCTAAGTAACTTAACTGCTTCTTAGAAGAAAACTGAAGAATATAGGATAACAAAAATATCTAGCACCCAAAAGATAAAAATCACAATGTCTAGCACCTAATCAAAAAATTACCAGATATGCAAAGAAGTAAGAAAATCTGAACCATGTGAAGAGAAAAGCCAATCAATCAAAACCTATCCATAACTGATATAGATGATAAAATTAGTAGTCAAGAGCATTTTATGTTGTATTTCATATGTTCAAAAAAGAGACGAAAGATTGGAAGAAGGCAAGAAGAAAAAGAGAAGTTAAAAAACAGGTTAAGAACAAAACAAGGGAAATTACAAAATTAAATACAATGTCTACAGATAGAACAATAATATCTGAGATGAAAAATTCACCAGATTGATTAACAGCAGCTAGAGACTTCAGAAAAAATAAATAAATTTGGAGACACAGAAAGCAAAACAATACACATTGAAACACAAACTGAAAAAAATTAACAGAGCATTCCTAAACTCTGGAATGCTTGACATGGGCTAATATAAATACAATCGGAGTCCCCAAAGGAAAGGAGAGATTAAAAGGGACAGAAAAAAATATGAAGAAATAGTGGCCAAAATTTTGCAATTTGAGGAAAAGTATAAACTGTCAGGTCCAAGAATGTTACCAAACCCCAAGCACAAGAAACATGAAGAAAACTGTGGCAAGGCACATCATATTTACATCACTCAAAACCAGTGATGAAGAGAAAATTTTGAAAGTGGTCTGAGAAAAAAGATACATCACTACAGAGGACAAATATCGGTATGACAACCAATTTCCAGTACAAAACAATGCAAATGAGAAGTCATGGAACAACATCTTTAAATATTAAAAGGAACTGTCAACCTAGAATGTTATGATCATGAAAATATCATTAAAAAATAAAGCCAAAGTAACTACTTTCAGACAGATGAAGGTAAATCAATTCTTTACCAGCAAACTCACAATACAAGAAAAGTTCAAAGGAGTCCTTTAGGAAAATGATATCATAAAAATTAATTTCCAGGAAGAAATGAAGATCCTATGTAAAATTAACTTTTTGGGTAAATACATATGATTTTTAAAAGTATTTTATATATTCCAATAACTGACTTGTATTGTGAGTTTTATAACATGTAAATTAATATGCATAACAATAATAACAGAAAGACCAGGAGAAAAAAAAGGAAGAATATTCTTATAAGTTACTTATACTATATGTGAAGTGGTAGGTCACTTAATATTACTTGAAGGTATAAACAATCACTAAAGTAATCAAATGATTATATCAATAAGGCAATGATAGACATAAAATGAAATAATAAAAATATCCAATCTTAAGGAAGAGAAAAAAGGAGAAATTCAAAGAACAAATGAGAAACATAGGAAACAAGTATTAATAGAAAATGATATATTAATATGGAACTATGCCAATAGTCACATTAAATGTAAATGAACTATTTTCTATTGAAAGGCAGAAATTCTCAAATTACATAAGAAAGCAAGATCTAATTATCTGTTTATAAGGAATCCACTTTAATACAAAGCTATGAATAAAAGAAAAATGATGAGAAATTATATGTCATGCTAGCAATGATCAAAAGGAAACTGAGGTAACAATATCAGACAAATAGATTTCAGAGTAAGAAATATTATTAGAAACAGAGTCATTACACAGCGGCAGTAGGAAACTTTTGATCCTAGATATAAATTATTGGATATTGTATAACTAGATGTTAATTATCTTGATGGTGGTGATAGGTTTACAGTAATATAAAAAGTTAAAATTTGTTAAATTTCACACTTTTAATATATGCATTATATTCAATAAATCTGTTAACAAAAACCAAAAAGAGAAAAACCATAAGATAAGAGAAAAAGGTAAGATAAAACAATATGCTTTGAGGCTGATGGGAATGATCCAGTATCGACTGAAAAATTGATGATAAAAGGAAAAATGCTGTAGTGATGTCCTTGAGTAAGCTTGAATTTTTGCAGTTTATTTGTAATTGTCCATCCAATTCTCTGTTTCCAATGACTTTTCTCCACAACCATTACTGCTATTCTAGTCCAAGCTACTATCATATCTTTCAAGAAAGCTTGAACTGATTAAATCCTTTGCTCTTAGAATAAAAACAAAACTCCTAAAAATGGCCTTTAGGACTATTTATGATGGGCCCCTCCCCTGCCTATTCCTTCATCTTCTCTTCAGATCAAGTTGCTCTTATTCTCCCTTCTTGGTTTACCTGATATGTTTTTAGTCCCTACATTAGTTTTCCTGGGCTTCTGTAATAAAGTGCCACAAACTGAGTGGCTTAGAACAACCTGAATTTATTTTATGACATTTCTGAAGGCCAGAATTCCCAAATCAAGGTGTCAGCAGAGGCCTGCTCCCTCTAAAGGGATTATGGAAGGATCATTGCAAGCTTCTCTCCCAGCTCTGGTAGGCTTAGGCAATTCCTGCATTAAAAATGGCTATCTTCTCCCTGCATCCTTTAAGGATTGTTTCCTCTGTACATGTTTATATCCACATTTCTCCTTATAAAGATGGTAGTCGTACTGGATTGATGCTTACCCTATTGACCTCATTTTAGCTTTGTAAAATTTGCACAGACCTTTTTGCCAAATAAAGTCATATTCTGAGGTGTAGGGGGTTAGGACTTCAGCATATCTTCTGGGGTGATATAATTCAATTTATAACAATCCCTATGTTTGTTGCACTCTATCTTGCCAATGGAACTTTTATGCAATTTCCTGTCTGGGCAGATGTTGCCCTTACTCTTTCAACTGATAATTCTTACCAAATCCTTCAGGTCTAAACTCGAGGGTCACCTCTTCAAGACAACTTCCTTGACTTGCTTTATTAAGTCAAATCTCTCTATAACAGACTCTCATAGTTTTGGAAACCACTCCTTCACAGCACTTGTACAGCTGTAATTTTGCACTGTTGGATTATTTAAATATGTAGATGTTCCCTCAATAATCTGTATTCATGAGTAGTGGTAATGTGTCTGCTTTGCTTACCATTTTATCCCCATCACTTTGCAGAGTTCCGGGAACACAGTACATCATTGATAAATATTTATTACATAATGAATAAGCTTATTTTTAACTAAATAAGTTGCTTATTAACAATTTCAAGAAATACAGAAGCTTTAAAAGATATTTTTATTATTGTGATAAGACCAGATGAGTCATGAAGGTCTAGTAATTTGCCTTATTTATTTACTGATTTAATATATGTAATTTAAATAGAACTTTAACAAGTTTTTCACTGTTTTATATTGTAGTAATTTGGACATATAAAATGATCTATTATCACTTTTTTTTTAATTTCGGCATATTATGGGGGTACAGATTTTAAGGTTTCAATAAATGCCCATTTCCCCCCTATTATCACTTTTTAAATGAGATTAATGTTTTTCTAATATGTGAATCGATGAAAAGTTAAGTATAAAATCAATTCTGGAATAATCTTCAAGAAAAAGAAATAGTGTCCCCTATATTCCTGGTTGTGGCAGATACTGAAATTAGTCTTGGCTATGTGAGTGCTCTGAGCTAATGTAATTGAAACTTTCCACATTCCTTTGCACACTGTTTCTTTTAGTATAAACTCAGACCTATAATATTTTATTTCTTAACCATGAATATGCACATACACAATATATAACCTACAAATTAGTCATACATTTTTGTGATATAATTGATTGATATTTTGATCTTTATTAGTAAGCAAATTTAGTTTAATTAATCCTTAATGAAATGCCAGTATTGACAGGGCAGCTTCAAGCCTTACAAGCCTTCTCATACACTATTGAGTTTCAATCTGACAGAATATGCTGACAACTTTATTTAGCTGTCAATCCAGTGTTGTCAGTATGGAGTCTGAATGAATTCTATTTATGTACTTGCAAATCCACAAAATTGAAGAAAGAAGTTACGGTTAGAACAACACAAAATCCTTTCCTAGATTTGAAGTTAGTATACTCTGAAATTTTTACAAGCTAAATTTTAACCCATATACTCAGAAAAGAAGTAAAATATTTAAGGGTCTGTTGTTCAAATTTTAAGTAAAATTTCAAATGAGAACAACTTTTCCAAAGCTGATAACAGTCCATTGTCCTAGTTTTTCAAAATGTAGCACTGTTAAATATCTACCAAATTATGTTTATATTTATAAAGGATTAGTAATGTGGTTATTATTATTCTTTCAATCTTGATCTCCTACCCTATAATTCTAGTATTCCATATAAATGTAAAATTCCCTAGAGCCAGCTCCCTTTTGTCAAGTTGGGCAAACACACAGAAAGATAAGAATCAATTCAAGGTATTGCCTTGAGGACAATTCTGGAAGGATAGGGAGATATATAAGGCTACTTATTGAAACCGGTGTTTCATTAGGATCAGTGGGGCTGAGTATAGGAGCAGCTAGCAAGGGAGAGGCTGGAGGCACAGGGCCCATAAAGGTATTAGAGGACAGCTATGGCAGACACAAGCTGAAGGACAGAGGCCTGGATCAGGGTAATGGCTGTATATTTCCAAGGAAGAGAGAAAATTTGAGATACTTAATGTACCAAAATTAGAAAAAGGGTGGGGGGGAGTAGGCAGAAGAAAAAGACAAGGCTGGTTCACTAATTTGACTAGGTGTCTCAGACATTATGGTTTTATTTTCTGAAAAAGTTCAAAGAGGAACTGATTTGATGCTCTGAGAGGTATTTTGCTATGTACATTTCAAAAGGTCTTGCTTCCCATACCTTTTCTTGCTGGGAAAATCTATGCCCTTTATTTAATCATTTAAATATGATTAAATATGAAGTTTCTGCTTCTTTATTTAATCATGTTTTGTCACATATATAGATGTAATATATACATGTAGTCTCTCTACCTCTATATTATTAATAGGTAAGAGTAAGTATAATAAGAGTAGATGCCTGTCTCAGAAGCAGCTCATTCATAAACCAGCCATAAATATATGACTTGGCCTGGTGTTAATGCCTCTGCAATAATATAAAAGAGACAGCAGGTAATTTCTTTGGAATTTGAACCTGAAAGTGTAGAATGAAGTTGACACTGGAGGCACTGGAGCTAGAAAGTCAAGTAGTTCTAAGGCTTTGGAGGGCACCTCTTAAGAGAAAGATGGAAGGATATTAGGAGGAGAAAGTGTCAGTAGAGACGTCAGGTCGGCAGTTCTCAGTTCTTGGTGTGCTCTTGGCCAAAGAATGACCAGACACACTGATAGTAAGGCCAGCATGAAATAAAGTTTATTAAGGAAGAGCAAGATAGGTCTACAGAGCAAGACCAAGATACATTTGCCACAGAGGACAAATGGGCCCCCTGTTGTAAAAAGAGCCCTGGTTATGGTCCAGGGTCCTGTTTTATATTGTCTGGATTAGGCCCTCCTCCTGGTTCAAATGTCACCATTGAACCACTTTGATGGACCCTTAATGATATGGTAATTAGCCTTAGGTTACTCTAGGTCATTTTCCAGACCCTACTGTCTCTGGGCAGTCTGCTCCAAACCCCCACCCCTGGGAATTCCCTGCATTCTTTTGCAGATTGGCAGGACATTCCTCCTTCCCCTAGGTGTGGCAACTGCTCACAGCAGGATCAAGGAGGGACAGCGTGAAGATGGACAAGACAGGGTGCCCACCTTTCTCCCTAGGAGAGCCAGAGGCCCCTCGCTATGTACATAACAGAGAGAGCAAGGATCCAATACACATATTTAAGCACATCATCCATGAAATGGGGAAAGAGAAACCATTCTTTGAGAACACAGAATACAGGTTTAGGTCTTGAAGACTTCCCATGATTCTGGGCCTTGGATTTCCATAAGAGACCATATTTTTACCTTTATAATAAAACATTTTTTTTAACTACCAGAGAAGATATTTGTTCTTCATAACCAAAAGACAACACAGGAGTCATTTCGTGTTGTAAGGCCAAAACTAAGGCCTAATAAATATATGTGCTGCCCACTAGTGAAACCAGTAAGGCCTCCAATGGCCTAATCACAAGCTCCCTTCCCCACTCTGCTCCTATGATTAAGGTTCCTGCAGCCAAACAAACTTCCTTATCAAAGCTAGTAGGCATAGTTCCTGCTTGCACCTGAGTAGCAGGTTTCAATGATCTACCACATCCTCCTGTGGAAACCAGGAGACACCCTGCCCTCTTAATACGACAAAGCCTGGCTTTCACAGCCCTTGATTGTTCACTGTTTTTCTGAATGCAACCCCAGTGTGTCCTGGGCCTCCTCCCCTGGCCTATGAGTATGTATATGATAATCTGCTGTCAAGTTCATCTGTCCAATGTAGGGTGGATATTATATATTAGGCCACCCCCATAACCCTAAAGCAAGAATCCTTCCCTCACCAAAGTGGTGAATAGGAGATGGTTAAACCCTTTTGTGTATGTATCTGAAGACCATAAGTATTGGCTTTCTCATCTAGTCTTCCATTGCATACATCTTAGCCTTAATATCTTACCTACTCATTGGAAAATAAACAAAAATCAAAGAAATACAGCCTCTACTTCTCTAAAATAATTCCCTATCACATTCATTTAAAAATTTAAGTCCTAAGTATCATACCAGTCAATATAGCAAAATAAAATTAATGGATACAGTCTTCCAAGGTAACTTTTATGAACTAAAATAAAATCTTAAAGGTCCCCTTAGTTGACTGAATGGACCCCTTCTTGGCCAACGGGACCCCAGAAATACCCTAAACCTGAGTTGCTGGCCATGAGAAAGGTGGTCAGACATGCCTCCTCATGCCCTCCTCCCTTCTTGAAGATATCCTTTGAAACTCATTAATAGGTCTAAGGCTATGCAAGACAAAGCTTAAACCACACTTGCAGACCATCAATTTAATCAACAGATCACTTGAGTTTTGATAAATCTCCAGTGGCTTGTCTCTGATTGACAGACATCCTTATCTAAGTTGAAATATTTCAAGCCTTTAGGCAAAACTTAATTTCTTTAACCAATTACAAATCAAAGAATCTTTGAATCCACCTATAACTCATAAGCCCCCCAAACCAATATATGACCTCCACGTATTGACTTAGAGTCTCACATGTAATTTGTGTCTTCATAAATGTATAAAACCAAACTGTAACCCAGCTGATGCAGGCACATTTTCTCAGGATCTCTTGAGGCCATGTGCTCCAGGCTTGTCACATATATTTAGCTCAGAATAAACCTCTTTAAATTATTTTACAGAGTTTGGGTCTTTTTCCATTAACACTTTACAAATATTGTCATCACGGATAAAAATGGCAAACATAAATCACTGGAGCAAAAGTGAATTGTGAAATAAAGTTAGGACAAAAGAAATAGGAAGTGATTAAAAATGTTTCTCCACAGATGTTTTTTAAATGTATTTTACAGTTTCAGTGACGTCCGGTGTGAAAAACGGAAGTTAAGGCAAAATTATAATTGTTCTTACTATCAGGACCAGCCATACAATTTTAAATCAAATTGTACTTTTATTCAGTTAGTTCTACTTTCTGGAGTACTAGACTTATAGGAAGGAGTAAGGCTGCAAAAGAATAGAAATTTTCAATTATTATCTGGCTTTTGGAAATAGCAATTCAAATTCTGGGGGAAAACAAAAAACAAATAAAATTGTAAGTAAAAATGTTTCTTCTCAAGTTTCCAGTAAAAGCAACTTTAGATGATTATAGTATAATATAGATAATGTTAAGAAAACTTACAAAATCTGTTTCATGTCACAGAACTTCAGGCTAAGCTTAAATTGATATTTTTAAAGAGCTGATTTGCATGCAGGGAAGGTGTCCTTCATTAAGGAAGTCTAAGGAGAATGTTTGGTGCATGCCTGAGAGTGGGGAGTCAGGAACCAGGAAAAGGAAGCACAAAGCAGAAAAGGGCCTATTCCTCTTTGCATCCTCTGCCTAAACTTCCTGCAAGCCCAGTAGGAGGTGGTTATAGATCAAGGAACTATAGCACAAGCACTCCCCTAGGATGGGGGCAAAAGAATGCAGAGTTGAAGAGCAGGGTACTCTCACACATTTCTGTGTTACAAATAACAGGGCCCTTGTAAGGTAAAACTTAAAGGAAATGCTGCCCATTTACAACCTTTCCATTGTTCAGCTTTGGGATGCAGCACCTTAGGTAGAAAACAGCAATCTCCAAGGGCTATTCTGAGAGCAGTGACTGACCACTGCCCTCAAGTGAGCTTTTCTGCAGCAGGAAGGTAGGACAGGAAAGCAAGAAAGAATTGATAGTGAATGAAGGTGAATCACCAAAGGAACTTACAACGTAAACAAAGAAGAGTTTCCAGCATGAAACAAGAAGAGACTGCCATTCTTAAGTATACAGATAGTGGCTATGAGTAGCAAGATTTGTGAGCCTTGGGCAATTTTAGACTATAGTGACTTTAAGAATAATTATTACATCTTATTTGCTCCAAAGTCTAATCACAAAAGAATCAAGTATGTTGTCTTAGAGAACTGATGAAATCACAAACTATAAAATATTATAGGCCAGGAATGGTGGTTCACACCTATAATCCTAGCACTCTGGGATGCTGAGGCAGGAGGATTGCTTGAGGTCAGGAGTTCAAGAACAGCCTGAGCCAGAGTAAGACCCTGGTCCCTACTAAAAATAGAAAAATTAGCCAGGCACAGTGGCACACCTGTAGTCCAGCTACTCAGGAGACTAAGGCAGGAGAATCGCTTAAGCCCAGGAGTTTGAGGTTGCTGTGAGCTAGGCTGATGCTACGGCACTCTAGCCCAGGTGACAGAGCAAGACTCTGTCTCAAAAAATGTACATATTATAAATGCAACTATTAAATTATAACAGAATCTCATTTTTGACTGATATGGATAGAGTTGATATTATTATTACTACTACTTTTATTATTTGAGTAAGTCTCTATATTCAACTGAAATACATATTGTAAATTAAATTTGTTTAAAGTTTATAACACCTCCGAAGTAAAGTAATATATATTTCTCAAGTAATATGAATAATTTTTCAAATCTTAAAAACAGGGCCGACATAATAAAATAATTTAAAAAAATATTTATACTTATAAATGATACTTTCAACTATTAAGTATTAAAGCTGTTAATATTTCATATAGAATGTATTCTAACATAAGAGTTTTCTTAAATTTTCACAATAATTCAACTATAGATGGAATGAGTCTATCCTTTAAAATTATAGGTATTTCTCCACTGTTCTTTACTTATTTTGTTATTATGTAATGAATTTATTATAATATTAATTTAGGCTCATTGCAAAATTTCAAAATTTAATAAAATGTCTAAAGTAACTATTGCACTATTAGTAGTAACCACTGTTGACAACTTGTTGCATAATTTTCAAGACCTGCTCTGTACATATATAAAATAAATGTGTTTGTGTATAAACATAGTTTTGTATATATATGATATTAGACCATGTGTTCCCTTCTGCAATGTGCTTTTTCCCGACTCAACAATCTTGCAGGACATATGCCAATATTGCCACATACTTCTTCAAAGCTCTGTAATCTTCCACTATATGGAAGTACCATAACTGTTTACAGTCTCTTATTAATGGACACTTATATTTTTCCACTATATTATGAATATAATATCTAGACCCAATAACTACATGTTGAAATGAACCAAAAATTAGTACTATATAGTAGCAATATAAGCTTCTTTGCCCGTAGTAACATTATAATAACTGTATTAAGTTTAATTAGCCGAAAATGTGACTTTTTGTAAAACTTCTTTCAGAAAACTATTTTATTTCTAGAAATATCACTTTCTATTTTAAAATATCTCTTTACCTTAATGATGGTTAACTCATGTATTACTAGGAAAATACAGTTACAGAGATTATTGAAGACTACAGAAGTGTGGTAGTATCATGAGTGTGGTATTATTTGAGTACTTGAATGATAGGAAAGATTTGAATATAGAGGAAAAGAGATTTAAAATTTTCATGAACAAATGTGAAAATTATTAATAAAGACAAAAGTTGTAAAACCCTGAAATTCAAGAAAGAGAAGACTAGGGAGCAAGCTAGAGACCTGATCAATGATAAGAATTAGTTATTTGGAAAGATCCCTATTAGGAGGTGGAGCAGAGGATGCTTTAACTTTCAAATGCATTGACATGAGGCAATAGTGCAACATCTACACAAATATTTTTAAAATAATTGGAAATATGATTAGGAACAGATAATTATAAAGTAAAGAGATGCAAAAATACAAGTTATGGCAATAGACTTAATAGGCTAGAAAAGCAAAGAGGTGCAAATACTCCCTGGGAGAATAGCAGTGGGCAGTCAAAAAGATGACAGAAGGAATCTGACAAATGAGACCAAAAATGTAATCAGTAATAAAAGAAAAAGAAATGCAATGCTAGTGATTCCTCCTTGGAAGAAATCTAACTCAATTAACCCAAGAAAGGTTAATTATCAACTGGCAATGTTAAAAAAGAAAAAGAAAAAAAAAATCCCCGAGAGAAATATATTCTATTGGGAAGAAATATATCTAAAGTCTCATAGGAACTGAGTGAAGAAAAGGGAACCTTAGACCAGGACATATCATGATAGTGTTGGGTGCCTAGAAGGGAAATGAATACCACAAATGGAAATGAAAAAAAGTCAAAGTTATTCAGCAGATTCAGAAATTAAATCTTAAACACTTCACAACTTTCTAATAGTCTAAATCCATTCCTTTCTACAGTCCATGAATTGCCTTTCCACCTTACTAGGGTATATTTCATATATTAGTTTCCTAAAGGAAAAAGACTTTCTATGTCTAAATCATATTTAGTTATTTAATAATAATATGTCCTGCTAATCTATAATAAATATTTCTGGATAAATCGGGATAATATGTGATTATCAATGAACCTGATCAAAACTGGACTCTAGTCTTGGATCTGCAGTAATTTGCTGTATGATCATCCTCAGGCCTCAATCTCCTCATGTGTGACATTGATGATGTACTAGAGATGACATCAAACTGTCACCTTTAGCTCACAGATTGTCTGAATGAACATGCCCTTATAGCTATATGTAAATCTGGCATCCCCACAGCACCCTGGCCATAACTGATTATACCAAGGGTAGGGTGCTAAACTCAAGGCCATACTGATGTACAGCGTGAGGTCTGGAAAATCACTTTTGAGACCATAAACAGGAAATACCATAGTAATTAAGTTATTTATAGCAAAAACTGAAGTTGTAAGGGTGGATAGAGATAGAAATTTCGTGGAACAGATGGGGAATGGGAGACAGCAGAATCATCCAGGGCAGAGAAAGAGAGACTATACTTCAAGGAAAGAGGTCATGACAGCAGCAGCTCTGAAGTGCTTATTTTGGTTAAAATTCTGGTCTCCAACCCAGTCATGTGTGTATTCCCCACAACAAGGCTCTTTGCTCTAAGACTTCTCTGAGAAATCTTGGCTCCTACAGTCAAGTAATACCTACAGATATGAAAGGGCTGATTTGGACCATTTATTGTATCTCAAACAGTCACATGCCACCTTCAGGATGGTTGCCATGGCCAAACTAAATGGGACCTAAATGGGACCTAATTTTTTCCTTATTATTGTATTTAAATTGACTTACTTTTTTATATATATAAATTCTCTTTAGCTTTATTTATCCTAAACAATATCAGTCGAAGCTTTGTTTTAATATATCATATTTTTCTATTATGGTAAAAAAATACACAATTTTTATCAAAAGGACCAATCCATATAAACCCCTCAAAATTATGTTATGAAAATTATTTGAAAATAATCTGTGAATTAATAATAGATGATAGTACTGAATCATTTCCATAGTTGCTTTTGCAATTAAAGACTTTTAAGTAACCACATGATGGTCCCTGATTTGTAGGGCAGGTTTCTGGAAATAATTGGAGAAACATCTCTGACCTCCTTTTGTTTATCATGTGAGAATTACTTATATTGCTATACTGAAATTCTAATTCTACTGTGATTTTCTAATGGCCTTTATTTTGCTTGCTAATATATATGGCATTTGAAAAATTCGAAAACTAACCTTAAAGTTCTAAAACATTACAAACACATTTAAAAAAATAAATAATACCAATGATAGAGAAGTTTTATATTTGCATGCATAGGGTGAACAAATTAGCGCTCTGGTGATCAATCTGCAGTAGTTAGAGCAAGCTTTGGAATATTAATGTATATACTATTAGCATGTGAAAAAAATCTCGTTTATTTTTTCTCAGACACATAAAGCATACTAAATACTTAAACTCAAGGAGAAAAAGTTTGATTTTAAAAAGTCTTAAGATCATTTTAAAATCATCCTTTTAGGAAAAAAAATCACAAAGAAGTGATTTTAAAAAATAAAGTAATATTCTCCCCAAATTTTAGATTATATTATAACAGTTTATGAGAAACATTGCTTTTGTGATATGAGGCTAATTATTAGTATTAATTTTTTAGAAGTATTAATAATAGTACTCCATGCAACAAATGATTATCTTTTGAACAATCATTTTCAGATAAATTTTAAGAATTAGAACCTGTTTTCTAAATAAAATCTAGAATAAATAAAAAAGCTTCCATTTTCATATATTTCTGAATCTAATCACCCAAGGAAGAAAGAACAAAAAAATCAGATGTTGCTGAGTAAAGGCTGCTTTTCCCCAGTTTCACCTAGGAACACAGAGAACAAAGAGACAGTTTCTACTGCAGCAGGTGAGAATGCAGGAGTGGAAGCAAGTGAGAGGATGGGAAGGATGCTATTTGCAGGGGAAAAATACTATGCTAATAAGCAGCTACTGCCTTTCATTCCAAGGGAACACATCTCATAAAATTCAGGGGTTTTTCATTCCCACTGTGAAAACCACAGGACTAATTGGGGATTCTTACTGTCCTATTTTACCCTTAAAAAAATAAAGATTTTGAAGTATCTAATTTTCTTCTTCTTTATTTATGTAAAATAAAAAAGATTCAGCAAACTAAACATTATCAAGTTTTGTGCTTAACTATTCGCTTTCTATTTGTGGATATTTCTGAAAGCTCATTTTAAAAAATGAAGAAAGGATTTCTGTAGACTTCTCATAGCTAAACTAAGATAAATGATGTTTTTCTTAAAGGGTGCCCTAGAGGGAATACCATAACCAAAACAACAATATCTACTGACAAGAGTAGTAACAAGAATGTGAAATTTTTACTCTTCTATCCCAAGGCTCAAACTTTAATATCCATATAACTTTGGTAATATGCTACTAATATGAATTACAGTTTTCCTAAAGAAAATAAGATCAGTACTAAGGCAAACACAATATTCACATCATATCTACAAGTAAAGAATGCCACTGGGAAAGGTTCTCAACTTGAGTTTCAAAATGTGAAAATAAATCCCCATTCAAACAAAATCAAACTGATTCTAACAATTTTTCTCAGTATCTGTAAATAAGTAAATATGAAATTCACAAGTATTCTAAATTGGTAAGCAAGAGGCAAATTTTGCATTTCTATATAATAACAAAATTTATGAACTATCTTCCAGAGACTTTTTAAAAATACTGTAAGTTTTCTCAAAAAATGTGCATTAATAATAGTACAATGTGCTACCCCAAGAGCTTTGCTAAATATTAACTAAATGAGAGTGAAATGAAAATCTACTACTCTAAAGATGTAATAGAGTTCAATCTGTAAATAAAATTATATTATATAGCTTTAATTAAGACATTTACACATTAATTTCTTTAGATGTTAATAATCACAATTATTATATACATGCCTAAGTACCTGAATTTTTTTAATAAAATATAGTATGTATCCTGGTGTATCTAAGGGTGATAGTCTATGTATTAAAAATAAAAAATCAACACATATAAGAATAAACAAAAAGAAACAATGCCCACTGACCACATTTTTTCTCATCTTTATGTATGTAACATATGGGTTGCCAATATTTTTAAGTTATTGTTATATTGACCACAAAAGATTTTTATTTTTCTTTATCCTCCCCACTTCAATGTTCTATAACTTAGTTTTAATAAGATGACATCCAAGGTGGCCAAGAACTACATCATTGCCAAATTGAAAGAACATCTCTCTAACACCAATCCCTTTGACTTTATATTAAATAGTAGCATCATTTTCTTCTTTAGCTAAGACAGACACCTAAAACACAGTTTCCCCACCTCTCTGTCTATTGATTTATTGAATACTAGATATAGGGACTATCTTAGTGATCACTTAGTTTACGAAGGTCATTTTACAACTGAGGAGCCTGAAATGCCAAGAAGCTGATTTGTCTACTGTTCCAGAGGGGGTGCAAGAACCTGGCTTGGATTTTGCATGTTCCAGACTTTCTGATTCCCAGGGCACCTCTCTCTTTACAATAGGGCATCAAAAATGTCTCCTCCTTAATTACCTAGTGATGTATTTTATATCACATTATATGAATGATTTTATTTTACCCCCACTGTCTGGCTCATATCATGTGTTCCTGTGCTTCAACCCTGTTACTGACACAAATATATTCTCTATCCAGATTCAGGTCTGTGTTTTATTCTTTTGAAACTGTTTTTCTACAAGAAATTTAAAGTAGATGCTTGAGAGTAAGAAGAACATGACTATGAGAGATCAATTAAACTTATCGCCATTATCTTTCTTAATCATAATAATCATCCTAACAGGCAATGGATCATGGGGTATATTAATACATTTCTGCACTTTATATAGAAATACATTAAGCAGCTGGTTTATAGTGTATATTTCATCATATACATAAACATGTGATGAGTGAAACATAGGAATACTACATGAGAGAAGGGAATCTGATCTAGTCTAGAGGAGTTGGGGGAAAACAGAACTACAACTTGAGGAAGAAATAGTACACTCATACAAAAATGAGAGGATTACTGAGGAGGATGTTTTGGGCACAAGGTGCATTTTTACAAGTGAAAAAAAGCAGGGTATGACACAGTGAGAGAAGAAGAAGAGGGCTCAAGATGAGAATAGAGAAGTTCTTTTGTAAGATTTGAATGCATGGGAAAGAGGAAGGGCAAAAGATTTTCTCCTGGAGATTTAGGGCCATTCCATTGAGGAAAGAAATACTCCCTCACAAGTAGAATTTTGTTTCTTAAATAATCCTACATGCAAGGAAGCCTAAGGATTTAACAATTTAAGCTTAACACACTGAAAAGTCATGAAAGACAAAGGAGAAAGAAATTGTGAATGGATTTTCAGTAGCTAATGCACATGATGTAACACATTTTTTCTTTTATAACCGAAATCTTAGAGGAAATTATAGGTGGAAATATTCATTCTTAATTTTTATCAATAGATAGAAAGAAAACTGAAACTTCTATTAATCTGTTTCTTTCCTCTTCTAAAATGTTTAAAAAGAAGCTAGTATAAATGTAGACTATATCTTTTCTCTTTTTATAGAGATTAGATTATAACAGTTAACCATTAAAAAGGGGGACTTTACTTTTAAGAGTATATTTAGAATCACAAAAGTTCGATGATCATTATTTTCCTTTCTATATAGATTTTCCCAAGGAAGAGATTCAGGACACTGAAACTAGTAACTTTGTAGGAACATGCTGCTGAAATAACTTGGAAAGTTGCCAAAAGCACCCAAAGTTTACATAAAGACATAAAAATTAAAAAGTGTATACTTTATGCTTTATTTCAAATTATCCTCCAAATCTTTTTGTATATTTGGCTCACCTCAGCCTGATTTTCTAGTTATTTGAAAAAAATCATATTTTTAAAAGCTATCACATGCATCATCATATATACAATATTACTGTAAAATAACAATAGAATTAATGTTCAATGAGCACTTATTAGGTGTCAAACATTGTGCAAAGCTTTTAAATATCTTACTTCATTCAACCCCCATTAAGATGGATACTATTATATTTCCAATTTACAGACAAGGAAACTAAGGGAGAAAAAATTAAGAAACTAGATAAAGGCTACCACTTGTAAGTTGCTGAACTGATATTTGAATCCTTTCACTATGACTGCAGAGTTAGAGTCTTTTAAAAAACTCAATATTGTTAGGATTTACAATGTTGCTTTAAAAAATACATATTTGTGTACATTTACAAATCCAAGCAGTTATAGAACAATACTCATTAATGTACTTATACTTACTTTATAGAATACATTAATTTTTAACATGAATAAAACCTGGTATCGAAATAGAAAACATAAGCCTAACAAACTGTTTTAGTAAAAATAAAAAGAAAGAACAGAGGTGAACAAAATCTTTCAAAAGATTTGAAAAAGAAGAATTTTATCATTTCAAATATTTGGGAATTTCAGTGAAATTATGAAGTTGAAGAAAGATCTAAAAAAGAGAAAAGTTCACAAAGGTAGAAAAAGGTCTTATTTAAATTCAATTTTAATGTGTAGCTGCCACTTCTTCTGTTTGATATGGAACAGATACTTTCTAAGATTTCAAAGATTCTCCATGAACTATTCAAAGTTCTTTCTAATACATATATTTAAAATACAAATTATTAGATGTTTCAAAATTAAACTGTCAATTTTGAAGCATATAATTTGTTGAGATTCTTCAAATTATAGAATATTTTTATAACTAGAAATAGAATTTTCTCACCAAGTTGTAAATGAGCTGTAATCAAATCCGTTTCTGTATAATTAATTCATGTAGGCTCTTCTGCTTGTTGAATAAAACCACAAATCTGATGGCCTAGTTTTTTTTTTTTTTCCCTTCCTCACTAGGTATACAAAATGAACATGGCATACATGAACATGTGGAAACACATACAACACAAAGATTGACTTCTTTGACAATAATTTAGGCAATGATGCAGTGCAAATCTATCCAATGAGTGATTCTAGTCATAATAAAAATAGCATAGTCATAATAAAAATAGCATATACCCAAACAACTAATAGTTGCATACTCTACCAGGATGTGCTTTTGAAACAGTGTTTTTTCCTAATGATATTCACTTCTGTCTATGGTAGCATAGTAGAGATGCAAAGAAAATTTACACTAGCTAAGATATTTAATCTTGAATGAAGACTATTAGCTACTAGAAATAAAGGATTACAGAGTAAAACAAAAAGGCCTATAACAAAAATTTAATTTCAAAACTGCAAGAAATAGTTCATAGAAATGACTAGGAAATTCCACAGGAGCCTCCAAATAATTGTTTGTATATTTTTTAATATGAAGCAATTTCCTCTTCACTTAGAAATTAGAACTTGGCTCAGAAGCAATTAAGTTCTATTCACTTTTCTTATATATGATTAGGGATAAGGTACATTTAAATTTTAATCATTAATTTATATTATTATGAAACAGCTGATGGGATTTGATCAACCAAAGGGAGCCAACAACAAATTTATTCAAGTAGAAATTCTGAGGTAAGGCTCATCCCCAAACTGAATACACCTATGAGACTAGCCTCTTGACCAAAGGAACAATATTTCCACCATCCTATAAGCTCACCTTTTAGTTACTAACATTGCAAGGGTAACCACCATCCTAATTTCCAACAGCACAGCACGTCATACCACTCCAATGTGTCATTTCATTATATTCATGTAAATCAACTTATCATCCAATGTTATTAGGTAAAACAGTACAGTACTTTGAAAGCAGATATTTCAGCCTGAGAAGCTAAAGTTTCGTTTTGTTTTTAGATGTGTATAATGTAGGGTTTGAGGCACAAGGTTTCAGGATAAATCATTTTATTTTTCTTCTTCTTCTGATATCTAGCTCAGTGTTTTTTAATAGGCTTTATTTTTTAGATCAGTTTTAGGTTCACAGAAGATATGGAGATTTCCTACATATCCCCTTCCCTACACATATATAGTCTCCCCCATTGTCAACATCCCTCATTAGAATGTACGTTTGTTACAATTGATGAACCTACATTAACACATCATTATCTCCCAAAATTGACACTTTTACATGAGGGTTCACTTTTGGTGTTGTGTCTTATATGGGTCTGGTTCTGGACAAATATATGTTGACATGTATCCACCATTAAAGTACCATATGGAGTATTTTCATTGCTTATTAAAAAATATCAGAATGTGTATTTTCTAATGACTCAAGTTAATCACTATGACTATTAAATATTTTACTATGTTCCTCAGTTTCAAATTATCCTTGTTTATTTGTTCTTTAAATTTTCCATAACTGCTAAAATTTTAAAATTATTTTACATGATTTTTGCATTATTCCTTTTCCCTTCGTTGATATATTATATAATAACTATAGTGGCGCCATTTACAGTTGTAAGAATATTCCTGTTTTTAAAGCATCCTCTGCCTTTACATCCAACTTCTAATTTGATAACATTAGAAAAACAGATGCTCAAGTGTTCGTTAGAATTGCAGGTTACCAGAAAGATTTTCTTAAGATTTGTTATTTGATGGTTTTGAAACATGTTATTTAAATGTTCAGAATCCTTTATATTGACATACTGAGTATCAGCTGTGTTCTCCATAATTTAAGATTCAGACTAATGGATATTTCGGTAAGTGAATACATGTATTAAAGCAATCTTACAGGTTTATATTACTCAAGGTATTGATTTAATATTGATTATTACAGAGATAAGCAAAAAAATGCAATAGATTTTCAAATTTAAACCACAAACTGCAGTCATTTACTTTGGAGTCTACCAATTAATTTCTATATTTACAAAATGAAAAATTTTATTTTTCTCAAATTCTGTTTCAAATTATCTTTTAAGAGCTCTATTAAAATAAATATTATAAAAATGGAAGATTCACTTAAGTAAGGTTTTAGCATTTCTTAACAGCCAAATACACCTTCAATTATTATATGGAAAAGAAATGGTAACTATATTTGAACTGTATGTTTTATACCTAGAATATGTAAAAAAAGGGAGAATACAAAGAAAGAAAAAATAATTCAATGGTAGCCAATTTGAAGAATTGGGTCTATTCTGGAGTACAAAGTTACTATACAATTTTGTACAATTTAGAGAGATAGATAAAAGGATTTGCCATTTTATATATTATTTTCTTCTCAAAGATAAGATTTTTTCTCGGTAAATAGAAATTCATAAAACATCAAGGCTTTGCTTAAGGTTCAAAAGCATGGAAAAGGCATTGACTTGTGTAAATTAGAATGAACCATTTAAGTATTACAACAAATTTTCTCAGTTGAATTATATCTTCAAAGGTAGTTACCCTCTGTATGTGGAGGGGAAAAGTGGGAAGAGAAATACAAATGTAAGTTCTAGAGCTTAGAGCAACCCACATGGAAAAATTATTCAAGTCATGATATTTAATATTTCAAAGGGCCTATGACAAGCATTTGTTCCACAACTTGATGGTATTCAAACCTTTTATGAGACTATGGAAGAAAGAAGTTTAAACATTCTTTTTCCTGTTAGGATAAGAAAGAATATTTATGTTAACATTTCAAAATATCTTCAATCAAAGGCAAATGTTGTCCAAGACTTTGCTTAGAATAAATAGTTACATATGAAGCTAATCAGAGATGTAGGATGGTGGTGGTTGTAACACCTGTCCTTAGCCCAGAGTGTTAAAAAAGACCTTGACCCAGTGATGGCAGTAAAATTTCTTTATGAAAGAGTAGAGGACCATGAACAACCACACTGAAGATGCAGGGCAGAGAACTAAGAGCAGGAATTGGCAAAAGATGGCTCACTAATCATAGATTTAAATGTACAATTAAAAACAATAAAACTTTTAGAAGAAACATAGAAGATAATCTTCAGGACCAAAAGCAAGGCAAAGACTTCCTAAACATGACACCAACATCATTATCCAAGAAAGAGAAAAATAAATTGTACTTAATCAAGATTAAAATCATTTTCTCTGTAAAGGACCATATTCAGATGATAAAAAGACAAACAGTAGATTGGGAGTGTATATTTGTAAGCCATATATCTGACAAAGGGCATGTATCTAGAATATGTAAAGAACCCTAAAAATTCAACAGTAAATAAATCCAACTCAAAATTATACAAAAACATTAACACACAAATAATCACATGAAAAGGTATCCAATATCATTAGCTATTAGAAAAATGCAAATTATAACCATGATGAAATATCACTACCTATTAGAACAGGTAAAATAAAGAAAACAAAAATATGAAATGCTGGCAAGGATGCAAAGAAACTAGATCTCTCATACATTGCTGGTGGAAGTGTAAAATGGTACATTAATTCTGGAAAATATGTTGGCAGTTTCTTATAAAACTAAATATATGACTAAACTTACTAAGGGTGTGTTTGTAAATGTGTTTATGCATATGTGTATCATAGCATGTTCAAAAGATTATAAACGGTTACCACATATTTTAGGACTGCTTGATCCATAAGACCAAAACAAAATTTGTGAAAATTACTGACAAATAATTATTGATGAACAATCATGGAAAAGATGAGAAAAAATTAAATAAACAAACAAAAAACCTAACACCTCCTCCAGTATATGCCATATAAGGAAAATACAGAACTTAACATATGCCAGGCGCTATTCTAAACACTTTACAAATATCAACTAATTTAATCCTAGAGCAGCTCTATTTTACATAGGAAAAACAATGGGCAAAGACCAGTTAAGTGATATACCTGGAGTCACAGCTAATGCTAATATTTGCTTTTAGGCTGTGTCTAGATGCTCTTAGTTACTACAAAATATGGTACTAATTAAATAGAGAGAGCAAAATAGTCAAACTGAGTTGCTTTAAAATGTCAAAGACCATAAGCATGTTATTAATATATGCATAAGACTAATAATCAGAAAGAAATCTGGGGTATTACTGCCATTAGGAATGCAGAAATTTCTCAAACCTATATACAATTATATCTGATTCATTTCTTATATTTTTCACATGTTGGAATATATAAGAAATAGATCTTGATAAAAATTCTATCAATTTTTAAAACATAATTTAGAAATATTAATTAATTGTCTACACACAATACAATATAGAAACAACCTATGGATACCTTGTGGTGGCTTAGTAATGTGTGGACTTGCCTAGGCTAAATTACATTTCCCAGTATTCCCTTCTCTATACATTTCAGATTAGCGTGGCCACAGAGACATTTTGTGTGCAATTTAGAGGGAAGAGGCAAAACAGCAATCATATTGCTTCTTAGGCTTGGAAGGATCTTACGACAGAGTCAAGAGATGCTTTTGTTCCTAATGCATATTGTCACTCATCTGCTTACTTAACTGATTAACACAGAGCAGCAGCAAAGCCTACAACTTTTCTTTCCTTCTTTTTTATTTATTCAGGATATTATGGGGATACAAACCTTTTCAACATTTCTACTTTTCTCTGGATCTTCCTACACCTTCTCAAATACTTGAGACAGGCTTTTGATTACTTTCAAGAAGATAGCACCAGTTTTTCCTGCAGGACACCTATGTGATCAAGGTTAGAAGAGTGAGAACTGACATGTGCTCCAGTCTGTGCTCATAGGTTCCAGCTCATGTTTGTGGGTTTTAGCTTGGCTTTGCTCTCTCGCACTTTATAACCTTCTTTTTTCTTCCTGATTTCCTGCTCTAGAATATTTAAGCTCAAGTATCAGATACAAAATCAACAAATTTACAGACTATTCTAACCAGTTCCCATTATTGTATATGCTGAAATCCTTATAACAAATTACATGTGTGTGAGTGTGTGTGTCTGCGTGTGTAATGTTTCTAGTGATTCTACTTCAAATTGATACAGTATCTTGTAGGTATCAAAACAAAATAATTTCAGGGCTTTCAATTCCTAGCTGAATTCTACCCTAACCCAATATGTTCTATGACTGCCCTAAAAGCAATCTTTATCTTCTGTAACTTCAGGTCTGAAAGATCTGAAAACAAATATAAAATCTAGTTGCAATAGCTAAATTGCAATAGAAACTGAATTCTCTAACTCACAGGATTATTTTTCTTAAAGTTGATGCATTAATTGGAAAGGAATGGAACTCTGAAAATTAGGATGGGGACATATAGGAAAACTTAGATGAAATGGGAACTTCGAATTCCTAAATTCTGCTAAGCCTACATTGCTAATAGCAGCATTCCTTCCACCTCTGCCTGAGAAAGCTAGTCTTACCTTGCCTGAAGAACCTGTAATAGTCTCACCAGAGGTGGCTGCCTTGTAAATGAATGCTGAGGATTCATTTACAAGACACTCCATGAAATGGAATAGGTAATGGAAACACTAAATGTAAATATCTGCTACACCACATGACTGATTGCAGAAATTGACTATAATTCTTGAGTTTTGCTTCCTTATTTTGATGTGAATGTTTTGATTTGAATTAGAAAGAAAAGAAACAATATTTGGGCCGGGCGCGGTGGCTCACGCCTGTAATCCTAGCTCTTGGGAGGCTGAGGCGGGTGGATTGCTCAAGGTCAGGAGTTCAAAACCAGCCTGAGCAAGAGCGAGACCCCGTCTCTACTATAAATAGAAAGAAATTGATTGGCCAACTGATATATATATATAAAAAAAATTAGCCGGGCATAGTGGCGCATGCCTGTAGTCCCAGCTACTCGGGAGGCTGAGGCAGAAGGATCACTCGAGCCCAGGAGTTTGAGGTTGCTGTGAGCTAGGGTGACGCCACGGCACTCACTCTAGCCTGGACAACAAAGTGAGACTCTGTCTCAAAAAAAATAAATAAATAAATAAAAATAAAAAAAAAAAAAAGAAAGAAACAATATTTGTTGTGTGTGTATCTATAAAAACACACATACATACATGCACACACTTAACAATATAGTTTATTCTCCTTCCCATTCCTTTATCACCTAACATAATGCATTAATAATAGTTGACAATATGTATTTCACTATTTAAGTTTTAGGACATCAAAGAGTGTGAATCAGCTAAAAGAAGGGAACATTTTCTTGAAATGGGACTTTCTATACTACTTGAAAGAAGACTGAGTCTTTGTTCAGTTTTAAGGAAGAATAGTTATGCAATGCATTCATATTAGACAAGAGTGTGACTTTGTTTACTTGTAGGTTTAGTATGGTTTAAAAAGAAGCGTGAAGCTTTCAAGTTCAAAATGCATGACTGTAGTGGCTTTGTAATGTGTCAACTGGACCAGGTTGAACTATGGTTCCCAGGATTCCTTTCTGTGTATATTTCCAATTAAGATAGGCCACAAAAGATATTTGTTTCAAATAAGATTTTGAGGGCAGTATTAAAGAAGCAGCCATATTAATTTTTACCCTCAGAATGTTAGGGCAGGGTTACAAGGTGCTTTTATAGGTTGTGTATATTGTCATCAATCTTCACACTCATCTCATTGGCATGGATAGCAGTCAGCCCTGCAATTGCTTCACCTTCTTTTGGATCCTGCTCCAATTTCTGGGCCAAATGTGTGTTTACCTCCAAGCCCAAGGGTGCCAACTTCTTTTGCAGGACATCCACATCATCATGGGGAAACTGACACATTTAGTCTATCATTGTGGGTTTCAGCTCCTGTCTATGGATTCCATCTTTTCTTTGCTCTCCCTCACTTTACATAGATCTTCTCTTCCTGTCTGTCCTGAAAACTTCAAGTACTAGCATCAGATACAGAGACAACAGACTTACAGAGATTATATAATCAGCTCCCCAAACTGGGCAAATCCCTGTCAGAAATCCTTTATTCAGAGCCAAGTGCCTGTAATCCCAGCAAATTGGGAGGCTCAGGCAAGAGAATCACTTAATGACAGGAGTGCAAGAACAGCCTGGGCAACATAGCAAGTCCTGTTCTATTAAAAAATAATAAAATAATTTTTAAAATTAGCAGGGTGTCAATGCACCTGTAGTCTAGATATGGATCCCTTGAGCCCAGATATTCTAGTCTGTAGTGAGCTATGATCATACCACTGCACCCTATGGGTGACGGAGCAAGACCCTGTCCCTAAAATAAGAAAAAAAAATGAAAATTAATAAATACATCCTTTATTCTTTTACATTTCAGGGATTGTTTATTGATCTTTTATGTTTATCCAAATACCATTTCAAAAAAGTAAAGTATTTTTAAATTTATGTTTACTAGACATGTAATAATTTAAGCTGAAAACTGCCCTTCTTCACCTTCAGAGTAGAATTTAGCAAAAATTCAGGAAATTATTTTTCTTCCTTTTATAAAAGGATCAGTATGGAACAATGACACTTAAAGTCATGACAGTCTTTGGGCCTTTTTATTAAGAATGCACTCTGATGCTTAGTCCTGAATAATTGGATGAATCTCTTCTCATAGTTTTGGATAACTAAATCTACAATAAGCTTCTTAATACAATAAGCTGTACAAAATTAAATATATTTTTAGTTTATTTTGCTGCTCCTATGTTTTCTTTCTTTCTACCATTCTGCTTGCTTTTGTTTTTACCATGAGGGGGAATTTTTGGCATGATGAGTTGAGAAAAAGTTTATAACTTTTTCCATAACTACTGCAACCATTGGGCCTGAGTGAATAGAATAGTCATCGCCCACCTAGGTCCTCACTGTGTAACCTTTCTCCAGAAACACAGACCTACCCTTCCACTCTAACTCTCCTTCCTTGGCAAGATTACTGGATGATCATACCAGTCTCCTGTTTTGTCCAGCTCTCTCCCCTCCAATCAATCCTGTAAGTTTCTAGTAAGCCAGGTGTCATAAGACTCATTATTCAAAATCTCACTTTTCTTCTTAAAAATATTTTAACTGTTATCTTAGTTTTGTCTGATGGGAAGTCACTATTTCTTCCCAGTATGAAAAGAAAAGCAACTCCACAGTTAATAAGCAATGAAGATTTTACAAAAAGATAAAAATGTGATAATTTAATTTTCCTTGTACATCTAACAACAAATACATATATCAATTGTCTTACGTTGTTCATTTAGGGTTTTTTTCCTCCATACTAAATATGTTTTGGTCACCTGCTCCTCCCATATGGTTATGGTGGGATCTGCCAACCATATTCTTTTATTATGGCCACGAGCTTAGGCAACCAATCTAAACTATGTGAACCAAGGCACCCATATTAATTTAGAAACAGAATATGACCTGAGTAAGAAAATTGGACTACTTATTTGGATTTTTTCAAGTTTCAGTTGAGGTAATAAAATATAATATTCTTTTCTGCTTGTATTTGTGGGTTTATGAGCCTGGAAGGTCTTCAGACAAGTCTCATATGTTAGAGAGAACGAAGAGATGAAGAGAGAAGCAGAGATGAGACAGCAGATGTGCATGCCTTAGTGTGTGTGTGTGTGTGTGTACACCATGACTGATGCATGAATCTTTTTCTCCCTTTTCAGTAGGCTATTTCAGTCTAGGTTTTACAATGAGTTTATATAAAAGTTAGTGAATTCATTACATTACTGAAGCTGCAGGTGGTCTATAGCTTAATCAAGGTGTTAATTGGCTGGCACTAAGTGTGGTTTGGGGTTAGTGTGGCAGATGGAACCCAATGAATATAGAGTTTTGTTATACAAACTATAGATGTACTTAAGCTTTCTACATCTGTGCTAAATCTTTTCAAATAGTCATAGGTGATAAAACACCTGCTACTTAATTAACACCCTTTGTAGTCATTCCCAAAGTTAGATTATTCTCAAACCTTCTCTGCCAGTAGTAAATGTTAAAACTTTGCTTGCTATTCCTGGAGCTTAATCTTTTCCTTATTTTGCAACGTAAAATTTGAAAAACATTCAGGTCTTTCAAATAAAGGAAAATAAAAATTATTAATAAATGCATTAATGAATAGATATAAAATAAAAAAACTGCCATAATTCTAAGCTGATGGCGAAAATGAAAATTTTAGTTAGATTAAAAGAAGCTTTTCAAAGAGCAGATATTTCTGGAGAGATAGCAATTTTTAAACACCATGGCTTCCCTTTACTCTCAAGTCTGACACCTCTGCCTCCTATCAGCCAAGAATCTGCTATGTGCAGAAGGGAGGCAATACATGGAAGGAGGCAACTCAGCCTTCAGGTCTCCTTTGGTTCTGAAGAACATATTTGGGGCATGATTTGTACCCTTCTGGGAAGACAGTATTTGGGACTTAGTAATAGAGAGATCCTTGGTTTAGAGTAGGCTGAGACAGATCCTGTGTAGAGCTTGGCCTAGAAAGATCTGCAAATTTGGAAAAGGGCACCATATGTGACAGTTTATCTGGTTTGGCTGGCCTTCAGAACTTGAGGAGAAGCTTCAAGGTTCTCTACATGCCTGAGACTGGAGACTACAAAAATGCTGCTGATCAGAGATGGTTTCCTTCTGAAGTTTCAACAAGAAATTCCAAATCTGCCTGTTGGTAAATCAAAATCCCAAGTAAGCAGAACAAATATATCATCCACTACTCTATGGATCACTACCATGTAAGGTATGCCAGCAATGGGACCTGATCCTGAAGAAATGGGCAAAAGAAAACACTAGCATGCTTCTAATGAGGGCTCAAAACAAAGAAGAAAGAAGCAGAAGAGTCAGAAGTCAATCCTAGAAAAATAACTTCCGGAGTAGATGAATGACAACTTTTTGTTGCAAACTTTGGTGTATAGAATTTGCTCAATCATGGGCCTGGTATGTGATACTGTCATAATTGGTCCATGCATGGCTTTCTATTTTTATTTATTTGTTCATCCTTTTTGAGAAGTGTAATAAGCAACTGTAACCTCACCATATGATGCAAAAAGTAGGATCTTGCCAATCTTTCATATCTATTTATGTTATCTTTCCTATCCCATTCTCTCTGTTCCTTTGCTCAAGAGAACAAACCTTCTGAAGCTGGTGTTTATCATTTCCTTTCTTTCCTTTTCATATACCATTGACTCATCTATATTTCTTTCTAAAATTTAATTTTAATTTTAATTGTTTTATGTTTAAATTGCTAAGGATTTAAGTTTATATTGCTAAGATTCATCCATACTGTTGTATGTCATTGTAGTTTATTCACTTTACAGTTTTATAACAGACTATGACATGATTTTCAACCACCCTACTACTGTGGAAGCATTTGATTTGCTTCCACATATTTGCTATTGTGAGCTGCTCTGAACATCCTTGTGACTGTCTCCAATGTACACAGGAAAGATCTTCTCCTGGATCTAGTCAGAATTACTTCACCATACGGTATGCAAAATTATACACAATAATATCAAACTGCTTTCCAAAACATTTGTACCAATTTATATTCATAGAAACAATGTATAAAATACCCAGAGGACTCCCATCCTCTTAATCACTTGCTATAATGAGCTTTTTATTTTCCCAATCAAATGAATTTAAAATAGAGCTCATTATATGTAAAAGCTCAAGTATATGTAATTCTTGATCACTATTGATTCTAAAATACCTCTTCATATGTTTATTAGGGATATATGTTTCTTCTTCTGTAAAGTGTTATTCACGATTTATGACCATTTATCTATTGAATTACTGGTGCTTTTTATTGATTTGTAGGATTTATTTACATATCTTTGACACTTAATACTTTATTACTTATATATAACAAAAATTCCTTATCCCAATCTGTAACCGACCTTTTAATTTCTTTAAGGTATCTTTTACAGATCAAAAGTTACTAATATCAAAATAATCAAATTTACCAATCTTTTGTTTTTTGTGTTTTTATGTATTATTCAGAAAATCTTACCCTTCCTAAGACATTCACCTTTAAAACTCTACTAAAAGTATTAAAATTTTATTATTGACATTTCATTCCTAAGACCATCTGGAGTTGGTCTATGTATATGGGGTGAGAAGAGGCCAAATTTCATATTTTGCGTTGTCATTGTTTATAGGGAAAAACCTTTTTTTGTCTTATTAGTGAGACAGAAGTCCCATACAGAAAAGAAGTGTTTATGAAACTAAAAAAAAAAAAAAATCAGAAACAATAAGTTTCTGAAAATGAATTGAAGGATGGTCATGTTAAAGAATCATGTTACCAATCTGGCATATTAAATGGAAGGAATATCTGAAAGCATAAAGCAACGATTCTAAGAGATGGACATCACAAAGAAAAAGATATGAGGTTCAAGAGTTAAACTCAGAGAAACTAAACTGTGAATAACTCAATTTTTAGAAAAACAAAATAAGTTATAGAAAAGATAATAATTAAACAATGAAGAAAACCACTTAAAAAGAACATAGTTTCTAGATTGAAAGGTTCATCAATGAAGGTATAAATAATGAGAAAAATCATAACATTAGGTATATTCGTGTCAAATTCCTGAACTCCAAGAATTTAAACAAATATTTAAAAAATCTAACAAGTTTCCAGCAGAACATATAAAATAAGAAAAAACATCTAACAAAAAAATTAACTACACTCTGGGAGGCCGAGGCGGGCGGATTGCTCGAGGTCAGGAGTTGGAAACCAGCCTGAGCAAGAGCGAGACCCCGTCTCTACTATAAATAGAAAGAAATTCATTGGCCAACTAATATATACAGAAAAAATTAGCCGGGCGTGGTGGCGCATGCCTGTAGTCCCAGCTACTCAGGAGGCTGAGGCAGGAGGATTGCTTGAGCCCAGGAGATTGAGGTTGCTGTGAGCTAGGCTGACGCCACGGCACTCTAGCCTGGGCAACAAAGCTGGACTCTGTCTCAAAAAAAAAAAAAATTAACTACTAAAAAAATCAATACTTGTGTTAATAGATTCATTCCTCATATAAACATTATAAAAACAGGAATAGGTAAAAATAACTTAAAATATGATAAATATCTACCATAATCAAAACATCTTAAATAACAAACTTTAAAATTATTTCAATTAAAATCAAGAAGTTTATAATTATAACTATCAATATTATTATTATTGAAGTTTTTGAACAAGTGCAATAAGAAAATGAAATAATCAATATAAAATGTTTTTGTGTTAATATGAGTTTATACCTAGAAAATCTGGTTATATTCCCATAAACTACTAGCATTAACAGAATCATATATAATGTTCTCCTACATAATATACATGTACCAAAAATCATAACTGATCTCCATTCTAGAAACCTAGAATAATTACCTAGATATTTAAATACACACATCTATATATCTATATAATCCTCCTTTTCCAATACAATGTTGTAAAGGTCAAATGAGTTTGTCTAATTATTTTCAAAATAATTTAGTATTATATTTGCTATAATGGAACTAATTTTGTTTCTTTAAGACAAAAAATATGAGAGGCATTAAAAGTTGCATAGATCTTTGCCAAGATAGGCTCTGTATTTTCTAAATATAGCTTGTTCATTTTAGTTTAACAGTTGAACTTGATAAATGTTTACAAATCTAAATTTAGACAATCTTGCTCTAGAATCATTACTGTGTTAATCTATGTGCTTTGACAAGTATAAGACTGCATAATGTACTATTAATACTAATAGATATTATTACTGGGCTCAATTTTTTTTCATTTTAGACCAAAGTGCTATAACAGGGACACACAAAAGTTACACTGATTTCTGCATTCCAACTCCTAGCCTTTTCATGTCCTATGAGGTTTCAGCCAGACTTTTTTACTCAGCAAATTGCCATGTAGCAGGTACTCACTCTGCAATGCAATGGGGGAAAAAATAACACAGGAACATGTAATTTAGTACAGTATCAGTGCAGCATTATGACTTATGATATAATGGAAGAGAGATCCACATTACTGAAGGAACTGCAAGTGACATAAGGTCATGCATGGTAGAGAGTCTTCCTTCCATGATCAGGGAAAAGGTTGCAATGGATCAAAAGAGGCATTAAATTAAAATCAGCCTATGTGACTCAGTGTTCTCAAAGCTAAGAATTGCTAAGGATCTGAACTCTAAAACAAATACTGATTATTATTCTAAACTACAGAGTAACAAATATTTTCTTCTTGACTAACAGGGCTTTCTTCTTTAAATAACTAGAGGAATGATGCCATTTAAGCCTCAAATAGAATCATCTCTAATAAAACTCTTTTTGCCTTCTCATATCCCCATCACAAAATTTATCACTTTGTCCTTTTTGCTGTCAAAAAATTTTAGTAACTGTGTAGGACATTTCACTGTGTATTATTTTAGTTGTTTGTCTCCCTCCTTTACCATACTATGAACTTTTGAAGCATCATGTCGCTGTATTTCTAGTGTCTAAAAATAAAGCAAACTCAGTAACTGACTGTTGAAAGAATGAAAAAGAATGAATAAATTGACAAATAAATGAATGAATTAAATGATAAAACAGTCCTGAGATCTTATGTACAACAAAAACAGTATGCTAATGAGATATTCCAGCATTACATTTTCCCATACCTTAACTTAAACATCACAAATGACATGTATCATTTTTACATTGAAGTTAAGGTGTCTGGTACAGCTAACATACAACATGATACTAATAGTAGGAGAGTTTCACAGCATCACTGATACTATTCTTTCCTCTAGTTCTTCAATCACCAACGTTCAGAGTAGTATTTCTCTTTCCTTCAATCCAGATATGACTACTAAAAACCTATAGCATTTTTTTATTCTATTCAAAGAGAAAATAAGATATAAACTTTAGCACTGTCTCACTCAAAATCACATGCTCTGAATTGTTTAAAAAGCCAGGGAACAAAGCTGTGCTCTTTTAACACTAGCTAGAAATTTCATCTCTCAGTGTTATCACAGCCAAGTTTCAAAAATGTGTAAATATGCAGTTATGGTTCAATTGTGAGATCAAGTTTTTTCAACAACTAGGTTTTCAGGCTTTTCTTAAGAGGTCAGGGAAATCCCAAGCATTTTCCAGAATGCACATGTTTCCAGTTCCACAAATAGCACCAAGACTTAAATGGGGCTTCTAATTCCTCCCAGGAGTCTAGTAAAGCACAAAGCAAATTCTATCTATTTATGACCCTTCTGTGCACTAAAAATACAGCTGGTCTTTTGCAATTTTATGTTGAGGGTGTTAGTCTCTTTATTATCCTTATCCTTAAAGCTATGAAGAGTCTATTGCCCATCTACATGACCATTATTCAAAGCACTGTACAATTTCAACCAAAGAAGAGGTATGTGCCAGATTTAGAAAACTGGACAAAGTAGTATATAAGTGCCTAATGCCTGATCATAGAACATTACACAATGGACCCACCTATTTTGCATAGCATCACAACATAGATCTGTACAACTTGTGTTTTACTTGTAATAACCATCTTCTATTTCTTGACTTGAGGGGCAATATTTGTAACCCTGACAATATTTGTACCTCCATTATATGATGAAATAAAAGGAAAAAAAGAGAAAAGTTTACATCTATAACTAGTTTTAATTAAAGTACATATTTTGTGTGATATTACCTTTCTCCAAATGATCTGGGTCACTTTGAATTTTGTTAATATCTGTTTTAAATTAATACCAATGTTGAAAGTATTAAATATATTGTCTACCTCACCAATAGGGGTAGGAATGACCTAATCAAGGTACTCATTTTATTTACTCATTCATTCCCTTATTTATTCATTCAAACTGTATCTGTCGAGTATGTTATATGTACTATAGTAGGTGCTAAAAAACAAAGACATAAATAGCACCAAACCTACCTTCAACATACCTAAGAGAAAGAGAAACAGAAAAAGCCAGGTGAATGTCCTAGTGTTCTAGCAGCTATGACAGGGATAAGGCTACAATTCTCTCAGAGGAAGTCAACTCATAAAGCTAAGTAATGGAGAAAAAGTAGAAATGGATATTAAAATATGAGCATAATTGAAAGAGCATAAGTTTGGGGGTCAGAAACCAAGACTTCTAACACAGGATTAGTTAGTATGTGATAATTGATGACATGTCCCTTTAACAGTCTCATCTATGAGAGCAATAGACAGATTGGTCAGGCTGATAGTAACAAGAATCACAGTAGCCACTTCTTCAGAGCAGTTGCAACCAAGGACTACATGTGTTACTAATCCACAGCTGCAGCTGCAGCACCTAGCCAAGTGACCAACAGCATTTATAATTAATATGGAAGAGGAGAACCCAAAATATATCCTGTAAGACTCCTGTGCATAATGTCAAAAGAGAGCCACAAAATTGACTTTATGTTCTTTAGAATCCAACACAAGTACAGAATCATGATTGGTGGCACAATTTAGAGCTGGTTATGTATAAACAAGTCAATTGCTATGGAGAGTCACTTTTATTTCCTATCCTGAGTAATGAATACAATTTTCACTTATGCTTCCTCAAGGAATGGTATGCCAGTCCTGGGACAGTTTGTCTATAGGTCTTCTCCTCATGCCTCTCCTAGTCTGCTCAATGTTGCCGGGGGCTGATAAGAAAGCTATTTTCCTTCAGGGTTCCCTGCCAGTTGACTTCTAGCTGGGTTCAGCCAATGGGAAGTGCTAACTGAAAGGGTGACTGGAAGGGAGCAGCCAGGGTATTCTCCCCCCCACCCCCAGCTAATGTGACACCTCTATAAGCTGCTGTGTCTCCTTCATGAGCCTGGGTTTGGCTCTGGCTCTCAAGGCAAAGGCACAGCTTCTTCTCTTTGGGGAGCCCTGACCCCTGTTTTCAGAAACCCTGCATTCTTACTTTTTCCCTTCAGCCTAGGGGTGGTAACTAATCTGTCACTATTTTATTTTTCTTTCTTTTTTTTTTTTTTTTTTTTTGAGACAGAGTCTCACTCTGTTGCCTGGGCTAGAGTGCCATGGCCTGTCAGCCTAGCCCAGCAACCTCAAACTCCTGGGCTCAAGCTATCCTCCTACCTCAGCCTCCTGAGTAGCTGGGACTAGAGGCATGTGCCACCATACCCGGCTAAATTTTTCTATATATTTTTATTGGCCAATTAATTTCTTTCTATTTTTAGTAGAGACAGGGTCTCACTCTTGCTCTGGCTGGTTTCAAACTTCTGACCTTGAGCGATCCTCCTGCCTCAGCCTCCTAGAACGCTAAGATTACAGGCGTGAGCCAGCGCACCCAGCCTTGGCACTATTTTCTCATTTGCCTCCTGTCTCATTTGACTTTTCAGTGTTCTCATCATCCATATAACCACTGCTCTGTATCAAATTCCCTCCATTTCAACTACTTAAAGGTATTTTTTTTCTAGACTAACTGATATTGACAGCATATGTTAAATCATCAATTATACCACTTTTGAAATAACAGTAAGTTTTGTAAGTAATGTTTCTTTTAGCATTCATCATTGTGAGCTAGGACAAACTGTGAAAACACAGTTCCATAAAAGTAATTCTACAATTTTAAGAGTAGAAAAATGATGAATGCCAGATACAAGCTTGTTGATGGCTGGTTAACAAGTGAGAATACAACTGAGAATATCTAGAAGAATGGATAGAATTAAAAATGATTCAGAGACTTTCAACACATATTTTTTCCCCACAACCAACTTTTAGTTAAGGAGTAAGGAGCAGAGAGTACTTGTTTCTAGAAGACTAATTAAGAGCACTAACATAATCTCAAGGGTCAGCTGAATTTAAGGTAAGATTTGCAATAAATGGCCTACCCAGGACAAAATCTCTGCCCTCACAGAGCTTACATTCCAGCAGTGCAATTAGACAATAACCAAGTAATGAACAAACTAATAAATGCATGAGAATATCATCAGAAGAAAATAATCCGTAACAACGTGAAAGAGAGTGAGCTGAGATGCGGGTTGCTGTAGTGGTGGTAGAAGATTAGATCAAAGAATCAGGGGCGGCTGCTCCAAGGAGGTGCCATGTAGCCAAATCCTGAATGATCCAGGGAAAATGCTACTGGCAAAGCAAATGCCAAGGCCAAAAGCAGAACAAATTTGGCAGGTTTTGAGAACTAGTAATAGAAACTTGTTTCTGAATCTGAAACTTGTTAGTTCCTCAAGTGGCAAAAAGTACCAAAAAAAGTACCAACATCCTCCACCTTGAACTCATATTCAAATGGCAATAAATTAATTTTAAAACAAACCACAGAATATGTAGTTGTATATACTCCTAGAAAAAATATTCTAAGATTGATGGTAAACATACCCCTAGCTGACTATATTAGTCTACCTGCTAAATTTCTTGAGCACTTATTGTTATGTTCCACTGACCATTCTGAGTGCTTAGAATGTATCAATTCATTTAATCTACATAACTACCTCATGAGTAGTACATCATCTCCATTTAGAAGGGAAAAACTGAGACATAGGCCTTAAGTTAACTTGTCTAAGATCATACAGCTGGCAAGTATAGAGTAGGTATTTGAATCCTGGTATGTGCTTCAACAAAATACCTTCTTAGCCACTATATATCAACATATTGTGATCAAAGTTGTGAAGACTTGATTCAGACAAATCTGGGTTCAAATCCCAGCTCTCTCACTTACTAGTCAGTGTTCTAACATAATTTAATAACCAAAAGGAAGACAGTTAGTTTTTTGTTATTGTAATTAACTACTACCTTACTTATGGTTTTCAGCCTTTCCTTCCAAGGCTCCAGGGCTATAAATGTCATCAAACTTCCTACTTTGACACTTCGTGAAGCATCAGCATCTGTTATTGCCTTTAAAGTCTTAAAGTTGTAAATGGATGTTAGAGTTATACTCTTAGAGAACAGAATATTCTGTTCTGTTCTCTATTCCAAATAATTTCTGAAGATGCTTTTCAACATTCTGCTTGCTTCTGGAGTCATGCAGGAGATTAATGTGTCTCCTAAATGGGCTTTATTGTTATTTTACTTTTCAAAGATGATGATAAATAGCCTGAATTATTCTTCAACCATTGATATTCTCCCTTTAAAGGAAAAAATTACCGTAATATAATTTGGTCAAGCATAAGCATTTGTAATTTAGAATAGTGATAATCAAAACCTAGAATGCAGATATTTTTCTTCTAGTTTAACTTACACAAGGTTGTCAGGCATAAAAATAATAAAAATACAGAACAAAGCATTTTCCTTAAATTGGTGAAAATATGTTATATCATAGGTTTGTATAATTACTTATTAAGCCCTATTTAATTAATCTAATAAATTGCCTTTAATTTTATGAATTTATTATATTGTTAAATATGAAACATGCTGGGATAGTGTTATATAATCTTCTAGGTGATAAATGGATAAATGTCTACAATTCAATTTGAAAAACATATTTTTTGTTTCAGGATTTGGATATTGAGAGATAAGGTATAAATAGGGGTAGATTCATTGGTGTTTACTCTGTTATGTCTTGAATTATAGTTAACATGTCATTTTATGATTTTCATAAGTCAGTTTTAGAATATTAACCAAAATGACTTGCATGTATTACAACAGCTCTTTAAAGTGACTAACCTACTCCTACTTAAATATTTATTACTAGAACAATCTGCCTCTTCATCCATTTAAATTATTATTTGTCAAAGTAAATTAAATAGGTGCACATTATCCATAAAAATGGAGACTAGTTTAATTGCAAGGTAGAAATCTACTATTTGTTTAGATGTCAACAATGGCACAAACGAGGATGATATAAAATGGGCATATCATGTATAAATGGAATACTAAGAAGAAAACCCTGACTCATTCAGATAAACCTAGAGATGAATGCTTTATGAATATTCCATATTCTACTGCCTTCCTTGTCTATATTTTATCTATTACAAAGGAAGCATGAAATTCAGAGTTCAGGGAAAACCATAAAATTTTATTTTCTATTTAGTGGCAACATAGTGAAAAAGAAAAATTTTCATATACATGATAAATCAGTAACTTTTTCATTTGAAAAAAAAATAAGTGGTGGGCTTATGTATTAAATACCAGCACCAGAAAAAACTGATTTTACATAAGCAATCAACTACTAGAGAAAAAAATCTGCATTTAATTTCACATGGCAACTTCCATGACAGCCTTATACACATCATGCATGAGGTACAGAGGTTTCTAAATTTGAATATCTACACACAGCAAATGGGGGTCATGAGAATGATTTAATTTTTCAAAATGAAATGAAGAAAAATATTTACAGATAGTGAAAAACACATTGAAATCTTCATTATTCTTCACACACATTCCACATGTGCCCAACAAACACATAAATCTTCACAAATGCTTTCAATTGATGCATCAACAGTGAAAGCTATAGAGTTGCATTCCTTTTCCTAAATGCCATTTTAGACATACTTTTAAAAATACAAAAACATAAAACAAACAACAAACCCCCAGTCAAAACGCCTAAATTATAATCTATATATACACACACACAGAGTTCTGAGATCAACAAAAAGTCACTATATATATATATATATATATATATATATATATATATATATATATAAAGTGCTGCAACTTATATTACCAATGTCATTATTATTAGATCAACTATTGCTTTTTGGTTTTCTTAGTCCACCACACAAAATATTGATTATGGAAAACATTCTAAAAGCTGTATTAAAAATGGGTGACTTTCTGTGAACTGAAGTTGGCAAACTTGCCTTTAAACATGAAAAAAAAGTAAAGAAATCCTAATTTCAATTATACAACAATACAAAACAAAAAATCTCTGCATCTCTAAACTGATATCTAGTGTTTCCTAATTTACATACGTACTTACTTTACATAACTATCATTACCTAACATAATAAATGACATGCGTAAACTAAAACTAAAACCCTAAGCCCTCTGCTAACTGAACGGACCCCTCTCGGCCATAGGGGCCCCAGAAATACATTAAAACTGAGTTCTCAGCCATGACAAGATGAGAGAGATAAAGCAAAATTACAAACCCACATGATTTCCCTTTTTCATAAATATTTGTGACTCCTCCTATAGCTTGATGACTATATATATATTTGACCGCCTCTCTTAGTATGAATCTTATTTCTTTTGTTTGTCATTTTGAAGCACATGTGCCTGGCTTCTGGCCAGGGGTCCACTTTCCAGCCTGCTGTAATTGCCATCCAACAAGCTAATACCCTTTATGAGAAATAACATTCTCCTTTTTCCAAAGTCTAAACCTCATCAATTTTTTTTTTTTTTAGTTAACACATGTGTAAGTGACAAAATGTGATTTCTAGTAAAAAAATCCCATTTCTCCTGGGAATTCTATTATTAGTGCATATGGCAGATCTCCTCAAAATGGAGCAGTTAATGGTGTAGCTATCCACAAAGTAAATAAAATAGAAGACACAATTCAAAGTATTATTAAATACTTCATTTAAACCAAACAAAGTCATAAACATGGACTGAGATCTTCTATACTGTATCTAATATAGCTTGTCAAGATATTTAAATGTTCTTCATTCTTCAATATGGATTTATTTTCCATATAGCTAGTATTAGTCCAGATCCTAAGTATCAAATCATATAGAAAAAAGGACATGCTATTAATATATGCTTACTGATTGACAACCATCTTAATCAATGTTTATGATTATTTCAACCAAAAATACACTTAATAGTAAAATATTAAAGAATATTATTATTAAAATATGAAAAAGGAAAGACAAAGATAAATTACTAAACAACCTTTGCAATAAAATGGCAGGGATATTTAAATTAAAATGGCCATAATTACAACACTGAAAGAAAGACAGCGAGATCTAATGGGACTTCTTGCCAGGAGCCTCGGCCAACCATGACGTGGCCTAAGCACTAATTGAAGACTGCTTTCTCTGTGCCTTTGGTGGTTACATTGGATGGACTATGAATAGGCAGAGGAAGTTTTGTTTAGAGAATTGGAACCTGAAAAAGCTATTAATAAAAATACAGCTGCACACACATCACCAGAACGTCACCACCACTACCATCATTAGAAACTAAATTAAAGATCAATGCTCAATTTGCCGAGTCCAGAAAATCTGAAAGAAAACAAAGATTGAGCTACACTTTTAATGATGAGAATCATGTTAAGTGGCAGTTTGGAATCAAAAGGAAATGATAGGGGAATGGGCAGAAAAATATCCTGAAAGGACAGGTCCCTAAATAATAGGACGAGGCATTATAACTTGAATTTGATTTCCAAGTAGGACTTGGAAAGATGTTTAGTGAGATATGGAATTCAATAGGTTGTTGTTGTTCTTGAGTGCGAGAGGGAGATTGGCTAGTCTCTATGGCATGGAGGAAAACTAAGTTGGCATCCTGAAAATGTAGCATTCAGAATAAATTTAAAAGGCCACACAGAGAAAAACGGGGGAAGAAAACAAAAGCATGGAAAATAAGGATGGCAACAGAGACACAGAGGGAATTGGCATATACAAAATTTATAAATGTAGAGTAAAAGAGGTTACCATTTCTCTGAAGTAAAATGAATTTAGCCAAAAGTAAGTGAAATGGTTAGAAATGGTCACTATAAATCACTGAGTAATTTAGAACAAACAGAGAGAATCAAACTGATAGCTGCAAAAAGACTTCTGGGAGGCTTCCAAGGGTCTGGTATTTTTCTAGCTTTAATTTTCAGAATGGACAGATTCACTGGATACTGTTCAGGCTCTTACTTGATTTTTGCTGTGAAGTCAAGCCTCTGAGATGAATAACCAGATTTATTATCAGTTCTGCAAAATGACTTATAATATGTAGTTTTTTAAAAGGGCCATTCTTTTAAAAAGTTGCCTGCTTTTATTTTTCTTGTAGATTTTGTTTACTCTTTTGAAAGTATAATATATATTGTGATTGTGAACTCCACTTCCCAGCTCCCCTTTTAACACACACACACACACACACACACACACACACACTTAGAGAAAACAAAACCAGGAAGAGTTGATGGCCGTAGTTATGATGGTGGTCTCAAGAATTTTTAGTAGAGATAACATTTTTTGTTTGTTTTGATTTTTTTTTTTTTTTTAAGACAAGGTCTCACTCTGTTGCTTGGGATAGAGTGCAATGCTGTGATCATAGCTCCCTGCAACCTCACAGTCCTGGGCTCAAGCGATCCTCCTGCGTCAGCCTTCCAAGTGGCTGGGGCTACAGGCGCTTGCCACCGTGCCAGGCTAATAGAGATAACTTCTCATTGGGAAAAAAAATTATACTTCACCCTATAAAGGACCATACTAAATTTAGTACTTTCTAAAGTATTAAAAATGAATTGCAGTCCGGAAGATACAAAATTAAACAACTAGGAAAGGTTCTTATTAGCCTTAATGGAAGGGAAATTACTTAAATGACTTCCTAAAATCGGAGGCAGTTGCACCTGATAAATTATCAACTTTCTCCAGAGAAATATATAAATACTCCCTGCAATCTGTGGGATAAAGAAAAATGAGAGCTCCTCAGTCAGGACCCCAATTGTATCTTAGATGTATTTTTAAGCGCATGTGAGTGTAGTTTTACCATAAATAGAACAGACAATTCATACTGGACAGAGGAATTAGTTTCAAATCAGTAGATTCATGTGTACATCTAAGCTCTGCCCTTAATGGCTCAGTTTAAGTAAATTTTTACCAGGTATAAAATGACAATAATATCTATTAGCATCCTCTTTTATAAAAGGTAAATGATTAAATTAAACATTGAATGAGAAAATTTGGAGATGCTTTTACTAACACAGATGCTGTGAGTGAATGGTCTTAATCTTCCTCAATTTTACAGGGGCAGGTGCAGAGTACCAATATTAATCTAGAAAGTTAATGCACATACTAATTTATTACTTAGGCACTGAGAAAATATGGTGCAAGCCTTTTCCTTTTTTTTAGAAAAGTTCAATAGAAAATATTTAATTCCAAAAAAAAATCTATTGGTATGTTTAACACAAGTAAACAAATATTTTACTAGAATATGTATATATATTAATAGTTGTATTTAAATTTAAACAATTGATTATGCATTTTTAAAAATAGAAAAAAATTATCCTGTAAATATGGTCATAGAAGAAATTTAATTTGAGAACTCTCGTGGCTGGTTGCTACCTAGTCTCTATTAAATCAAAAGGAAGCTCTTTGACCAATCCACAAAGCATTTTACCAACTTGTCTTTTCCTTCATCTAACTAAATATACATTCTTTTTTATGAGTGAAATATATGTACTATAAACTCTCTAGCTGATTCCTACTCTGTTACATGCCTCTGCTCTTCTCTGAGCATATTTACCCTTCTCTATCAATATCTTCTTGGTCCCTCTATTTTTATCAGATGATTCCCATAACATTCTGTGGATTAATTATTCACCATTATCTGTGATCCCAAGATGGTGAGATGGTAGGACTATAGGGCAGATGAATTTTGTTTGTATTTCACTGAAGGTATGGATGATGCCAGAATTAGGGAAAGGTACACTGGTAAACACAGAATGAGAGACAGTGAAATCAACTGAAATCAGTAAGCTAAAGGTCAGAGGCTTAATATTAGATATAGATAATGAAATCCAGGTTGAAGGTAAAAGTAGGAAACATGATCTGTAATAGGTGCAGCTGCAAATCAATGACCAGGATCAGGTAGATATTCAGTAACTTGACCAAGTAAGGAGACATGTACAAGAATGTTCATGGCCACATTATATTATAATGTATTATAATTAACAAAATCTGGAAATAATGTCAAAGAAGCATATGAAATGTGCTCAATTTGTTATCAGAAAAGTATAAATAAAAACACAAGATATCAATATCTATCAGCATAATCACTACAATCAAGAAGACTAATAATATCAAATATTGGCAAAGATGTGAAGCAACTTGAACTCTGAAACACTGATTATGGAAGTGAGCATGAATTAATTCAACCATTTTGGAAGACAGTTTTGTAATATCTATTGTACCTGAACATTTGTGTCTCCTTTGTCATGCATATGCTCACCAAAAGACACAGGAATGTTCAGAGCAGCCTTTTTCATAAAAACCAAAAACTAGAAAGAACACAAATGCCTTTCAACATAATAGTGGTATATTTATATAATGGAATGCTACTTAACACCAATAAAAGAATAAATTACTAAAACTCACAACATGGATAAATGTCAGAAATGTAAAGTTAAGTGGAAGACAATATATACCACAGAGATACTATTAGATTGCATTTCTTTAAGGTTAATAAAGGAAAAATTAACCTATGTTCATTGAAGTCAGAATTGCCATTTACCTCTGGAGAATACCATCTGGGAAGGGATATGAAGAAAACTTCTGCATGGTGTAAATGTTCTATATTCTGATATAATTTGTATTTATATGATTGTATTAATATTCACATACAAAAATGTGTGAAGCTGCATACTTAATATTTATGTACTATACTATGTATGTGTAAATTATGTCTCAAAAAATGTCCTTGTCTCTTAGAAATGCATTCCAGAATGTGTGTAGATTAAATATGTCTGATATTTGCTTCAAAATTATCCAGTATGTTAGGGTATTGGATAGACATATATGAGGGGAAATTGGCCATGTTTCAATAATTTTTGATGGGTACATGAAGTTCATTATATTTTTCTTTATGTTTTCATATATCTTTGAAATCTTCCATCCATCCATCAATCAATAAAAACTATACACACACACACACACACAGAGTGAAAGAGAGAAAGAAAGAGATTTGCTGATGAGGAAGGGAAGATAATAGAACTCAACATGTACAAAAAAGTCTCTTGAGAAATTATTCAGTTAAGTAGAAACAATGAGATCGTAACTGGAAGAGAATGTGGGATCAAAGGACCATTGTATGCACATTATAAATTTAGGTTTTTTTCTTCAAGCCATTGAGGAGGAGTTGTGAAGGACTATTATCAGAAAAGCTATATGAATAGAATTTTAGGAAGATTCGTTGTGTTTTGAGAGGATTGTAGGAGGGAAAGATGACAGAGGAAAAAACAGCTAACACATTAAGAAATGATGTATATCTATGTAATATGGCAGTAGCAATAAGTTTGTAATAAAAATGTACTAGTGCGAGAATATAGAAGATATTGGATCTAGAATATATGGTGATTGATTAGATGAAAATAAAATATAAATGGTGACAATAATTCAATCATTCATTCATTCAACACCTATAAATGCCAGGAATTTGATGGGCTTCAAGGAGTAATAGTAAATAAAACAGATATAATCTCTGCCTCATGAGGCTTAAGTACAGTGAGGAGAAATCAATCATAATCAAATTAATAAAAAATGATAGACTAAATTAAATTTATGTTAAAAATAGGATTATGTTACTGAGATTGAATGGAAATGGCAATTGAAATAGATTGGGCAGAAAAAAACTTCCAAAACATATAACATTTAAGCTAAGACACAAAGAACGAACAGGGAGTCTTACGGGGTAAGAGATGGGTAATGCAGAAAGAAAAACTAAAGCTGTTAATATTCAAAAACTCAACTTATGCCGGGCGTGGTGGCTCACGCCTGTAATCCTAGCACTTTGGGAGGCCGAGGCGGGCGGATCACTCAAGGTCAAGAGTTTGAAACCAGCCTGAGCGAGACCCCATCTCTACCAAAAATAGAAATAAATTAATTGACCAACTAAAAATATATATATAAAAAATTAGCCGGGCATGGTGGCGCATGCCTGTAGTCCCAACTACTTGGGAGGCTGAGGCAGTAGGATCACTTGAGCCCAGGAGTTTGAGGTTGCTGTGAGCCAGGCTGACGCCACGGCACTCACTCTAGCCTGGGCAACAAAGTGAGACTGTGTCTCAAAAAAAAAAAAAAAACCTCAACTTAAAGCCAGTGATACTGACTGAATGAACAAGGTAATGAATGGTGAAATGGAGTGTGAACAGTAGGGCAGAGGACTCAGAGATTTATAGGGCAAGGAAAAGACTTTGCATTTTATTCTAAGTACAACAGGACGACATTCATTTTAAAAATGGATTTCATCCATTTAGTCCTTCAAATAGTTTACTTGATTTCTACTTCATTCCACACACAAACATACCAAAAACAAACAAAAAACAGCTAAACATTAAATGGTTATGTGTGGATATAAGACCTAATTATGAAAAGCAAAGTTTTAAATCTCTTAGAATATTGGAGAATGTTTTTGTTGCTTTTGAATAGCAAGAATCCCCTAAAGGGGACAAAGATTATAATTTAAAAAGGAAATGATTACAAATTCAACTACATCAAAAAATAAATGACTTCATCAAAATATGGGATAATCAAAGTGAGAAGAAAGCCACAGATGGAGAGAAGAGGTGCAATATGCATATGTGACAATTAGCATAAAACATTTTTTTAAATTTCCTTTCAAATCAGTAATAAAAATACAAACAACCCAGTAGAAAAATGAGCAAAAGATATAAATAAGAATTTCACAGAAACTAGAATAAAGACTTTGTCCCTGACCTCATGAAGTTCAAAGACTAGAGGTAGACATATTTTAATAAAACAACCACCAGGCTACTTGTTCAATTGGGTCCCGACATGAAAAGATCATAGCAGAACTCATCGGGGCTGACCTATATCCTTCATATATGTGAACAAAAAATAAATTTTTGCTGTTTTAAGTCTATGTGATTTTGCAGTTATTTGTTATTGCAAAAAAAGATAACCCAACTTGAACCATATGCAAATATGCACTCTAAGTGAATTAAAGACTTAAATGCAGCTGGGTGCCCTGATATATGCCTGTAATCTAGCACTTTGGGAGGCTGAGGTGAGAGGATTGCTTGAGGCCAGGAATTTGAGATGAGCGTGGGCAACATAGCAAGACCCAATCTCTACAAAAATTTTTTAAAATCTGGCATGGTGGGTACCAGTGACTCAGGAGGCTTAGGCAGGAGGATCACTTGAGGATCACCTGAGCCCAGGACTTTGAGGCTGCTGTGAATTATGATTGTACCACTGCAGTCCAGCCTGGGTGACAGAGAAAGAACTCTGTCTCTAAAAAATAATAATAATCATAAAAAATAAAGAGACCTAAATGTATAAAGTTAAGAAGTTAAGAGAATGTGTAGAATATTATTATATTATTGTAACGAAGCAGAGGAGAAGGAATTTTTAATTAAGTACCCAAGTGGTGGAAAAAATCAAAGTTAAAAATTTTATTCAATGAAGAATGCCATATACAAACCTAAAAATTAGGAAACCATTAGAGAGAAATATACATTTAAAACCAATAATAGATTAAAAATATGCAAGTAATTATTATAAATTACTTTCTGCCTATTTTGGGATGAGAAATGTGTATCTAATAGTGGCTTAGTTTTCCACTGTTATTTTAAAATTACAGTCATGGGTTACTTCACAGGGATAGGTTCTAAGAAATGCATTGTTAGGTGATTCTGTCATATGGGCACCATGGATGTACTTATACAAAGGTAAATGGTAAAGTTTACTGCACACCTAGGCTATAAACCTGCACAGCCTGTTACTGTACTGAATAGTACAGGCAATTGTAGCACAGTGTAAGTATTTGTTTATCTAAACATAGAAAAGTTACAGTCAAAATATGGTATAATCTTTTGGGACCACCAAATCTTTTGGGACCACCAATATACATGTATTAGGTCCATGGACTGTATTCATTTCAGATTTAAGGGGCTCAGAATTGAGCTGACCATACTTTTTTACTTAAAACTATGATATTTGAGAACCATCCATGTTGCTTTATGAATATCTTGTTCTCATTGCTCCACAATAGTTCATCGTATGCATATATCCCAGTGTTGTACATTTAAAGTTGTATCTAGCTTCTAATCCATGATGAACACAAACACACACATACACACACAGACAGAGGAAAAGAGAGATAGTCTTTAGAGTAGTGCAAAAATGTCTCTGGGGTGAAAATTCAACAGTTGGAGTCCAATTATGCATGCTTAATTTAATTAAGTACTACCAAAATTGTTCTCTGGTCAATTTACACTTCTACCAACAAGTACACCATCATTCTTATTTCCCACATTGTCACCAACATTAAATTATAGCAAGAATTGAGTATAAAAAGTTGATAACTGAAAGATATGTAGCTTTGGAAAAACAACTTACCTATAGTTCTATTTAGCTAGGTGAGGCAGATTTAGTACCTACCACAGTGGCTGGAACATAGAAGGGCTCAATAAATATTTATTAAGAAAATATATGAGAAATGCCTCCTTATTCAGAAGTCCAAAGTCTTTGTAAAATCAAGACAAAATTAATTCTAAAATTGGTGATTTTTGAGCCACTTAGAAAAATGGAAGAAATAAAAGAAGATACAGAGAATCCATAGCTGAAAATGTGAAAAATCCTCAGGATTCTATAGCCTTCCTCAGAGAGGGAGAATAAACTACAATTTTGTAAATCTGAACTGCATAGAATGTATGTGTGTGCACATGCACGTGCACATGTGAAAGTGTGTGCACAGGATTCTTGGATTGGAGAACTGGGGAAAAGGGGTTGCTTTAGAAAGGCAAAGGTTATCTCAATGTATTATATGAGATGCAATTAAATTTTTTAAAATGTAAAGAGAAAACAATTTTTAAGCATGAACTTTTAGCCAATATAGTTGACTGTTGAACAATGTTGGGGTTAGGAGGGCTGACCCCAATGCAGCCAAATAAAAGTTTTGACTCCCCCAAAACTTAACTACCAATAGCCTAGTATGGACTGGAAGCCTTACCAATAATATAAACAGTCAGTTAAGACATATTTTATATATTATATGTATTATAGTGTATTCTTACTATAAAGCTAGAGAAAAGAAAATGTTATTCAGAAAATTGTAAAGAAGAGAAAATTTATTTACCATTCATGAAGTGGAAGTGGATAGTCATAAAGATCTTCATACTCATCTTTGTGTTTAGTAGGTTAGGAGGGGGAGGAAGAGGAGAGGTTTATCTTGTTGTCTCAGAGGTGGCAGAGGCAGAAGACAATCCACATATAAGCAGACCCATGCAGTTCAAACTCACGTTATTCAAGGGTCAACTGCAATTTATTTCAGTGAGCTTGGGGATAGTTTGGAACTATGAGTAATCTGTAGTTAATATTTAAGAAAGTGCTCAAGGAGAAGCATACAGTTCTCATATAGGCCTCCAGAAATATTTCCTTAAGAATTGTCCCTCCTCCTCCCCACTTTGTAATCAAGCTATTTACATTTTCAGATTATTATATGTTAATTGAGTTATAAAACTATATTTGTTTACAGAGTTTAAATCCTGGAAAGAATATTTTACTTGTGAATGTTTCTTTTGAAAGAACAAATAAACAGATAATAAGCATTTAATAAAATAACAGAATAACATTGAAGAACCATAACCTTTCCTACACACATTTGCTCTATTTAGATGACATAAAGCTAACACTTTCTAAAGGTCAACTTTCTAAGTCAAATATTTCATATTCAAAGGCAATGAGTAACTAGCTTGTCTACAGAGTTTGTTTTCCTACCAAAGCTTATATAACTTCTGAAATGCACTAAAATTATTTATGTTTCATCTCTAGGACTCATTACCAAAATATGCCCTTACTCTCTTCTTCCCAAAAAGAGAAAATATATGCAATTCTAATTTTATTATTTTATTTGAGACCTCAAGTGACTTTAATTTCCATTGAACACAAATTACAATATAGAACATATAAGACACATTAGAGTAGGTCAGATCTACTTCATTTAATCCTCAAAACTCAATTGGGTTCATAATCTTCAATCATCTGGAATTCTTCCCAGTGATCACCAGTGCTTAGTATTCTGAATTTTATACTCCAATGAAGCTGGCATCTGGCAGTTTTGCCTTTGTAATCAAGGCCATATTGCTTGATACATTATTAAAATAAAGATTAATATGATTACCTCAAAAGGCATCTTAAAACTACTCAAAGTATAAGTTAAATATTGTTATTAATTCTTATATTTATAAACTATTTGATGGAACTTCCAGGGACGAAGAAAAACTTTCCCTTTACCCTCTGAATGTTCACTGAAAAATCAACTGACAAAGGATAGATTAATAAGAGAAATATCATTTAAATTCATTTACATGCATGGGGAGAACCACAGAGTGGTTACTACCCCAACCCTCCAAGAAAGTACAGAAGCTTATATACCATGTTGACGTTATAGAAAGAATAGGGAGCTCAGAGCTCGGCCAAAAACAGGTTATGGGGGTAAATTAGGTTATGGTGGCAAACCTCACAGGGGAGGAGAACCTGTAGCCTTGTGGCCACATGTGGCCTTCTGGATCCTTGAGTGAAGCCTTTTGGCAGAATTCAAATTCTACATAACAAATCCTTCTAATAAGGTATTTTCTGGGAAGGAGAGAAAAGGAGGCCTAGCTAGCAAGGGTGGTCTTGTGATATAGATGGAACCTCAAAGGTAGAAGCCCTAAGAGAGAATAGATGATAAATCCTTCTTGCAGACTTTCATAGGTATTAGATTCCCAATTAATCTTTCCTAGATCAGATAAGGAAGAACCTCAGAGAAAGCCAGTATGCATCAGTACAGATCTTCCCTACAGATGAAAATTTCCCCCATAAAATATAGTTTTTCAGGGCTACTTCTATTTGTAGGCTTTCTTAACAGAAATCTCAAAGCACAACAAGGAAGTGTATTTTGGGGTTAAATATTTTGATTTCTTTCAAACTTATTTGAATGATATGTAATAACAATCTCTTTTGTTTATTAAATGAAATAGCTGCATTGTCAAGATTTCAGAGAAATAGACTCATGAGCTTTAGTTACTATATTTAATTGGCCCAAAGGTGACACTGAAGTAAATGAACTTTAGAAAAACAATTATAATAGATCAAAATAAAATTTTTAAGTAAAGTGCTAATTTTTAGTATATTTCTAAAACATAGAAATTACTGTGTATGTTTTAAGCATATGGGATTCAGTATACTTCTGATAACTAAGTGAAATAAATTCTTAAAAATTTCTAATGTTTGTAGAACTATGATTGGCAAGGAGAAGGACTTTTGGTAAATTAAGGATGGAAAGAAGTCATAATAATATATCTTAACTATATTCTACAGATGTTGTAGGTAGACTATAAACTCCACAAGGAGAAGGTTCTGGAATGTATGGCTCATACTGTATCCCCAGTGACTAGCAAAGTGCTTTGAACAAAAATGTATGCAGTAAATATGTGTTGAATTAATAGAACTAATAAATGAATAAATATGAATGAATTCCTTTCAAGATAAATCAGATTTTAGGCATGAAAAATCGTCGACAGTGAATAAGCTCTACTGAATTGCAAAGTTCAATTTGGAAAACTTTGTTGCGATATCACTTACTATTGAGGCAAATCCTCACACCAATTTTATTTCAGATTGTGCCTATTAAAAAGACCAGTCTTTGGAATCTTGAAATGTACATCTTCTTCATTTGCATTCTCACCGTTGCATATTATTTTCATAAGGCTTAGCAAAATGCTTTTGTAACCTACAGTTTCTTCATAAAGAGGGCAGTAATTATAGGTGGTTGTTCAGCTGACCAGATTCTCTCTTTTTTCAATAAAAGAAGATGAGAGGGGCCCAAATAATCAGAACTTTGCTTTGTGACTATGGAATCAGATTGAGGGTAGTATGTTTAATATCAATGGTCTAATGACATTAACTTGGATAGCCTGCGGCACTGTCTTTATAACTTGGATAGCCTGCGGCACTGGTATATGCCTATCTGAGAGCTCACTCTGTATCTATGGCTTTCATAAATGTCCCTTTCTTTACTTTCTAATACCAAACAATCCAATAGGATTATTAGGCAGCACTTAGAATATTTAATCTTAATTTGCCATAATTTCCCTAATGGCAAAAATAAGCAAACAAATATCCAAAATTTCAACTCATTTTTTTCTTTTGAAAATTTGTTTAAGCATATTTTTAGATGTCAGTCCTAAAAATATTAGGTCAGAGAGAGGTCAGAGAGAGGTCTCAGATTTTAAGGATTTTCAACCTTATATGTTCAGGTTTCACAATCAAAAGTGAGTATGGTTTGAAGTAATATAAGAGTGATCTGAATGATTATAAACAATACAAGCCTAAAGGCCTAAATAAATGATATTTTAATGAAAGTTAATTCTTAAGTATGCCAAAGAAACCAAAATTTTAAAATAAATCATATTTCATAAGAGATAAAGATAGTATATATATATTTAAGATTCAAATAAGCATGTAAAAGCTCTGCACTATTACTCAAAAGCTTACAAACGCCTTCTGCTTTCAATCCATTCATTATTATTCCCCATAGAGAAATGTGTCTGGCCTCTTGCTTATTAAATTAAACTGTATTATTTTATTTGTTTGATATGCTATCAATTTGATCTCTGAATCATTATAATAAGAAGTAAAACAAATAAATGTTGCTGGTAATTTATAATCATGTTGTGATTTGGCATTAAATAGCAAAATGATCTATCTAGAGGAGGCTGACACAGGATGAACATTAACTTTCAGTCAGTTACTAATTAATGAAGCAAGATAGCACACTGATGAAGTACACAATGGTGATCAAAGAACATTTTAATGTTATCAGATAATGAATGCAATAACCTGCAGAATAAATACAGTCAATTTTAATAAAAATTGGCATGTAATTTGCATAATAGTAATTTCTGTCATTTAAACATAAGGATTACATGACTAATATTTTCAAGGTATAAAGTAAAACAATCCTTAATTGTTGACTTAGTTGGAATTTGAACTCCAATGTGTTACTTAAAGTAGCAATTTAATTTGGTTGCTGTCTAAAAGTACATACTTCTACTGTTTTATGACTTTATAGGTGGTACAAAGATATTTATGTTAAATAACAGGAAAATTCTGAAACTGTTAGCTCTATAACTACCTAAAAACTTAAATCATCTAAACTTCTGACAGTTACCATATAAAACATTTTAAAGTGATCCTAGAAGGTACAAAATATATTTGATATACGTTAAAAGAAAAGCTGCATTTCTTCTGAAGCTGATTGACAATAGTTACCTGCCTATGTGTCTTTGTCTAACTTTTTCCAGCTGGATAAACTCAACTGTTATTAAACTTGACCAAAAAAACATGGTATTATTAATGAAAGTAACCACGATTTAAAATTTTTCACCACAACATCACAGTGCATTTTAATTAGCTGCATGAAAGTTACATTGGAAATAAAAGGAAAATTTTATATGCTAGAATGTAAATTTTTTTGAGTTTGTTATTCATATTTTTGATGGAATAGCACCCTATCATTTGCATACTTCAAAAGTTAAATTATATTTAGATTATCTTCTAAAATTTGAGTATTATGTTTTCTCCCTCTGAAAACTCATCTATTATATGTATTTAATACTACAGTTACATTTATAATATTTCAAACAGTGATTGTAGAAGGTCAAGGAAGTCCTCTAAAATAATTCTAAAACCTTGAGCTAATTTATATATTTAGACAGACAGACAGACAGACATGAATATGGATATTATAATAGTAAGTGAAATCTGAAATCATTGTAATCCTTATGCTATTCAGACACAAAAAATATACATTAAAACACTGGAGGTAGATTTTAAAATAACATATCATATACTCAAGATGAAGGTTTTAAATAGAAAGGAAAAGTTTGATTCAGTTAAACAAACATCTGTTGATTGTCTTCCATGTGTCTGGCCTCTATCAGGTCCTGGATATACATCTGCCAAGTTCATGTTTCAAGAACTGAAGCAGTCACCAATGTAAATAATTAATTGCAATGACACTTACTGGGAACCCAGAGAAGCAATCACTTAGTGGAACCCAAAGGGAAATGAGAAAATTTTCAGGAGACAATAATACTTGAGATTTAAATACTTGAGATGAACAGGGACTTGCCAGGTATGGAAGAGGCAAAAGAGTGAGAAAAAAACAAACAAACAAAAAAACACAAAAGCATGAAACAGCATGGTCATAAGGAAAAATATCAAGTAGTTTTCTTGTAATAAAACATGAGGCTTGTAATGAACAATAAAGTATAAGGAGGAGCTATCGGATTAGCCCAACTCAAGGTCACAGAGGGCCTTACGCACCATGCTGAGGAATTTGGACTTATATCTGTAGATGATAGGGACCTCCATGAGGTTTTATTTAGAAGAGAGTTCTTTGAGAGAACTACTACTGGGTGGAAAGCAAAGGTTATATTGAAGAGGAAGGAGAAGAGTTGAAGATAGGGAGATAAATGACTCCTGAAATAATCTGTACTAGATAAAAGAGGGTCTGACTCACAGCAGTGCCAAAAGAGATGAAAAGAATGTGACACATTAAAAAATTTGTATGAATCGAAGGTATAGGAATTGGTGTTTAATAAGATGTGAAGGGAGTGATGGAGTATGAAAAGTCTACTTTGATTCTCTGGTTAGAGTATAATCACTAACTCATAGGAATCATTCTGAAGAATTTCAGAGATAATGTTAGCAATTAAACTAGCAAACAAGATGCCTTACAAGATTGACACAAATCTTCAGAAGATATCCAAATATAAAAAATACAAACATCATATTATTGAATTTTAAAAGTAAAAATACCTAAACTTTTGCAAACAAAAATATCTTTAAAAGTATGTTGTTAACTTAAAAGCCAAGTCATATCAAGAGCTCATGAACAGAAATGAGACATAGATGCTGAGACAGGAAAAAAAGGGAGAAGAAAGGCGTTTTTCCATATGATCAAGGTTGTGATTATAATTCCATTAATTTTCTCAAGGTCTATACAGAATCGTAGTATGCAGGATCTGGTCAAATTCCAGAGGACTAGGCTTATAGGAGAGTACAGTAGTAGATCTGACAGGGGTATTAGAAGTTATACATAAAAATAGCAAGACACATGTTGAAATAGAACTCTGATGCATTACATCATAGTTTTTCTTACTCCTGAGGCAGCTTCCAGAAAGACATTGTCTAATATTTGAATGTGAAATGGGTCAATACATTATTTTTCTATAAGAAAATAATTGGATTAAGTCTCTTTTCCCTAGTCAGGTAAAAGAAAGAATACAGAAAGCTCAGGCAAATGTGGTGGTGTTGGTAGAGTGGGGGTTTAGGATATTTATTAAAGTGGAGATTTATGTAATATTTTAAATCATTAAAATAGATGACAATATATTATTCTTGTCTGTTAGAAGAGCTGCCTTCAGATGGGAAGAAAAAGTTGAAATGGTCTGTGTGAGTGCCAACTGCTACAACAACAGTATATTCAGCCTGACAAAGTGGTTATCCATTTAGAGATTCATTCACATCAACAACCTCAAATTGCATGCTCTGTGTTGCACAGGAAGGAATTTCATTAGAGCCATTCAAACTCTGATTTCCTTCCTTCATGGAGAACAGACATGGATAATAGTTCTTATCCTCCAGTGAAGATGTTCCTGTGAAAAGGGACTTCCCACAGGTCTCTAAAAACATTAATGGCTAAAAGGGACCAAGGAGTCATCTAGTCTATTACCTGCATTGTTAAGATTGCCAGATGCTTTTCAGATATTGAACATCAGGGGGTAGGGCAAACTATATATATTTAGTTTGTTAAATGTATTTGCATTTATTCAACCAAGAGTTTGACTTGCTGACTGTACAGCTTTTATAAGTATTTAATTTTAAGCAAATACTTCAGAAAAATATTAGTACATAGAATTATAAATCCTTTATTCAATTTTTCCTAATAAAATAAAATACCAGACTCATCTAATAAACACTAGACTGATTCAATCAGAGATATCTTGTAAAGATACTCACTGTAAAGCAGGTAGACCTATTTTTATTATTATGTATATGTGTACATGACACGTCATTGTTTTTAGAGTTTATATAGTTACACTTCAATATTCAGAGAAAGCATAGTGCTGTTATCAGAGTTCTGCTGGAATTAGAGGTCCTTTTATACTTTTATATGCTAAAGTCCTAATGTTGTAATAGTGAAAACTTTTTCTTTGAATTACCTTTTTTTAATGCAAACAAAATTGCAAACATAATTGAGATATATGGAGAAAGAAATCTTAAATGTGGTAACAAGATTTTCTCCTTAACCAAACTCTAACTCAGGCTCCCCTGAACCCTCTGCTCAATTAGGCTCTGACTTTTGCACTTCCGTATTCATCTCGACATTGTCCAGTTCTATCAAGGATCTTGCTAAGTCAGTTTACCCAGAATCCCGCATCCCAGATATCTGATCACCGTTCATATCTAATTGGGTTCCTCATCCTCCACCATCCCTCAGGTGATGTCTGATCACCTGGGCCTGTCTTCACAGGAATCCTTTTAGGTTGGTATGGCCAGAAACCATCCCTGCCCCTAATGTTTCCTCTTAGTAATTTTCCATCCACTGACTCTCACCCTGCTTCTTGCTATAAATTCCCATTTTCCTTGTTGTATTCAGAGTTGAGGCCAATCTCTCTCCCCTACCACAAAACCTCATTGCAGTTGTCCCTACACCTATCATGATTATCCTGAATAAAGTCTGACTTATTGTTCTTTAACAAGTATCACTGAATAATCTTTTCAATAGTGGTAATATTTTAAAATCACATAATCAACACAAAACTATCACTATTGATTAATTGTTAAATTTTATAATATATATTGGAATGTCATCCCTAATTTTGAACCACTTGGCCTTTTTATCTTGGAGGCATTGTCTTCTCTTGGAAAATATTGCTAAAAAATTATATAATTCCTACTACTAATTGATGTTGGCAAAGACACAGAAACTAGAATTTGTGTGCAAATGTTCTCCTAGATATGTGAATGACTATTAAAAAATTTTTAAAACAGGTCTTTTAATGGGTCAAAATTAGATTATCTTTCTTTAACATATATAGATACTTAAATTGATTTTAAAACATGTGTTACAGAATCTAACACAGCTTTAGGGAAATATCACATTGCTTCCTAGAAGATAAAGATGGCCAGAATATTGAACAAAAATGTGCAATTACATATAAAAACAGTTGGAATTTAGGTATTATAGCTTTTGTAGAAAACTAGCCATTTTCTAGCATGATTTTCATAGCAAACACTCTGATCTTTTTATATGTTAATGTGTCTTTTGTGACAATCAAGTTGCTTGAGGATTAGGATAGGAACATTAATACACTTCAAAAGATTCACAACTATGCAGATCTGAATAAAAATGGGAGGGGATATTATTATTCCTGAAATTAGATAACAAAACTTGTAAACTCAAAAAGTACAGACTCCCCAATGTTGAAGGGAAATTATTCTCTCAAAGCAAGGTGAAGCTGTGGTGGAGATATTTGAGGAAGGGATCATGAGGAATGTGGACTCCACTGGCACAGGAGATGCCTGAAGAAACTTGATTTGCCACAATCAGAACCACAGTCCCATTCATTCCAACTTACTAGGTACAATATTGGGAGAAACTGGAAGTAAACTAGGATTGTTGATTATAACGTAGAAATATTTTAATTGCCTTAAAAAGTAAGCACTTTCCATTTGTTTATCAATAAAATACCTTACACATTTAGCAAAGTAAATTGTTGATAAAATATGTCAAATAGGAGGGTATTTTTATGCTTCTGGTTATATAAAGTAATAGTGCAGAGAGATACTTATGTTTGTTCGTTCATAATATACCTAATTTTCTGCCATTTAGAAGAAGTTTGGGAAATCTACATTAGCCCAATAGAACTGACAAAACCTTATATCTGGACGCAATTAAGTAGGCATTCTATATTATTATTTCTTTTTAATTCACAAAAGAGTATTATAGAATATAATAGTTTACTTTTTATTTATTTTGCTAAAAAATCTAATAAATAATGATTGACTAATGTAATAAATGAAAAAAACATTATGAATAAGATTTTTTTCCAAGAAAACAGAAGATCAGGTTATCATTTAAATTTGAACTAATTTTTCTAAACCAGCAATCTTCTAACAGCAATCTTCTAAACCTTAATATAAAAACTGATTGTACTTTCTGATATCTTCCTATTCAATTGTAGTTTCTCAAAATGGATAGGAAGTCTTACAACAGTGTCACTATGTTTTACTTTTGGATTCCCTTACAAAAAATATCACAGATTTAAGAGGTGGTTAGTGTTTTGTTTAATAAAAATTTTAAAGCTTTTTGATAGTCTAAGTCAGGCGTCCTCAAACTACGACCTGCGGGCCACATGCGGGTGTTTTTGCCCATTTGTTTTTTTACTTCAAAATATGATATGTGCAGTGTGCATAGGAATTTGTTCATGGTTTTTTTAAACTATAGTCTGGCCCTCCAACAGTCTGAGGGAAAGTGAACTGGCCTCCTGTTTAAAAAGTTTGAGGACCCCTGGTCTAAGTCATTGTCATGTAAGCCTTTACTGTACTAGTCCATCTTCAATTTCCTATTAATATAAGGATATGATGATGTATTCTTTTGAATAATAAGCAATGGACAATACATAAATGCTTTATTAAAAAAGATAAAAAGGAGGAATTTAACTAAAAATCTTTAAAATTATTTAAGTGCCTTTAATGTTTAATATTATATAAAGAAAAATATCCCTTTTACATACTACCCAAGTGACAATTTTATATTCCACAGGACAATAATTTTTCCTACCTAATAACAGGAATAACATAAGAATATTGGTGACTTCCAAATTTACATCTTCAAAGCTCAGATATTTTTTCTGAACTTCAGATATATATCAATTTCCTACTAGTAATCTTTATTTTTCATGGGTGCTTTAAACTCATTATCTCCCTCCAACCCCATTCTCTAGTCTTCCTCTTGTGTTCCTAATTTTAAGGAATTTTACTACCATACACTCAATGACCCAGGCTGGATATTAAGACTTCTCCCTCTTCTCCACTCATTTAACTAGATTCAATTTCCAAAATCCTTTTTAATTTGTCTAGGCTCTTCCATCCCCAAAGCAGTTGGCTTAGTGTAGGTCCTCTTTTCTTCTCACTAGAATTTTAATTATATCTTGTCTCCCACCCTTCAGTATTAATCATTTCTAACCCATACTTTTTTAAAAAAATGTATAAAACCACATCATTCACTTGCTTAAAATCTATCAATGTCTCTAAATTAACTAAAAGACAAGGTTCAAATTCCTTTTTATGGATAGCATACAGCATCAATTGTGATTGGCCTTTCCCCAGCACTTTTTCTCATCTCTCATATTTATAATTTGCTCCAACAATATTCAATTTTTTGCAGATCTTTTTCACAAATAAGCTTTGTAACATATTCAGTCTCTTACAGTTCTTTCTAGATACATATGATTTTCTATATTTCTAGATCTTTCTGAAACACAGCTTCTTTTATTTTCTTCCCTCATCATCATCTACTTTTTTCCTACCACCCAACCCACCCCCAAATTCTGGGCTAAATTATAAAATAATAAGTTCAATAATCATCACCATCATAATGTTACCTCTGTTTAACTCCATCCTCAGGATGACTTAGGGATTCCCACCCTGTTATTTGCAGTTATAGCCTTTAATATTTAGAATTTTAATTGTATTCAATTGTCAGTTTCTTCCCCTACTACAGGGGTCCTCAAACTTTTTAAACAGGGGGCCAGTTCACTGTCCCTCAGATTGTTGGAGGAACATTGGAGAGTGTGGCACACATTCCATACATGCACACTGTGGGCCTGGGACTAGGCGGGCTGCTAAGCAGGACAGGCAGTGGTGGGCCAGATAAATGTCCTTGGAGGGCTGCATGTGTCTCACTGGCAGTAGTTTGAGGACACCTGCTATGAGCTTCTGTAGGTCAGGGACAAAGGCTTTGATGTCTGAATACCATGCTAGCACAGGATTTAGATCATAATACACCTTAGTAAATAATTGTGAATTAATCAAATAATTAATTAGGAAACATATTTTATTCTGTATTGGGACCATTTTGCAAGTATCAGAAACCAGCTCAAGCAAAAAGGTATTTTATTAGTTGTCATAATCTGAAAGTCCAGTGAAGGTGCTGGCTATACATACTAATGGACCAGAGATTCCACGATATTATAGTATTTCTTCTCTCTCTCTCTCTGCCTATCAGTCCTGCTTCCCTCTTCACTGAACATTCTCTTCAGTGAACATTCTCTGTTCACTGAATGTTCACTGAACATTCTCTTCAGAAAAGACAGACTCTTTTCACTTGACACCAGATAGTCCCAGAAGGTCTGGACTGATCTAGTCTTTGGAACTCATAATTATAGAGAAATACTCAGGGAACTTTCTAGTAGCTCTAGTGAATTTCCTAGGAAAATAGTGATTGGCCTGTCCTAGGAAACATGTCATTGCCTGAAGTAAGGTCAGTTGTACTCAAGACACAAAACCCAACATCATTACAAATTGTTAAAGAGGTGACAGACTGACCAAACATGTACATTTGAATGATTTCAAAATGATTTTCATTAAGTGAATGATTTACCCAACAAAATTTTCCATTTTCCTAAATGTAGAATCTTAAAAATTCTGAAACTTCTTTAGGAAATAATTGAATTTGTTAAAAGTTAGGGAATATAAAATAGTTCCTAATATCATCAATGATTCTAGTTTCTGCCTTTCTCTAATATCTATAGATATCCTCTTATATATAATTTAATAGTTTTACAATGGCAGTATTATAAATAGAATAGCTATAAAGATGCTTACATAAAATAAATACTCGTTTGAACTAATTCAAAGAACATAACATTTTACTCATTGCTTAAAGAGATGTTTACAGAATGAATACAGGATATTCTCGTTAAGTAACATCAGAAACAGCTTTTGCTAAACACTCATGCCATTTAAAATGATCTATATGGTACAATTTATATGATCACATGTTATGAACAAAATCACCTATCACAACAGTTTAAGTATTTAAGTACAAATTGTATGGCACAATTTTTTTGGTTCCAGAGTAGATGTTTTGCCATTATCCCACAGTGAAGGTAAAGAAAAACAAATGAGAATGAATGTGAGAGGGCAAAATGCCTAAAACAACTTGAGGCCTTTGAAAGGTTTAATTATACATATCAATTTTTTTCAAATAAACACAGCAATATAGATAATTTAGTCAGCCTTGTTTTAGAGTTATAAATGTATATACTGGCTGATCAAATGGCTGAAAGATTTCTTATACTGACATGTTTTTATCTTTATCTGTTATAAATCTATTTCCTTCTTTAAAACTCTTAAGTTTTCTATTAACAAAACAAAAATATTTGCTCTTTGTACATTTCTATTGGGATTCATATGTTAGATCAATAGAGTACATATCATTTGTCAAGATATATTTTAAGTTAGAGAAATATGAAATTATTTGGAATTACTAGCATTATGGCCCAATTTTTATAATTCTAATTGAAAAAATATCTAGTTATGCATGCTGTGGTAGTTTCGTAAAAACAAATTATATCTTTGAAGGTTACAAATTTAAACACACTTTGCAAATTATGATGACCTATGGTCGTTCTTTTCACCTTTAAAGACTAATCTTGAGCTACAAAAGAAAAGTATTCAGATGTTATACTCTAGAATGGGAGAGGATTTTCTAATCTTAAGACAATATGAGAAACTGCTAATTTTAGTTTAAGCAAGACTCAGATTGAATGCTACATTTTATATGTTGACTATATTTAGAAAAATATCATTTTGTGATTGAGTAACAAACCACTAAGAATAAATACATTTACAAATAGGTACTGAAATAGTATGAGTTTATCTTATTGTAATCTAGGTTCCTCTTGATCAGTCATTCTCAACTTTCTACCCCTAAATGCTTTTAAAGATTTTTAAGAGGCATATATTCAAAAGAAAATTTTAGTTTTAATCATACTCTGGCTGCTAAGGTCTGTATATTTGTATCCCCCCAACATTATTAGAAAGTGACAAAGTACTTGGCTCAATTATGTTCCTGTCTTAGTATTTTGTAGAAAGTAGAACTTGAAAGTGATAAAATGGGATATTGAGCTGAAGAAATTTCTAAGATGTCAAAAGATAGTTTGGCTTCTCTTGAGTGCTTTTAGTAAAATGTGAGAAGAGAAAAATAATTTAAAGACAAAATCATTAATCTAAAGGAAACAGAACTTAAAAATTTGGAAAATTCTCAGTTTATCTATATTATAAGGAATGAGAAAGTGTCCTTGGGAGAGAATAGTAAGGCTGTGGCCAAGAGACTGATATGGAGATTAGTTTGCATAGGCCATCTCTGTGAAAGCCAGGAACTATTCATCAATACAATGAAAGAATGATCCCTATAGCATTTCAAAGATCATCAGGAGCTGCCCCTCTATCACAAACCCAGAGTGCAAGGATCTTGGGCACAGAACAATTTCAAAGGAAGAGCCACTGCTGCCCAGTGCCACTTCATATCACAGGCTCTGCTCCCTCACTCTATTGTCATATTCCTCAGTTGCGCCATGGGGGACACCAGCTGACCCTGGTGCAGCATGCAGTGTACCCAGCAAAGCTATGAACTGTCCCCATCTAGATTTCAAAGGACAACCTGGAGAGCCATGAGGCCCAGGAGGAAAACTACTTCATAGGTAGAGTCACTACAGAGAGATACCACTAGGGCAATGCCCAGTGGAACCATGGGGGTAGGATATCCCTGAGACATCAGACTAGTAGGGCCACCAATGCAAGATTCCAGCCCAGGTGAGCCACAGCACAAGCCCCAGGCACAGATTGCAGAGGTGGGGCCACCACAGAGAATCTGGATGGTGGTGAGGCCAAGCACAGAGCCACCACAGGTGTGGTACTGTCCAAAGCTGTGGGGGCAGGGCCATCACCCCAGATGTGCTGGAGGGAAAATCCTCAAGTCAAACAAGATCATTCTCAAGCTTTAAAGTTTGGGACATACTTGGGACCTGTTACCCCTTTCTTCTTTATTATGTTTCCCTTTTGGAATGGTAATGACTGTTCTGTGTCTGCTCCACCATTGTAATTTGGAAGCACATAACATGTTTGATTTCATAGGTTCACAGCTGGAGAATAATTTGTCTCAGAATAAATTGTACCTTAAGTCTCATCCATACCCAGTTTAGTTATATTTAGATGAAATGTTGTACTTGGATTTTAAAGTTGATGCTGGAGTGAGTCATGACTTTGGAGGCTATTGGGATGGCATGAATGTATTTTGTATGTGAGAAGGACATGAATATGGCAGTGGGTGGTTAGGGATAGAATGCTATGGTCTGAATGTTTGTGTCCTACTCAAAAATTATATGTTGAAATCCTAACCCTCAAGGTGATGGTATTAGAAAGTGGAGCCTTTGGGAGGTGATTAGGTCACAAGGGTGGAGCCTCATGAATGGCATTAGTGCCCTTATAAAAGAGCACCAGAAAGCTACCTTGTTTCCTTCCACCATACAAAAAGGTACCATCTATGAAAAAGCAAGCAGGCCCTCAATAGACACAGAATCTCTCAGTACCTTGATCATGAACTTATCCTCCAGAACTCTAAGAAATAAATTTCTGTTGTTTATAAGCTATCCAGTTTATGGTATTTTGTTATAGCCACCTGAATGGACTAAGACATTGGCTAATCACAGAAACTCTTTAAAAGGTAATTTTTAAATTTCAAATAGCCAATTTTCTACTGAAAAACATTCTACAGATAAGATTGCAAATAACTTAGTGATTTCAGCTGAATGTAATATTTCTTTCTTATATAATCCCTAAAAATAGGAATCTGAACGTAGTTATACTTTAGTACATTTATCACTATATACATCATGATATATTATGGAGATGATTTGATTAAATGCTTTCATTTTTTTAAAAAAAGGGTGGGTGATAAATGTTTCAAAAGCAGTCCTTTTTAATCTTTTTGGTACCACTTCCTTGTCAAAGACAAGAGTCATAACTCAAACCAATTCTGACAATTCTGTCACTTCCAAAAGTGATTTGTTATGGTTAACTTATGCAAATATAAATGTTTACAAACTAATTTATTGATTTGACAGAGCTTACATTTTACCTCTTCAGGAACAGGAACTTTGCTATATTTTAGAGTAAGTGAAATCAAACTCAAAAACAAAAAACAAAATAAAACAAAACTTGCTATGGCTTGTACAGATGAAATTAATATATTTAGCAGGAGATATATGACCCTTTGGTTGTCTTAGAGGTCTTTATACTTCTGAAAAATCTTTCACCATTCACATATCAAAGTCAGGAAATGTTAACTTAAGGGTCCTTTAAAGGCTATTGTTAATCAGTCAAGACATTAAAAAAAAAAAAAAAAGATTAAGAGCACCTTTTAGCCATGCTTCCTACAACACAATATCACCTATGCTATTTGGACTCTTTATTATTAAAATATACTTCTTGCTTGCCAAGAAATCCTTAAAGTGAAGATATCAGTGAATATTACTTATAAATACACTGTTGAATGGCTAGGTTCCTTTTTTCAAAAATATATCATTTAGATTTATATATGTACGTTAATTCCTTTCTTTTCTTTTTTTTTTTTCTTTGCTATCTAGTTTCTGACACTTTCTCTTGTGTAGAAAATACTACCTTGACCAAATAATGAGCACAAAATTCTGCAGTTTTTTTCACTGAGACTCTTTGATCTCTTCCTTTTTTTCTATGTATTAGAATAATAATTTCCTGGGCAACACTGAATCCCAACCTTAATTTCCTTCTGAACCTCACAATTGTTTTCCTATTTTATATTCAAGTCATAGTATGTCTCCATCAGAATTAGAGGGTTCCAATGTCAGTAACCCAACTGCATTTCCCAAAAGTTGGCTTCAAATGCTGATCACATAAAACTGCAATGAAGTGGTACCAGGATAAAAATGATTTAAATAGATTTGGCCACTTCTGTATGTTAGGAAGAGAGGCACTCTGCTGAGTGATCTAGGGCATCAGAACTTGGCTGTCACATAATTCCTAGCCTCAAAGATTTTTTTACTAAAATTTACATTTCTACAATTAGGTTAGTCTATAATTTTTTTTCTTAACAGGTCTGCGTGTCAGGTATTTTTCTTTATTTAGCCAAATGGTGGGTGGAAGAATCTGTATTCGTCTTGTTTGCAATTTAATGCTATTTTTAAAACCTAAAATCAATTTTAACATCTTCATAGCTACTACAAACTATCCTAAGTTGTTTTTAAAAAATCGTAGATATCCAAATTTTCCAACAAAATTTTCTTTCATTGTCTAATTAAATTATTTTAAAAAGTAATCAAGACATATAGGAATAACATTTATCGCATGTCGGGCTGGTGGAAGAGGGGAGGGGGCATGGGCAATATACATAACCTTAACATTTGTATCCCCATAATATGGTGAAATAAAAATAAATAAAAAATAAAAAAAGAAGAAATTAAAAAAATAGAATCAATTGAAAAAAAGTAATCAAGAAATAATAATGAAGATAATTTGGGGGATAATTTATAGGGAAAACCTTTTCTTTTCTTTTTTGGTTTTTATTTGCAAAGGATAGTAGTCTTCCATAAAGATTTAACAATATATAAAGCATTACACACACATGTGAGGGGAAACATGCAAAATGATTTTCTACCTTCTGTCATTTCTAAAGCAGGTCAAAACAGTATCACAATTGATAAATTTCCAAAAGCAGTTATAATAAACACTTAAAGGAAAATTGCAAACTGGTCTCTAAAAAATGAGAAAATATTAAATATTATATCAAATATTTTAGTTTTGGATCTAGTGTAACTAATTATTTTCAAAACTACACTGTTCATGCACTAGCAAGTTGATATGTGTTTCTTTCCATTTGGAAAGGAGCCTGTTTTTAAGAGAAAATGTATTATTGGCCACAAAAATCTGAAATAGTGTAGTAAATTTAATTTATTATCAATATAGTATATTTTACTTTTAAATCATAAGCTATGTTGCATATACAGCAATCATACCTGAAACAAAAGAAAAAAATACATAGAAACAATGGCCTAATTTGCTGAAATGTCTGTAGCTATTAATTTGACATTAAATAAAAAAATGACATAACATTAAATAAATGTTAATGTGTCTCTTCTATTTTTACATTTGTCGTATATTCTTATTCTATCTTTAAAATTTTTAAATGATAAAATATGCACTTCCAGAGTGAGGTTATAGTTATTTATGTAATTGTCACTAGTGCCTAATCACCTTTTAAATAAAAATGAACATTCTATTTATTGCAGAACAGTGTTCTTCATTACCAAAATATAAGCAGATTGAATCAAAGAAAGTAACCTAAGTCTCTTCTCTTCTACTAAAAAAAGTAAGCTCAAACCATTCTTAGGAATCATCTATTACCTACTGCAGTTAAATCTGCTTCAGTATGTTAAAGAGAAAATACCTTAAACTGAATTTCAAAAATTCCTGTTTTTAGAATCCCCTATTTTCCACCTCTACGTTGGTTCTTGCCCCAATCTCCAATCGCTCTACACTTTCTCATACCACACAGTTCAGACAATTTTTTCGGTTCACGACCTCAAGGCCTCACATTTCATGGCCTAAAGCTTTATACTCAGCTACCTTCCAATTACAGAATGCTTTTGTGTAAGGAAGAATCTGGGGCCAACTGTTAAAAATAACTTTTTTTTATTCCAATCACACTTGGCTATTAAAAACTAAAGGCTATGTATAAAAATAAAGTATATTCATCAGATCCATGGTGTTGTTAAAAATAATTTAGAAATGATACAATATAGGATGAAAAGTTATGTGATCTAAACTATAAAGTTGTAAGAATAGAGAAAGTTCTGGATAGTATCGAAGGTACCATATATAGATTCTACATAGTACCTATTCTCTCTTTAAAATTATTTCAAGAGTAAACTATAAACTTTTATATTATAAACTAAATATAATATAATTTATATTAAGGAAACTCAAATGGGAGATTGCATTAGAACATTTAAGTATGAGAGTCTTCCTTCATTCCACAGTTTATGTTTCATAATTAGTGAACGTCTCAGATGACTTTTTATGATGTACAGGGAGGAAAGAAGAGGAACTATTTGAAAATGGTTTAATGTAAAAGTAATCTTTTGGCTCTTTTAACTGAAAGGGCTAGCACAAGGTGGGGCTGATTCACACCTCATATATCACAGCATCTCCGTCTGGGCTATGCTTCTTCCAGGTATGAGTTCTATCCTTAGCTGGTTTCCAACGTCATAGTCAGACAGCATCAGTCATTCTAAGTATTATATCTTGGCACCACCAAATCAAGAGGAAAACTGAAAGTCTCCTATTTAGCCACCCCTGTACCCAAATATCCCCTTGAGATCTAGTGGCTCTAATTGCACAAGAAATGAGATGTGGTGACTAGCTTAATCCAATTAAAATCAACTTCAACCTGTTAGTGGTACCAACAACACATGGCTAGAAAGCATGGTTTGCTAAAGAATATTTAGGACATTTAAACAGCAAGATTAGAAAAGGTACCTGATAACAGAAGTTCAGTAGAGCAGATGCCACATATTATTAATAGTTATGGTAATTATAGACAACTTTATTAGTAACTAAAAGAAGCTATAAAGTTATACAACAAAGTTATTAAGCTCTTTGTGTCTCTGGGTCTTAATTTGTAAAACTGGGTCATATCTTTACATTTCAATGTGAAAATCTTAAAAAAGTCAACGTGAATTAGAAGGGATGTTATTAAGCAAAACAGGAAGAAATACATAAAGGAAAAATAGGCTTATTTAATTATAAAATGTCTATTTCCTGGAAAGTTAAAAAAAACAAAGCAATGATAGCCTAAGAGATATATTTGTAAAATCTCTGGCATTAAAATAAATGTATGACAAGAAGTACCTGTAGTTTATACAAAAATGACAAACTAATAAAAAAAATTATAAAAAAATATGAATAAGATTTTCACAGAAGAGGAAATATACCCCATTGATATACTTCTCTAATGATAATCTACCTCTCTACTAGTAGGGGAAAACAAGCTAAAGCAATTATGGAATGACTTTTTCATTTTTCTGAATAGAAAAAATTATAAAGAATAATAACATGCATTCAGGTAAGGATTAAAAAATTATCACTCTACCCATTGTTGGGATTGTGAATCACTACGATCTTTCAGAAAATAACCTAATAGCATCAATTACAATTAAATCTCAGATACACTTTCCAATGGAATTATGTAATAGGATATTTAATGGTATTGTGTGGAGAAAAATTATCTTTGCCTCACTCATCACTAAGTTCATACCTTATGCTCCTATAACAAAAGACAAATTAACAGAAAACATACAAATAAATTTAATACAGGCTTTATATGACATGAGAGGCTTCAGAAATGAAGATCCTCAGAAACATGGAAACCTATGTATTTTTATGCTTAATTTGATGAAGATGTGGATATTCATGGAGAAGTATGATTGGACAAAGTGGGTATGATCTAATGGTAATAAATGCAGGGTGGGAAGGCTTCACAATGCCTGTTTGTGAACATTCTTCTCTGTGTCCCTGTGTCTTCAGTGATAAGGACATATAGGGGTGGGTACCTTTGGAACTAGGTTCTTATAACCTACTTCAAGGAAAGGTCAGCTAGATTTTACAGCTTGCTTCAGTAGGTAAGGGGTGAGGGAAAGGTGAGAATAAACTTCTTGCTTCTGATGTTTTCTCAAATGATAAGGTGCCATATTTTGGGGATAATATGTTCAGAACCCCATCAGTATTCAGATAAACAACATTACTCTCCTGATATTTATGTATAATCTCCATCAGTATAATAACTATGCTTTTTATTTTGATATTATAATTGACCATGATAGCATCTCAGTTAATATTCAATCACAGATACAAAATTGTTGGTGAGGAATGCCAGAGGAGAATTATATAGGATTATTTCAGCTCTAACCTCATTGCTTTGACTAACAAAATAAACATGTTATTGAAAAGTTATCAATTATAGATTTTTAAGTCAAATCTAGAAACTGATTATAAAACAGAATAGTAAAGATGAATCATTTATAAAAGAAGCACAAATGAGAATTACTCTTTCTTAATTTAGATATCTATATGAAGAGTCTATTTTTAATAGATCCTATTTATAACTTGTTTTGCTTAGCTGGCATATAATATCAAGGAGAGTGCATTTATTTCAAATCAAATACTAATAAGAATTTCCATTTATTAAATTTTCTTTTTTAGAAAAATTTTAATAAGGCCAATATCAAAGTATAGATTAGAAATGACTATTGTTATGAGACAAAATAGAAAATATCTTGTTACCAAGCTACTGAGACCTGACAGACACACACGCTATTTGTAAACCCCGGGGCAATGGACTTTCTGTGAAGAAAGCAGTAAAATAGCTACAGTCACTCTTTGGAATCAAGCCCCTATATTCTGCATTAGCCCTGCTTGGTTTCTCCTAAGACCAAAGAATTCCTTTTTAAAGTATAAAAGTAATGAAGAGATGAATTTATACAATACAGCAAACTCAAAGTGTGCTCAAGTAAAAATGATCTAGAGAAGGTATTGTAAGAGAAAGAAGCGCAATGTTAAATAACCAATTCAAGACACAGATTCAAAAGACTTTGAAGATAATACTCTAAAATTTGCACAACAGAACACTGATTCAGTTATTCTGTTATCTAAAAACAATGTAGGTCCTTAAAATTGCTTTACACTGAAAAACATTTAAATTGGCTTTTATAATAAAAACACACAAGAAATTACCTGGGCAACTGTTGGAATTTTCCCTGAGCTATATTAATTGTGCATATTAAAGGAATAAGGTGGAACTCTGGTCATCTATGTAAAAACAAAACAAACAACAACAACATAAAAACACATTTACAAGGAAGAAAAGGAAACAAAGCTGATATTTATTACCTTAATTATTTTTAATTAAATCTTATGGTAATATCAGTAGAAAAATAATCATCTTTTTCTTCTGTCCCCATATTAATGAATTAAAACTCATAGAATCTTGACTCTTTTTATCCCTGAGTCATTCTACACTTGATCTTAGCCCAAAGAACCAGAAACTGTGCCCTGAGTCATCTTTATATCATTAAAGTGGCATTTTCAACCAAAACAGTGTCTTAAGTCCAGGGTTTTATTTGTAGTTCCATCAAATAAGTATTTGCTATACATGTTGTTCATGAGATACTTATATCATTTAAAAACTTTTAAATATTTAATTTTTAGAGTAATGTGGAAAATATAAGAAAAATATAAAAATATTATTAATACAAAAGTGCTTTTTATACAGCTGATATAATTTCAGTTAAGTATAGACAATTTAGCACTTTATCTTTTGTCATTTGATATTAATTTATAAAGTAGTACTCACACTTTAAGCAATTTCCTGTTACGTGCCTTTCACTGAAAATGGTTGATTGTGTCTAAAAGTTAAATCATTGATATTGAAATTATTCAATGTCTTTGAGATCCCATATTCTTTCAATAAAGAAAACATGACTTGTGAATAATTATGATACTGTTAAGACATATATAGATCAAAATGGCAGATTATAATGGTAACATTTGGGGCACTTCTCTGCAATCAGCCTCTTTTCCACTGTTTTTTGAACATTTGAATCACGTGTCTTTCCTCTTTCTTCTGCCACAGTTTATTGGAGCAGAGGTAGACATTTGACCATAGAGTTATATTATGATAATCAAGCTCCATAAGAGTTTTACTTATTGCAGAGCAAAAATCTAAGGTAAGCAGAGGAACCATCTTTTGGGTTCTGCTCCAGGAGGCTGGATCAAACATATAAAAGAGAGTATAAAGCTGAGAGATGGTGATACCAGGAAGAGAGCCAGAGGGAAAGAGTCATAATTTCTGTTCCTGATGGCTTCCAAGATCCCAGAATCTCCACAATATCCATAATCTCCACAATTTTCCATGATATCCAGTTGGACTTCATTTCCACAACATTGCTGTATCCTTAAATATTTGAGCTACTCTGAATGAGTTTCTGATTCTTGGAACCAAAGAGCCTTGAGTAAAATCAAGAAGACTAAAATATTCTTGGTCAATATTTTCATGACTAAAATGAGAATAATTTAAAGGGAAAACATACAATCATTGTCACTATCAGAATTCTCTTAGGTGTTAGGACTGGATCCTTCTGTAAGTCTACCAGTATCTGTTGGAACTCCTAGAGCAGACTTTGGAGCAGGTAACAGTACTTAAGCAGAAATTAATAGTTGAGAAAAGGTCATGAGGCGAGCAGGGGAAGGCATTAGGAAAGAGGAAATGGGAATTGGGAAAACACAAAAGATCACAAAGTTTCACATGGGCAAGAGTAGCTTTCACGTACAAGTTGTACAGATCCCAAAGGGAAATATAAGCTGCAGTATGAGAAAGATATGCATCTGCCAAACAAGGTCCAATTTCGATTGTAGAATTCAAGGGTAAGTGGCATAGCAAGTAGATAATGATGTTCAAGTCAGGCAGAGCTATTTAGACCAAATGTGTGCTTCTGGATATCTAGGCTCATGTTGCCATGGAAGATTTTCTGTTTTAATTTAATTCCCTTTTTCTTCCATAAAGAACAAATAATGTTGATCCCTCCATTAAAATTTACCCTTTATAGCATGAATTATATGTTTATAATTATATTTAAATAAGAGGGAGAAGGAGAAAAATTAAATCATGTGTTTTTTTAACTTTGAAAAAAATGTATTTCCAAATACAAAGCTATAGGAAATTAAAATGGAGCATGAAAATTATAGAAATTGAGTAATTTTATAGGTTTCTGGTATGTGCTTATTATCAGAAATTGTATTTTACAAAGCAAGAACTACATGGGAGAAAAATACAGAGATTAAAAATGACCATGTACAACTACTTTTTGTTAAAAATAAGCATATTTCTGTGAGTATACTCCTTAAACTTCATAAAATGTAAAGGAATACCCTAAGATAATTGAGCTATACCCATCACAGTATATTAACTAATGAAAGTAAACCATACTGTTAATATGAATTGCTAAACAACTCATTAAATGAACAATTGAATGAATAAAAATATAATATGGAATTATATTGAAATCTAGCAATTAGAAATTGGCATGACAGTTGATAGATCAACAATGCATCAGTGTTTTATTAAACAACCTAAGTTTGCAGTGGAAGTCACCAAGGAAAAAGGCATATACAAAACAACTATAAACAACTTCTTTTTGAAGATATAATTGATAATTTCCAATATAAAGCTTGAAAATTTAATCATTTGATATGAGAATAAGACAATGGACCTCTAATGAATAAAGGCAAGTCAGGAAAATATAAAAGAAATCAATAAATTCCCTTTAGTTTTGAAAATACTAGACTAGAAAATACTGCACCAATGCTTTTAAGGTTACTTTCAAGATATCAACATAATAATGCCAATACAAAACAAAATCCTATAAAAGTATACATTATCACTATGGGCTGTTTTGAAAGAATAAAATTTCACAGGTAATATCTCAATATTTAAAATAATGCATCCAATCTAGAATATGTGTATTACTAAATAACACTTGGTTTCCTGAGGAGTAAATACTCCTACCAGATAGCCAGCCAGTAGATTCTTCACACTCATTTCACAAATAAGCAATCATAACTAAATATTTTAGAAATACCAGTAGAATTGTGTTGATAGATGATGATTCAGGTGCTTTTAGTTTATGAGAGAAGCAAGTAAAGGGCTATACCAGTTAGGCACCTTATCGAGGCAAAAGAATATCAAGACTAGTAAGAATTAGGCCATAGGGAAAATAAAGAATAACAGATATAGAAATTGTTTGTACATTGACCTCAATGATCAAATGGGAAGGCAAACTGCAGAAACTGGTGTGAGCCATTATTATGGTACACACATCAGTGTGCATGTGTGGTACAAAGAGCTATTGATAAGAAGCTGCCCTTTGCTGTACATTATAACTTGTTCCCTAGTTCACAATTGGACAAGAGAAAAATAAAGCTGACTGGATATAGCATATAATTATTTGATATATGTATGTCTGGTGATACTAAGGAGCTACAACTACAGAAGGAAAGGGTGAAAGATTAACATGAACCCAACTAGTATCGTTTAACATTAACCAGAAACATGAGAACATATTCGTGTGTAACATAAAGTGTTCATCCCAGGATGTTCTTCGCACATAGGATTTCCTCTCTTTCCAAACACCACGTTTAACTCCTTAAATACCAATCACTCTAGCACCACCGATTTTCTTAATCATAATTATGCTAATGTATAATATTCATTGTCTCCTTGAAAGTTTGGCTTTGTCCTCTAACAATTAATTTCCTATAATCAATGAGCATAAAGTGTCGTGGTTTGGAGATGAATGAGTTCATAAGAAACATCAAGAAAACAGTCATGAAAAGTAATGTAGGCAAAATGATTGTAAATAGTCCCAGCAGAGTTGATGAAATACTGGACAGCCATGATTAGAAATTTTTTTCTTAAAAGTTTTATGGTGAAGGGATAGAATGATACCCTATTACCCACAAGTGAAGAAACAAAATTAAGAAACTTGCTAAATGGTTTTACTTGATAAAAAAATAATCAAACATATCAAAACAAAAAGTTATTTATTTCTTTGTTTCTCAGATTATGGTACAAGGACTAGCAGCATAGGCATCACCTGGCAATTTACAAGAAATATGTAATCTCAGACCTAACCCCCTTTTTCTTAAATCCAAATCTGACTTTTTAACAAGCATGCACATTAAAGTTTGATACACACTGGTCTAGATGACCCTAAACTTTAGAGTTTTATATACTTTATAAATGTCTTCAGTTATCAGAATTAACTATTATTCAAAGCCTCTGGAAATACTTAGGAAATCATCAAAATTTCTTTTTTACCAGATAAACAAATATACATAGAAATTTATGACAAAATTAAGAGAATTCTAAATATAGGATAAATCACAGACCACATACATGTTACTTACAAAATATATATGAAAAGGAAATTCCTAAAGTAATTGCAGCAGAAATGAGCAGAAAGTGCAGCATTTGAAAAGAATTTTAATCTGCAAACACTGCTGTTGCTTAGAGTATCAAAAGTGGTGAGTGGATATTCACCTTCAGATTGATTGTCTGAAAGAGAGCACTGGAAATCAACAGAGAGATGACAGGAGGTTCCCAGAGTGCAGGAGAGGGAAGTGGGGTAAGCTGCTTGGCAGGATCAAAGGCACCAGCATGTGGGGAAGGGACAGAGGATAGAAACCCAGGGCTTCACACTTTACCAGTGGACATTGCAATTGGAGCTGCTGGAAGTCCCCTCTACTGCAGCAGACCTCTGGACTGACACAGGGAGCTGATGAGAGACTATGCAGAAGAATTGCTAAGGAAAGAAGGCATACTAGGGTCCTACTGGTTCCCAAACCATAGTCACTGCAGCTGATACCACTTTTAGGTCCCAGACCTAAAGTGCTACATTTACCTAGGGGTCAAAGCCCTACTAGTCTGCAGAGGGACTGGGGAGGCCTGGCACATTCGCACATCTCATGGGTAGGTGTAGCACAGCCTCACTGCTGCCAGAAGACCTGAGTAGAGCAGATGCCCATGATCCCAGAGCCACTTGTTGCTGCCAGGGGAACTCCACCCAACCACACATTTGGAAAGAGTGCCTGTGGTCCTAGGTGCCTGCCACTGTTGTACGAGTGTTGTAGCACACCAGAGTAATGCCATCACCAATGGAGCTGGGTGGACAAACAATTGCATCACCACACACTGACCCCCCTATTGTCATTGACAGCCCTGGTGGGGTGAGTGTTCACACCCCACAAGCCAACGACCACTGCCAACCACAGGGGAACAGGCAGAAGCAGGGGAAAACATTAGTTTAAAGACTCATAGTGCACCCACCCCTCTTTTCTTTGGTAATTCATCTAGAGTAGGACTCAAGCACACCACCCAGAGACCTCTATTTCTCCTCACTGAGCAACAGAGTTCCCCATAGAGGAGAATAGGTCTACGGCAAAGCTATCTGTCTTGAGCTGACAGAAGAGGTTTCAGATGAGAAAGAAATAGCATGAGAACTGTGACAACATGAAAATAAAAAAAGGCTGTTTTGACACCCCTAAAGGATCACAACAGTTCTCTGGCAATGAACTCCAACCAAAAGGAAATTGTTGAAATGTCAGATGTGGAATTCAGAATATGGATGGCAGTAAGATCAATGGGATTGATAAGAAATTTGAAAACCAATACAATGAAATGAAAAAAAAAAAATTCAGGACATGAATGAACAATTCACTAAATAGATTATATAAGAAAAAGTATAACAAAACTTTTAAAAATGAAAGGATCATTTAGGGAATGTCAAAATACAGAAGTAACTTTAAAAAATAGACTAGATCAAGCAGCAGAAATAATTTCAGAGCTTGACAACAAGGCTTTCAAATTAACCCAGTCAGCAAAAATGTAGAAAAAATAATCCTGAAGAATGAAAAATATATCTAAGAAATATTGTATTATGTAAAGCAAATAAATATAAGAATCATAGGTATCCTTGAGGGAAAAGGAAAAAGGACAGAAAGCATGTAAAACCTATTTGAGGAAATAAAAGAGAAAAAGTTTTCAAGTATCACTACAAATTTAGACATCCAGATACAAGAAAGTCATGAAACACTTGGAAGATTCATAGCAAATAGGACATCATCAAGGCACATACTCATTAGTTTCGACAAGTCTATGGAAAGGCAAGTGACTTAAAAAAGAAAAACCAATAGACTAACAGCAAACTTTTCAGCAGAAACCTTACAAGCAAGAAGGAATTAGGATCCCATTTTTAGTCTTCCTAAACAGAATAATTGCCAACTAAGAATTTTGTATCCTGGAAATCTGTGTTTTATAAATGAAGGAAAAATAAAGTCTTTCTCAGACATGATAAGAAAACGCTAAGGGAATTTGTTAGCACTAGACCTGTCCTACAAGATATGTTTAAAAGTGCTCTTTACATGGAACACAATTAAAACTAACCAGTGTAAAAACATTAAAAAGTTAAAACTTACATATCTTATAAAACTGTAACACAAAGGAGAAAACAAAGCAACTAGGGAACAAGAAATATAAAGACCAGAACAGTGTCTCACATCAATACTAACATTGAACGTAAATGGAGAAAAACAAAAGAAGATAGACAAATAGCCAATAAACATGTGAAAAAAATGCTCAACATCACTAATCATCAGTGTAATTCAAATTAAAACCATAATGAGATACCACCCTATCAGAATAGCCATTATTAAAAAGTCAAAAAACAATAGATGTTGGTTTGAATACAATGACAAGAAAATGCTTATACACTGTTGGTGGGAATGTAAACTAGTACAACCTCTATGGAAAACTGTATGAAGATTCATCAAAGAACTAAAAGTAGACCTTCTCTTTGATCCAGTAATCCCACAACTGGGTATCTACCCAAAGGAAATGAAGTCATTTTATCAGAAAGACACCCGTACTCAAACGTTTATCCCAGCACATCACAAAGACATGGAAACAACCTAAATGCCCATCAGTGGGATAAAAAAAGTAAAATATACACATAACACACATCCCATGAAAGATTACTCAGCCATAAAAAGGAATGAAATAATGCCCTTTGCAGCCACTTGGATGGAATTGAAGACCATTATCCTAAGGGAAATATCTCACAAATGGAAAAACAAATACCACATGTTCTTACTTATAAGTTGGAGATAAACAAAGGGTATATATGGTCATAAGGTGGTATAATGGGCATTGAAAACTAAGAAAGAGAGAGGGTGGGAGGGGGGTGAGGGATAAAATCGACCTATTGGGTATAATGTACAGTATTCTGGTTACAGGTATACTTGTGCCCCTTAAATCTACTGAAATTTAAAAAGAATATTAATGGCTGAGCTTTTAGCATTGAAAAAATGGCTACTTTTTACCAAAACACAATTATATTTAGAATGCAAACAATAGAGATCAATCACATGTACCAATCATCTACAGATTAATGTAATTCTGGTGAAAGAGTTCTATTTTCATTTCTTATTAAATAACAGCATCCTGTTGAAGAAAAGAGATATGTCCAAAATTATCACAGAGAAGTAAAAATGACTGTAATATGTAATTACAATTAATAAGGATTAAAAACTGAAATCTGGGTTGACTGGAATCTGTGTTGATTAAAAATGAGCATCCAACTTTGTCTACAAAGTTTCTTCTGGTCACTCTATTTTATTTGTGTTTGCATCTTATTTTCCTAATCAGAAGATTTAAAGAGGACTGGCAATGGCTCAAGATTACTCAGAAGGATGAAGATCATATCATCAGCAACTAATTATATGGAGATTATTCAAAAGTGTTGGCTAGCTATAAAAAATAATTTGATAAGAAAATTAAGTGCCAGAGTAAAAAGAAGCATTCAGAAATTTTTTTGGAAAACAGATTCTAATTTCAGTCTCACAATCTATTAAGCTGTAACAACAAGTACTATTAAGGAATAAATCAAATCTGGTAACCAAATCAGGAAAGGAAAGCCAAATATTTTCAAATCCTATACTCTGGGAAAGGGCAGTTTCTTAAGTTATGAATATAACATTCTACACCTTCACCAGAAGGACCATTTAATTCAGTTTTGAGTTAGATTGTTATGCAGATGTTGCACAAAAATAATTTAAAATTCTAATTATTTTTTGTCAAAATAAGGTATACCAGATATTACACAGTAAGGTTTGGTCATTACCTCATTGTCAAAAAATTACTGTGAAAAATGGCAGTTTACTTATAATTATAATAAAATAATGGCTATAAAATTTAAGGTTGTATCTTTTCAATACTTACCCAAATTCTTAAAGTAATTGAAAAATCCCTTTTCCTCAAATTATATTTTTTCTTAAATTAGGATTAAAGAATAAATAAATTGAAGGGGTTGAAAGAACATAATGACCCTCAGACAAAGGAGAAATGGTTATTTTTTTCCTTCTAAATGTTTTTCCTCTTAAAGTTAAAAATCTGCTTAAAGAAATACTAATTATATAATTTTTCTAAGACTTCTGATTCAGAGAGGCTTTGACTTCCTCTCAATTTTAATTCTTGCCAAGAATCCTTTGCAATATCACCATCCAACTTAGATAATTCCTCCAAAACAGTTTCTTGGTTTCTCCTTGTTTAATTATCTTCTCTTTCGCTCCAGCAAACCATTGACTTTGCCAAGTTTGTCATTATCTATCTTTAAAGTGTTCTACTGGAAAAACTATCTTTTTGATCATACTTTCCTGTATTTAGTCACCAATGACTTCTATGTTTAAAGCCACTCCCACTCTCCCAGGCTATTAATCCTCTTACGCTTGATCAAATGGTAGAACTACTTGTATCGTTTTAAGGTATCTCTATATTGCTTTCCACAGAGGTTGAACTAGTTTGCAGTCCCACCAGCAGTGTAGAAGTGTTCTTATCTCTCCACATCCATGCCAACAATCATTGTTTGGGGCTTTTTTATAAAGGCCATTCTCACTGGAGTTAAGTGATACCTCATTGTGGTTTTGATTTGCATTTCCCTGATGATTAGAGATGTTGAGCATTTTTTCATATGTTTGTTGGCCATTATTCTGTCTTCTTTTGAGAAGTTTCTGTTCATGTCCTTTGCCCATTTTTTGATAGGGCTGTTTGATTTTTTTCTTGCTGATTTTCCTGAGTTCTAAATAGATTCTAGTTATCAGCCCTTTATTGGATGTGTAGCTTACAAAAATGTTCTCCCATTCTGTGGGTTGTCTGTTGCTCTCTTGATAGTTTATTTGGTTGTGCAGAAGCTTTTAAATTTGATCAGGTCCCATTTATTTATTTTTGTTGCTGCTGTGATTGCCTCTGGGGTCTTCTTCATAAATTCTTTGCCTAGGCAATGTCTAGAAGAGTATTTCCAAAGTTTTCCTCTAGAATTCTAATAGTTTCACACCTAAGGTTCAAGTCTGTTACCCAGTGTGAGTTGATTTTTGTGAGAGGTGAAAGGTGTGGGTCTCGTTTCAGTCTTCTACATGTGGCTATCCAGTTTTCCCAGCACCATTTATTGAATAAGGATTCTTTTCCCCAGTGTATGTTTTTATCTGCTTTGTCAAAGATTGGTTGGCTATATGAGGATGGTTTTATATCTGGATTCTCAGTTCTGTTCCACTGGTCAATGTCCCTGTTCTTGTGCCAGACCCAAGCTGTTTCAATTACTATAGCCTTGTAGTACAGTTTGAAGTCTGGTAAATTGATACCTCCTATTTTGTTTTTATTGCCTAGGATTGATTTTGCTATATGGGGTCTTCTCTGGTTCCATACGAAGCATAAAATTATTTTTTCTATATTTGTGAAAAATGATGGTGGCATTTTGATAGGGATTGCATTGACTCTGTAGATCACATTGGGTAGTATAGACATTTTAACAATGTTGATTCTGCTGACCCATGAACATGGTATTTTCTTCCACCTGTTTACATCCTCTGCTATTTCCTTCTTCAGTGTTTCATAGTTCTCCCTATAGAGATCTTTTACCTCCTTAAATATATTCCTAGGTACTTTATTTTCTTTGTTGCTATTTTGAAGGGAATTGAGTCTTTGATTTGGTTCTCTCTTGTATTGTTATTGGCATATATGAATGCCTCTGATTTCTGGGTATTGATTTTGTATCCTGAGAGTTTGCCAAATTCATTTATCAGTTGAAGGAGTCTCTTGGTTTTATCCTTGGGGTTTTCTAGGTATAATATCATGTCATCAGCAAAGAGTGAGAGTTTGATCTCTTCTGCTTCCATTTGGACACCCTTAATTCTGCTCTCTTGTCCAATTGCTGTAGCAAAGACTTCAGTATTATATTGAATAGAAGTGGAGATAGTGGGCAACACTGTCTTGTTCCAGTTCTAAGTGGGAATGCTTTCAATTTTTCCCCATTCAGTATGATATTGGCTTTGGGTTTGTCATATATGGCTTGTATCATTTTTAGTTAAGCTCCATCTATGCCTATTTTGTTGAGCATTCTTACCATAAAAAGGTGTTGAAATTTGTGAAATGCTTTTTCTGTGTCTATTAAGAGGATCATATGGTCTTTGTTTTTGCTTCTGTTTATATGGTGAATTACATTTATAGATTTGCGTATGTTGAACCATCCATGCATCCCTTGCTCCCTGCAAGCCCACTTGGTTGTGATGGATTATTTTCTTGACAAGCACCTGGATTCAATTGGCTAGGATTTTGTTGAGAATTTTTGCATCTATATTCATAAGGGATATTTGTCTATAGTTTTCTTTTTTTGTTGCATCCTTTCCTGGTTTTAGTATCAGAGTTATGTTAGCTTCATAAAATGTAATAGGGAGAATTCCATCCTTCTCGATGTTGTGGAATAATTTCTGCAGGATAGGCACCAGTTCTTCTTTGTAGGTGTGGTAAAATTCAGGTGTGAAACCGTCTGGTCCAGGACTTTTCCTTTGAAGAAGGTTTTTTATTGCTGTTTCAATTTCATTACTTGATATTGGTCTGTTCAGGAACTGTATTTCATCCTGGTTGAGCCTAAGGAGGCTGTGTGTTTCTAAAAAACTGTCCATTTTCTCCACATTTTCCAGTTTGTGTGCATGGAGATTTTTGTAGTATTCATGAATTATATCTTGTATCTCCATGGCATCCATTGTAATTTCTCCTTTATTATTCCTGATGGAGCTTATTAGAGATTTTTCTTTTCTGCTTTTCATTAGTCTAGCCAAAGATGTGTCAGTTTTGTTCATTTTTTCAAAGAACCAACTTTTTGTTTTGTTAATCTTCCATATGATTTCCCTGTTGTCAGTTTCATTTAGTTCTGATTTGATCTTAATGATTTCACTACTTCTTCTGGGTATGGGGTTGCTCTGTTCTTCGTTATTCAGCTCTTTGAGATGATTCATTAGGTTGTCTATTTGTGATCTTTTTGACTTTTGGATATAGGCATTTATGGAAATGAACTTTTCTCTCAGGACTGCTTTAGCTGTGTCCCACAGGTTTTGATAACTTGTGTCTCCTTTGTCATTTAATTCAAAGAATCTTTTGATTTCCATCTTGATTTCCTTGTTTATGAAGTGATCATTCAGCAGAAGGTTGTTTAGTTTCCATGGCTTTGTATAGAAATAAGAGTTCATCTACCCAAAAGATCAAAAGTCACTTTATGAAAAAGACACCTGCACTCAAATGTTTATAGCAGCACAATTCACAATTGCAAAGTTGTGGAAACAACCCAAGTGCCCATAAATTCATGAGTGGATTAATAAAATATGGTATATGTATACCATGGAGTACTATTCAGCTTTAAGAACAATGGTGATATAACACCTCTTGTATTTTCCTAGATAGAGCTGGAACCCATTCTACTAAGTGAAGTATCTCAAGAATGGAAAAACAAGCACCACATGTACTCACCAGCAAATTGGTATTAATGGATCAACACCTCAGTGGACATATAGGAATAACATTTATCGGGTGTTGGGCAGGTGGGAGAGGGGTAGAGGGGATGGGTATATACAAACACAATGAGTGAGATGTGCAATGTTTAGGGGATGGTCACGCTTAAGCTCTGACTTGAGGGGGGATGGGAGCATGGGCAATATACGTAACCTTAACAGTTGTATCCCATAATATGCTAAAATAAAATAAATCCTCTTTTGCTTTCACTAGGTTCCCAACTCAGTATGAGCCCCATAATCATTTCATACAACAAAGTCTCAGCAGGAACACCGTTTTCCTTCCCTACTCTCTAGTCTACCAAAATGTCTCCTAAAATCCCTATCACTGCTTCAAACCATCAATAGTTCTTTTGCTTCTGTCATTCAGTTGGGCTAGGGATAAATTACTTTAAAGGCCTTGACCAGATTCAAAACTGTTCTTCAGTCCTGTTGGGACCTGAACTACTAATAGTTGATTAGTACTCCTAGGATATAGCCCTTCAGGGTCTCAATGGAAAGCAAGAGAGTTTGTTTCTTTGTAGGTCTTATTTCTAAGTTTTGATTGCTAAAAACCCTGGTTTGTTGCCCAGATTCTCAGCTACCACTTCCTAATCAGCCACTCAGCCTTTCAACAGCTGCTGTGGAATTAAAAATAACAAGGGGAAAAGCAGCTTCATCTGGCAGGTTCACCTATTTAGGTTTCCTTTCACCATAGATTTTGAATCTTATGAATCTTACTACTTCAGTAGTTCTCCTATGCCTTCTAACAGATGCTATGTTATGTTTTTCCCTGGTTTCTAGTTCTCAATGAAAAGAATGGCTCAGAAACAGGCTGGTTTCATTACTTAAAGCAGAAGTCTATAGTTAGCTTGTTTTACTCATGGACTGTGTCTCCCACTAGAATATAAGTTCCCTGAAGAAAATAACTTTGTCTTCTGTTCATTGTTGTGTCACCCACACTTTTAGAATAGAGCCTAGAATGTAGCATTCAATAAATATTCCATGAGGAATGAAATAAACATGTAACAAAAAAGAAAACTAAAGAACAGAGAAGATAAATCAATAGTTGCAGAACTAGTAGGTGGTAGTACTGGCAGTAGATCTAGGTTTAATGTTCTTGCAACAGAAAGTAATACTGACACATCTTATTTGAACAACTCCTCTCAAAAATATTATTGATATTATTTTTAAGACAGGGTCTCACTCTGTCCCCCAGGCTAGAGTACAATGGTGTCATCATAAATCACTGCAATCTCACTGCTCAAACTCCCCTGGGTTTGAGCAATCCTCCTGCCTCAGCTTCCTGAGTAGGTAGGACTATGGGTGCAAGTCACCTTACCTAGCTAATTTTTCTGTTTTTTTATATAGACATGGACTCACTCTTGCTCAGGCTAATCTCAAACTCCTGGCCATAAGGGATCCTCCCACCTGGGCTTCCAAAAGTGCTAGGATGACAGGTGTAAGCCACCATGCCTGGCCAAAAAGAAATATTTTAATGTTAGTGACCATAAAACAACCAGTAAGTTTTTGAATTTTCACATATAAGTTTATTGTTGTGATTATAACATTTTCATCATAGTAGTAATGAAATTAAATATGTAGGCTCAAGGGCTAGACTATAGGATTGAATCTTGGCTCTGTCATTTAGTAGCTGTTTTACCCTGGGCAAGTCCCTTTATTGTTCTAGATTCAGTTCCCTAATCTGTAATATTAGCTAATAGAGTTAATAATGGTGTAAAATGCACAGGATTCTTGTGCATATTAAATGAAATTAATAAATGTTAAGTACTCAAAACATGAGACGTGTTCAATAAACATTAGGGGTAGTGGTGATAGAGAACTACTTCCCTAATTGTTCATGTGCTGCAAGGCATGTACTATAAGTTGTCATTGCAGTAATTTACAAGTAATTTCATTTAAAATATTTCACCCATATATTAAGTCTTCACAGATTTTTATGAGTTACAAGTTAACAATATTCTCAAATGTTTTGTTGTTGTTTTTAAATTACTGGTTCAAGATGATAGACTAGGCACATATATTGTCTTCAGCTCCCTCTTCTTATCTTTCAGTCAATTATTGAAATAACAGCAAGAACAAAAGACTTATATCCATAGAAATCCAGCGGAGGTAGATGGAATAGCAAAAGCAGATTAACCCAAGAAGAGGGAGTCATAGCTCAGATCAGCACAAGAGAAGGTTTAATGTAGATAGATGCTATTTACTTTTTACTGACAAATCTCCCTTTCTGCTTCTCTCTCCCTATTGCTAGGGAGAGCTGGTTGGGCAATCTACAATTTACATGTCCTTATGCATATATGACACCTGCCATCAGGACAATCATTCAGGGGGTTGTAATGTTATAGCAGAGAAAACCAAAACAAGCCTCCTATAAAAATCCATTTAGTCTTTCATTATTAAATATATACAAACAAACAATGAGGAATATGAATAGAACAAAAGCAAGAGAAAAAAAGAAAGACAAAGATTACTATAGAGTAAGTTGTCCTTCCCCCAAAACTCATGTCAAAGCTCTAACTACCAATGTGACTTTATCTGGAGACAAGGCTTTTAGGAAGTAATTAAGGTTAAATGAGATCATAAGGGTGGGGTCTCGATCCAATAGGATTAGTGGCCGTATAAGAAAACTGAGGGAGAGAGTTCTTTCTCTCTCTGTCATGTGGCAGCCCAGTGAGAAGTCTGCAAGCCAGAAAGAAAGCCCTCACCAGAACCTGGCCATACTGGCACCCTGATATAGGACTTTCAACCTTCAGAACTATGAGAAAATAAATTTCTATTGTTTAAAGCATTCACTCTATAGTATTTTGTTATGGTATCCCAAGCTAACTAACATACTAGTAACAGAGAAAACAAAAATAACTCAAAGTTCAGCAATGAATTATAATTGGCATTCTCAGAGATATTTAAAAAGACATATGCATACATAAAAAATCTATCATTTAAAGGAAGCAAAGAATAAGAAAAATCATAAAAATTAAAACTATAACTGTGAATATGAAAACAAAATTAATATAAATACTGAAAGAAAAAAAGTGAAGATATCTCCCTCAATGTAGAGGAAAGACTAATACAATGGAACAAATAAAAGAAGAAAAATAGAAACATAGAAGATCAATTCAAGAAGGTCACTGGTATGGTTTGAATGTTTGTGCCTCCTTCCCCCAAATTCCTATGTTAAAATCCTAATGCTCAAATGATGTTATTAGGAGATGAGGACTTTGTGTGGTGGGACTAGATTATGAGGGCAGAGCTCTTGTGACTGGAATTAGTGGACTTATAAAAGAGACTACAGAGAGCTAGCTAGCTCCCCTTCTACCATGTGAGGCCACAAGGAGAAGGTGGAACCATCTATGAATAAGAAATTGGTCCTAACCAGGCACCAAATCTGCCACACCTTGATTTTGGACTTTCCAGTCTCTATAACTATAAGAAATAAATTGCAATTGTTTATAACCTACCCAGTTTATGGTATTTTCCTATGGCACATCTGAAAGGACTAAAACAGTGAGCATCCACCTCCACACTTTCCAGAAAAAAAAGAGAGATAAGTTAGGAGAGGGAATAATTGAAGTGATAGCATAATATGTTCCATGGCTAAATAAAGATAGAAGTCTTCAGAATGAAAGATATCACAAAGGGCAAAAGAAACTCCACATACTTAGATACTTCTGGTTAAATTTCAGAACAAGAATTAAGAGGAGATCCAAAAAAATATAGAACTTTCCTCTCCCTAGAATTTAGCAACTCCAAATTCTGAAAGACAATGGGAAAATGTCTTCAAAGTTTGTGGAAAATGATTTTGAATACTGAATTCTCTGGCCAATGACATTATCAATCAAATATGAAAGCAAAATGAAGATATTTCAGACATTTAAGTTCAGAAAATGTACCTCAATGCCTTTTCTTTTAAATTACAGAAAGACATTTTTACTTGAGCAAAAGGAAAGAGTTTCGAGAAAGAGGAATTGATGGGCATAAACTGGAACTCAAGAAACACTGCATAAAAGATGAAACACAACAAACATAAATTTCAGAGTAACAGCTGGCCAATGGACCCAGTAAGAAATCATTACATATAAGCACATTTAAAACATACTGTGATAAAAGAGCCAGAGTATATAAGTAATATGACAGAAGGCAATTTTTTTTGTAAAAATAATAAAAATGGAGGCAGTTTGAAATTCTTGGAAAAACATTATTACTTAAAAAGTATTTGTTGAAATAAAGCAAATAAAGACATAGCATTATTCTAAAGAAGAGATTAAATATACTCCTTTAGGCAGCAAAATTTTGCTAGAGGTAAAGAATTATATTTTTGTATAGAAATTCAACCAAAATATCTAGTCAAATAGTTATGTAATCATATCATAATATTATAAATTATATTTATTAAAATCAAATTTCATAATGAATCTATAGTAGGAAATTGGAGGTAATTGTAGCTAATATATATTGTAATACCTGAAATTATTAAAGTACTAGTATATCAGACAGAATTTGGGATATGCAGGGAGATTGGAGGAAAGTTAACAGATGCTAGCTTCATCATCATTGTATGAAGATGAAAGATAACAGTTTAAAATAGTTGGATACAAAACTAAAGCTTAACTTTTACTAATTAAATTTATAATAAAAAATAAGCTCTTAAGGAGTAAGCAGTGTAAGGAGTAAAGAAAACTAGTTCTTATGTTCCATTGTGAAGAAACAGTAGATTTTTCTTAGAGGTGACCTACCTAGAAATATACAAAAATATAACTCACATCACAGGAAGAACTAAAAAAGTAAATGGTCAAAATTGGGAATATGAATTAAAAGAGAATCTTTTATTATTTATTATCTTCTTCAACATTGTTTGAATTTTTATGTCTATGCCCACACATTAAAATTGTAAAATTATATATTTGAGGTTTGTTGAAAATTATTCCATTAATATTACTTCATAGCTCAGTGCATTCTCTTCATCATGCTAGAATTGCACAAAATGCATGAGGAATTTTTTCCTATGAAGGAAAAATGACACATTGTGTGTTTTGTCAGTTCAAGGAGTTAGAAACTTTCTAACCATAGGTTCTAGCTTTGTTTTTCCCCAAATAAGAAACATTCCACTATTTTTTATGACCCTCCATATCCAAAATACTTCATTATGTCCTAGACTATTTTCTGGGATGCAAAAAAGCCTATTAGGCATCCCTTTTCTTCTATGGAGATTTCTTAATAAAAGAAAAATTGCAAATAAGAGGGTAGACATGATATAATTTTATACATTTGTGTTTCCTGAGTAGACACAATTCAACATTTTAATATTAATAAATAAGTAATATATGACCAATATATGTCTATACCCAGGCTGGGTGGTGTAAGTATCAGGCTGCATTTTTACCTTTGAATCTCACTTGACTTTTATATTATAATTGGATTTTATGTATGTAGAATTTATGGCCTAATAGCATAAAAATGAAATAAAACCCTATATGAATTGTAAGCATGTTAGAAGAATGCTGTATTTAAAATATTCATTATTACTTATAAAAGTAATGTAAAAATAATTCTAAGTGTTCCCTTGTTGAAAATGAGCAAATTTTTAGTTTTTGAAGTAATATCAACATGTATTTACATATTTGTAACTAGAAAATATTATCTCTCTTAATCCTTAAACTATTACCCAATGGGAAAGTACATCTTTAGAAAAATAGCCAAGAAAATTTTAAAAGGTTCTAGACATGTTTAGCCATATCATACAGCTCTACTTTTGAAAATAATTTAAATTAAAATATATGCAATATAATTTTGTAAGTATATTGAGAAAATCTTTTAAAATATAACCAGTATTCAAAGTCCAAAGTATAATTTGTGATTTAGATTAAATCTGTAAATACACAAGCAAGCATAAATCTAAGTAATTTACATAAAAATGGCAGATAACTGTTAACTTTTTCAGTGAGATTTTTCTTTCCTCTTGTTTCCCCTTAAAAATGATTGCAATTACCAGCAGTGTTTTCAGGCACCTGACACTAATTGTATTATTTCTCTGAAAACCTTCATGACATCATATTGCCATGACAAATTTAGAAATTCATGCACCTGCTGAATTTCTAAATTGAAATGAGATTGTGTAGATAATTCAAAGATGATTCAGGAAGACAGTTGTTATTTTGTTTTAGAAGAGACAGGAATCAAAAACTAGAACTTGTCATTGTCTTCTTATTTTGTAGAAAAGATAAAATTAAAAATGTTATTTCTTGAATGTTTCATTCAGAGTTTATATGGCTGAGATGCATTCTATACAACTGAAGGAAATAGAACAAAGACTAGATATTAGATGATATTAAGAAATCATTATCAATTTTGTTCATGTAATAATGCTGTTATGGTTAAATGCTCCTTAAATTTTTTTATCTATTAAAGATACATATTGATGTATTTATGAGTTAAAATGATATGTTGTTGAGATCTGCACTAAAATATTTTTTTAAAATAGCAAAGGTAAGAAGGGGAAAAATTAAATGGTATAAAGCTGATGGTTTTTGAAGCTGAGCAATGGTACATGGAAGCTCTTTGTGCCTTTCTACTTTTGTGGGTATTTTCTATTTTCTATTAATATAATGAATAATTAACACTCACCCTCACCCCCACCCTGACACTGTTCATTACTCAGACACTTAACTCACAAATGGAATTTATTTTCTGAGAAAAAACACAAATATCATGAGTTTTATTTTTCAGATTACAATATAATAATTTGAATATATTCTAATAATCATGCTTAGTTTTAAATATATTATTTCAGTGAAATATTTTTTGACTTTTGATACAATACTGTCATGAAGATATTATTTTGGAAATCACACACATAAATTGATAGAGAAATGAAAAAAGTAAATCTTCTACAAAAGCATACTTGATATGATTTCAATATTGTTAAAAGTGTTAAGATTTATTTTGTGGTCTAACATATAATCTATCTTGGAGAATGTTCTATGTTCCCTTGAGAAGAATGTGTATTCTGCTGCTGTTGGATGGAATGTTCCATATATGTCTGCTTTGTCCATTTGCTCTAAAGTGTAGTTTAAGTCCAGTGTTTCCTTATTAACTTTCTGTCTGGGTGATGTCTTCTTTGTTGAAAGTGGGATATTGAAGTTCCCTACTATTATTGTATTGCAGTCTGTCTCTCTCTTCAGATCTATTAATATCTGATGTTAAGGCCAACCAAGGCCAACCAAGGTTGCATATATATTTATGGTTGCATATATATGCAACCATATATGCATATATATTTAAGGTTGCATATATATATATGCAACCATGGTTGTATATATTTATAATTATATAAATGTATATATTTATAATTTTTATACATTCTTGATGAATTGATTATCATTATATAATGGCTGTTTTTATCTTGTTTTACAGTTTTTGACTTAAAGTCTACTTTGTCTGATATAACTATAGCTATCCATGCTCTCTTTCCCTTTCTGTTTGCATAGAGTATCTTTTTCCATCCATTCACTTTCAGTTTATGTGTGTACTTAAACGTAATGTGAATCTCTTTTAGGCAACATATAGTTGGATGTTGTTTTTTCACCCATTTAGCCCCTTTATGTCTTTGATTGGATAATTTAATACATTTACATTCAAGGTAATTATTGATATGTAAGAAATTACTACTGCCATTTTGTTCATTATATTCTTGTTTTGTAGATCTTTTGTTCCTTTCTTCCTCTCTTACTATCTTCCTTTGTGATTAGATGATTTTCTCTAGTGGTATGCTTTGATACCTTACTTTTTATGTTTTGGGTATCTACTATAGGTTTTGCTTTTTGGTTACCAGAAGGTGTACATAAAATTTTGCAATTATAACAAGCTATTTCAGCTGATAACAACTTAACTTTGAATGTATAAAATAAATCTATACTTTTTACTCCATCATGCATTTTATGTTTTTGATTTCACAATTCACTTCTTTTTGTATTAAGTATCCCTTAAAAATTATTTTAGCTATTATTATTTGAATAGTTTTGTCTTTTATCTTCATACTACAAATATAAGTGACTTTCACACCAATATTACATATTATATCTTCTGAATTTGACTGTGTACTTACATTTACCAGTGAGTTTTATACTTTCAGCTATTTTCTTGTTACTCATAAGCATCATTTTCTTTCAGTTTGAAGAACTCCCTTTAGCATTTCTTGTAAGACAGCTCTAGTTGTAATGAACTCTTTCTCATTACAGAGAGTTGTCTTAGAAAGTATTTATTTCCCCCTTCTTTTCTAAAGAACAGATTTTCTGGGTAAATTGTTCTTGGTTGGCCTTTTTTTCCAGCACTTTAGATATATCATTTCATTTTGTCTTGGTCAATAAAGTTTCTACTGAGAATTCCACTGCTAGGCTTATTGAAACTCCCTTATATATGAGTTGCATCTTTTCCTTTGCTGCTTTCAGGACCCACTCTTTGTCCCTGATTTTTGACAGTTTTATTTCTTGTATTTTATTAAAATTCACTGAGATTCCTTAAAACAATTATTTTTAACTCTTTGTCAGGCTGTTTATATGTCTCCATTTTATATGGGGTCAGTTATTGAAAGATCATTGTGTTCTTTTAGTGGTGTTATGTGTCCTTGGTTTTTCTTGTCACCTTACATTGATGTCTGCACATTTGGTGTATCTTTTGTAGACTTTTACAGGCTACTTTCCCTGTGAAAAGACCTTCCTCTACAGGAATTGTGAGAGTGCTTGCTGGATAAAGTGTAGTGCTTCTGGCATCAGTGAGGGTACTAGCTGTGTAGTTTCTGTGCTGCTTTGTCAGCTGAGATCAGTGTTGACAAAGATTGCATGGGTCTTCACCAGCCAACACTGTGAATGTCCATAGTGGCAGTGAAGCTTGTCTAGGGTCTTTTTTGAGGGCCTATTTTTCCTACCAGAGAAGCTGTAATACAGAGGAATCACTCTTGGCACAGAGTCTGGCTTATGGGTTTGCTTGTAGTGGTGGTGGCACTTGTATCTGATAAGTGGTGCCTGTGGAGTGGCCACAGAGCTGAGATGAGGCCTGAAGGGACTGCTGTTCTGGAAGCCAGGGTCATAATGTCTCTGGTGCCTGGGACATAGATTCCCCCACTGCCAAGTTTATAACAGTTTGCAAGGAGTGGATATTTGTGAAGTAGGAGGAGACTCAAGAATGAAAGCACAGGTCTGTGAAGAGTTAGAGCAGTTCCAAGATCACGATGGGGCTTAGTTCTCTCTATAGTAGTTGTGATGGTGTCTGGAATGTGGGCACTCACAGCAAATAATTGATTCTGAGCCCTGAAGTGTGAACTAGCTCACTATGGCAATGATTCTGATGTCTTGACATGATCAGGCTTAATGCAGCTGCAGAGCTCAAGTCTGGAGTATGGTCACTCATACAGTGGCCACAACTCTAGGTTGCACTGACCAGGTTGGGAAAGGTGTTGGCTCTTTCCTTGAAGCAGCTCAACAGTGGCCAATTCTTGTGGAGGGGGGAGGGGTGTGATATGTAATCCATCTTTTAATAAAGAATTGTTAAAGTGGTTGAGGCTGTTGTTTAACTCAGTGGCGAGGGATATCTTTGTTCTTCATGGAGCAGGCTGCTGGGTGGGAACCACAGTGGTTCCCACCATGTGACTGAGATGCATAGCCTGAATCTTTCTTCTTTGCTCATAACTTTCTTCTGGCATCTCAGGTATGTCGTTCTCACCAATGATCCCCTCTATGTGCTTATTCTCAATTTTTTTGCTCAACTATATTACTATAGATTTTTTAATGTTTGCATGGGCCCTCTATGGGCTATTTTGGTTTTTGAATAGCTTTCCATATTTGTTTTTTTTATTTTTTATTTTATTGTATTGTATTTTACATTTTTGTGGTGGGATGAAGGCTCCTACTCCACAATCCCAGTGATATCACTCTCCCAGAATATGTATTTTTAAATGAATAAGTTGTACCAGCTATGAAAAAGAGAGCTTATCAATAGATAAATACTTCTAAATAATAGAAATATAACTGAGTTCAGGAAATAGAGAATCAGATCAAAATATAGCATGTGCTAAGGAGAGTTCCACCAGGAAGGTGATTGAATGAATTCACCCAGCAGTTTCTGCAGTAAAGTCTAGAGCATGAAGAAGAAGGGATTGGGAAGAAAGTAGATATTTGTAGTAGTTAATTGGCAGGGATTGGGGAAGTCAAGCATTTTATAAACCCACAGGGTCTAGAATGAAAAATGTAAAATCAGTGCTCATTTCCACCATTTACTGACTGTAGAGTACATGTAAAGTAAAGCAAGGAAAGAAGTCAAGCCAGACAGATAAGGGTGGCTAAGCTAGCTTTATCCTAAAACAAACGAATGAGGCAGAGAGAGGGTTCCCATAAGGCAGGAAATGTCTCTGAACATCCTTTTTATTTTCAATTTCCTTATTTTCCACAAACTACTGATTAAAAAAAAGTAGAGAGATTGTGCCCAAACTAGGAGTAGTACAGTATGGAAGTAGATTTACACAAATGAAACATGGGGTATAGAGTTCCTAAGGCTAGTAAGATCTTGGAAATGGTACTAGGCATGGGAGCCTCTGACCAATGTATTCATCCTCATCCATTACCTCACACCTGTGACATGGTAAGGCAAAGTCTAGCGCTATTTCAGCTAGTTCCTAAAAATGATCTTCAGGTCCAATACAGAAGTGAGTGTGTCAGTCACTATTAAAAATTCAGAATGTCGTCACAGAAAAAAAATTAACCAACAAACAAATGTGTATCTTTATCATGCAGATGTCTTCTAAGGAACTCTTTCTGTATTCCTATGGAAATCTGAAAAGCCTACTCATAGAATAAGACTATAGAAAATAGAAAAATTTCCAAATGTTAAGTACTCTAAAGCTCTGAATAGAAACCCACACCATTTTTGACAGAACTATGAGATAATAGAGATATTCCAAGTTCTTTAATCAGAATAGAAAATTCCTGATACCCGAACCTAACAATAATAGTGATAATAAGGTTTAAAACTCCATTGACTAATCTAATTTACAATATAAATTTAAACATTCTAAATAACACTTAGCAATAAAATACTGCAGTGTTACTGAAACAAAACTTAGGAAATTTACACCCAAAAATACTTTTCTTGGAAAATGATCCTCAACATCAATGAAAACTCACATGGTAACTACAAGAGAAACCATATTATGCAAAAAGACACATTTATCCTGGTCCAGATTAGTAGGTCCAAGGATTGGAAGAAAGCCTTCTCAAAGATTTCTGGACTTGGAGCCAGAAAGAGCTTCAGAGGGTCTCTCTCAAAGGACTAAAGTTTTTAAAATGTAGCTTTATTTTTTTGTAACATGAATAAAACTGTTTGCAGTAGAAGAAACGAAGAAAGACAATAAGCAAAGTAAAACAATAATAAGAGTTGAAGCTTTCAAATTCTTGGCTACTAAAGTTATGAAAATTCTGAATTTTTCTAAATTATGTGGATTTCATGAGATATTCCTCTATTCTTCCAAGAAATTAACTCATTTCCTTTTGCTTCTAAGCTAATTTTGGCGGGGCGGGGTGGCTCACGCCTATAATCCTAGCACTCTGGGAGGCCAAGGCGGGAAGATCGATACCAGTCTGAGCAAGAGCAAGGCCCGGTCTCTACTAAAAATAGAAAGAAATAAATCAGCCAACTAAAAATATATAGAAAAAATTAGCCCGGCATGGTGGCACGTGTCTGTAGTCCCAGCTACTTGGGAGGCTGAGGCAGGAGGATCACTTAAGCCCAGGAGTTTAAGGTTGCTGTGAGCTAGGCTGACACTACGGCACTCTAGCCCAGGCAACAGAGCGAGACTCTGTCTCAAAAAAAAAAAAGAGCTAATTTTGATTTTTTTTTTTGTCATTTATAACCTAAGCTCTTAAATAATGAAGTATAAAAGCCAACTGAGATTTCTTCTAATAGTACAAGAATGACACTATATTAGAAAATATGTTAATGCAATCAATTACACAGATAGATAAAAAGGATTAGAGATATACAAAATTTAATAATCATTCTTGATTTAAAATAATTTTAATAAAATAGTAATAAAAGGATAATTTATAATATTGATTAAAAATAGCTATTCCAAATCCATAGTCAATATCATACTTACCTTTGTAAATATAGGTCCATTCCTATTACAGTCATCAATAATTTAAAGGTGGTCACTGTTAGCTTTATTATTTTTATAAAACTATTTTAGGGAAATTATAGCCAAAACATTTAAATTGGTAAGTTAAACAAGTTGTATAAAAGTTAAAAACTAACATCCATAATAGTGACTATAATATAAAATGACTAAATATAATTTTGACAGGGATTCTGTAGATCTGATTTGATGAAAATATCAAGAGTTTCTTGAGACAGATAAACGAATACTTGAATAAGTGGAGTGACATGACATATTCCTCAATGGGATTATTAAATATTAAAAAGATATACATTCTCTAAAAATAAATTTATAAATAAATGTACTCCACATCAAAATCTCAGCAGCATGTTTTGCTAATGAACCAAATGAATTGTAAAGGATTTCTGAAAGATAAAAATTGTAAGACAAACAGAAACATTTAAATATACATTCAAAGCACATAATTTGAATAGTATTAAAATAGTGTCAGAATGTCAGAACATAACAAAAAGAAAACTGGAATTTAGTTTATGCAAACTATAGAATTTAAAAGTTGGTGGAAAAGTAGCATTGTTCAATAAATGATGTTGGTTAATTCTGGAAAAACCAGTATATTATATTCCTAATTTAAATCTTATATAAAAACAAATTCCAGATGAAATTTTAAGAGTAAATAAGGAAGGAACATAAAGATGATATGAGAACAATACGACTGAATGTTTAACACTGAACATATCCACATACACACACAAACCCACAAAGGAAGAGGTTGATATATTTGAATATATTAAAAGAACCTAAAAGCATAATTTTGTCAAACAAAACTCTATGAAATTAACAAATGACAAACTCAGAATGAAAATTTGAGACTTTAAGTGGTATAAGTGTTAAAGTCCTTAATTAAATTAGTACAAAAATAAGATAAAATAATATGAACTAATTATATGAAGAGGCAAATCACCTCCTTCAAATTACAAATACTGAAGTAACATAGAAAAGTTATTTAACCTTACTATAAGTCAAATAAATGCAAATACAGAGACATGCATATAATTAAGATGCTTTCTAAAAATATTTCCCTGATCAGTTTTGTTCTGTTTGTAAAGCATATCATCCAATGTTGGGAGATGAGTACCTCAAACATTATTATTGCAAGGGTAAGCATGAAAAGCCATTCAAAGGTTTGAAGTTGGTAGAGGGTGGAGGGAGTTGAGATTACTTTTTCCTCCTTAGAATATTTCTCTAGCTTCCATATGAAGAATGAACTTACGCAAATAGCCCCATGGATAACTTGTTGAACTAACGCAGGTAAGTGGTGATGGTAATTTTGACCAAGATAGAGACAATAAGGTTGATGTTGGAGATATGTGGAGAAACTAAGAGGTTTTTAAAAGGTAAAATCAACAGGACCAGTCAGTGAAAAGCAGGAGACAACAATGACTCCCAGATATGCATCTTGACACTGGTCTAGGATTAAGAAAAAATAATAAATTCAGTTTTAAACATGTTGATGAGGTTCCCGTCCATCTTAAAAGAGCTTATCAATTTGACCTTTCCTTAATAATACTTCAAATACAATCTATAATATTTTAGATAAAAAGGTATATAAAAATTTAAAATGCAATTTTAAACATTTTAAACAAGGAAGAGAATAAACTCAAATGTTAAAGCTACAGAATACCACCAAACTACAATGATAAATAATAAGAAAAAAAGAGAGAAACAAATAATATATAAAAAATCAGAAATCAATTATTAAAATGACAGGAATAAGCACTCATATGTCAATAATAATCTTGAATGTAAATGAATTAAACTTTCCACCTAAAAGATGTAGATTGGATGAATGGATAAAAAAAGATGACCCAACTATATTTTGCCTCCAAGAAATGTATCTCATCTGTAAAGATACATACAGAGTGAAAGTAAAAGGATGGAAAAGATATTCCATGAAAATGGAAACCAAAAGCATGCAGGAATAGCTATGCTTGTATCAGATAAAACAGGCTTTAAGTCAAAAACAGTAAAAAGAGACCAAAAAATAGCATTATATAATGATAAAGGGATCAATTCAGCAGAATATAACAATTCTAAATACATATGCAACCGACACTGGAGTACACAAATATGTAAAACATATCTAAAGGGAAATATTCTCCAATATAATACTAATTAGAGACTTCAACACCTCACTCTCACCATTAGATCATGTAGACAGAAAATTAACAAAGAACATTGGATTTAAACTGCACATTAGACCAAATAGACCAAATAGAAATTTACAAAACATTTCATCCACAGCTACAGAGTACACATTTTTCTCATAAGCACACAGAAAATTCTCCAAGATGGACCATATGATAGGACACAAAAAATTCCCAACATTTAAAAATATTAAAATCATATCATGTATCTTCTCAGACCACAATGGAATAAAACTAGAAATCAATGAACAAAGGGCACTTTGGAAACTACTAATGCATGTAAATTAAACAACATGCCCCTGAAGGACCACTGGGTCCAGGACGAAATTAAAGAAGAAATAAAAAAAATTCTTGAAGCAAATGAAAATCAAAATCCTACATACCAATACCTATCGGATATAGCAAAAGCAGTGCTGAGAAGGAAGTTTACAGGAATAAAGGCCTATAGCAGAGAAATAAAGATTTCAAATAAACAATTTAACCATGCAGCTCAAGGAATTAGAAAAGTAAGAACAATCCAAACCCCAAATTAGTATAAGGAAAGAAATCATAAAGATCACAGAAGAATTTAATGAAATGAAGACCAAAAAATACAAAGGGTCAACAAAGAAAAGTTGTTTTTTTTGACAAAATAACTAATATTGACAGACCACTTGCTAGACTAACCAAGAAAAAAGGTAGAAGACCCATATAAAATAAGAAACAAAAAAGGAGACATTACAACTGATACCATGGGAATGCAAAACAATCCTCAGAGAGGATTATGAACATTATACACTAACAAACTGGAAGACCTAGAGGAGGAAATGGACAAATTTCTGGACACATACAACCTACCAATATTGAACCAGAAAATATATAAAACCTGAACAGACAAATAATGAGTAATGAGACTGAATCAGTAATAAAAACTCTCCCAACAAAGAAAAGTTCAGGACCAGATGGTTTCACTGCCTAATTCTACCACACTTTCAAAGAAGAACTATTACAAATTCTCCTCAATCTGTCTGAAGGTATTAAAGAGGAGGGAATTATCCCTAACTCATTCTATGAGGATGTTACCCTTATACCAAATCCAGACAAGGATGCAGTGATAAGAACGATAAAACTATAGGCCTATATCCTAGATGAACATAGACACAAAAATTCTTAACAAAATACTAGCAAACTGAATCCAGTAGCATATCAAAAAAATAACACACCATGATCAAGTAGGATTTACCCAGAGGTACAATAGTGATTCAACATATACAAATCAATAAATGTGATATGTCACATCAGAATAAAAGACAATAACCATACGATCATCTCAATAAATGCAAAAAAAAAAACCTTCTTTCATGATAAAAACTATAAACAAACTAGGCATAGAAGGAACACACCTCAAAATAATAAAGTCCATATATAACAAACCCACAACTAACATCATAGTGAATAGAATATAATAAGAATGATCTCTTTCACCACTCTCTTTCACAACACAGAACTGGAAGTACTAGCCCGAATAAACAGGCAAAACAAGGGGGAAAAAGCAATCAAATTGGACAATAAAAAGTAAAATTATTTGTCCTTGATGACATGATCTTATATTGAGAAAAACCTAAAGATTCCATCAAAAAAACTCTTAGATCTGTTAAATAAATTCAGTAAAGCTGCAAGATACAAAATCAACATACAAAGATCAGTAGCATTTCTATACACCAATAATGAATTAGCTGAGAAAGAATTCCTAAAATACTAAATATAGAACTGCCATAAGATTCAGCAATCCCACTTACCAGGTATATATCCAAAGAAAAAGAAATCAGTATATCAAAATGATACCTGCATTCGTATGTTTATCTGCAGCACTATTCACAATAGCAAAGATATAGAATCAACATAAGTGTCCATCAATGGACAAATGGGTAAAGAAAATGTGGTATAGATACACAAAATAGGATACTATTTGGCAATAAAAAATAATGAAATCATGTCATCTGCAGCAACATGGGTGAAACTGGTGGCTATTATTTAAGTGAAATAAGTCAGACACAGACAAATTTCACATATTCTCACTCATATGTGAGAGCAAAAATAGTTGATCTCATGTAGGTAAAGGGTAGGATGATAGATAGCAAAGGATGCACATACATTGACCAATTAGTATAAACATACAGAAAGTATAATGTTTGATAAAAGAATAGGGTAACTATATTTAGCAACAATATTTTATATATTTTAACATAGAAATATTCTCAGCACATAGAAATAATAAATACTCAGGGTAATTGATACACCAAATACCTTGACTTGATCATCACACATGCTAACAAAATATCGCATGTATCCTGTAAATATGTAAAATATTATGTATTGATAAAAATTATTTAAATGTTTATATTTAGTGATTTTAGTAAAAAGTACTGTCATTGGAGAGCTACCAGTATCATATAATAAATATCTGAAGATATTTTAAAAAATAAATCATGAATTAGAGTAGACCATAGAAATGTTCACTTTCAATGCAATACACAGGAACATATTTGATATTGTTTCTCTTTCAATAAAATATAGCAGGAGAATAGTGAATACTCATGGTTATTTTTATTGGGAAAATTACATTTTTGGAGCCTTTTTCCATTTTATCATTTCAAAACTTTAAAAAGGTGATATTGCTAATATGATATTTTGTCAATGATACTGTCAAAGGAAGAAACTATATCAATGATATATTAGGTTATCTTCTGGTAATGATTTTTTAAAGAGCCCTGAGGTGATTACTTAAATAGAAAAAGTAAATGATATTTACTTTGAATTCCAAAGGGAGTTCTACAATAAAATACATTATTTTAATTTATGTTCCATAAGTGAGATGTAATCTATTTCTATTAGCCTCGGGTTCCTTTCCTTCTCTCTTCCAGCTCCATAAACAAAAGAATATAACTGCATTATACATCTTTTTCTATACAATTTAAATTTCCAAAGGGTATTTAAACCACTCAGTCATTAGACAGCTTTATTTTTTTATTCCCCAAAGGCAGAGAAAACAAGGAGGAGACATAGTCTCTTGTAAACTAATTACAACCCCTACTAACCATTACAAGTATCATTCTTATTTCTAAGTAAAATTTTCAGTGATTTGTTTGGTCCTTGTGTTAAGAGAAATTAAAAAAAGGAATGTTAAGCAACAAGAAAGAGGCCTCCTTCAACAATCTATTTAAAATATACTTCTACCCTGTTTATTTCTCCTTATCTGCTATTTTTCTTCAGAGAGCTTATAACTAAATTCAATTGTCATATAGTTATTTATTGTCTCTAACCCACAAGAATGGAATTCCTGTTGCCTACTATAGTGAGTGCCATTTAGTAAAATATTTGTTGAGTTAAATCATTATTATTAATACTACATGTTTGTATATGTTATCAATATACATTCAATCTGGAACTTTTGTGGATTTTTCCTATGTTCAGAGACTCATCTGAGCACCATGAATAAATGCATAATGAAAAAATACATTTCTGACTTCTGGTTTTAACACAGTAAGGTAAAGGTATAATTAAAAAACAAGGACAGAAATAACATACATGCTATACTTGATGAAAGCAGGAGGCACCTGTAATTCCAACTTGCAATATAAGCTATAAGCAACAGGAAACAGATAGAGAAATGGACTTAGCAGAAGAGAAGAGAGCAAACATAAGTGCTTACAGAGAGGGATACAAAAGAGGAGAAAAATAGAAAAGTTCAACTAAGAGATTCAAATAAAGAGAGAGGAATTAACTTAGTCTACTTAAGAAGCAGTTAGGTCTGAGAGTCCTTGGTCCCACATCCTCATTCATAGAAAAGTTGCAAGATATATTGTCTAAAGAAATTCAACCACAAAAGCCCTATACTCAGGCACTCCATTTCAGAATAAGGAAAGGTGAGGTGCCAAACTACAGATGAAAAGAAAAAGTGACATTCCACAAAAAGAATAGTACCCCTCCACCATAAGTCCTGTTTTAATCAGCTCTGGAAGTTCAGTCTTTATAGAGAGAAAGAACCTACAAACATTAACATTTGGGATGCCCCAATTAAAATGATGGATTTTTTGGAATCACAAAATCACACAAATTTTTCCATGCCTCATGCATAGATATGAATGATAAATAAATAGTTACCGAACATCAAAGGAAAGCCTCCTACATAAAAAATAGGAAGGAAAACAAAAGAACAAATAAAAAGCAATTCAAGATAAATAGAAGTGATACAAGCAGAAAAATACTTCAAAAATTCCATAATTGATCACAAATCCTAATATAAAATGCAAAACTATAAAAGTCCTAGAAGACAACATAGGAGAAAATTATGGTATTTATAGTACTGGCCTAATTCATGACAGAAGCAGCACACATGTAACAGTATTAACTACGCAAAGGTAAGACCTTTCTAGTCTGTACTTGTAACTCTATCAGCACAAAAACAATGGCTTCCATATCTATGCCTAATTTTTCATATTCTCTCCTTTGGGGGGGGGTGTGTTCACTCATAGAGTACTATAGGTACCATAATCTTCCTCGTCTCATATCTGGCACTTCTGTGGTCTTTTCATTTCTAGTGAAAAATAAAGGCTAAAACTTAATATTCTATTGTTTTAAATCACAGCATTGGTTACTCTAATTAAGATGCATAATTATATGCTAGTTCATTGAATATTCTCCAACTTTTCCAAATTGTGAAGAAGTATAAATTAAACATTTTTAAAAAGTGAAGTATTATTTTTCATAATATGGAAATATTCTTATAAAGGTTTCTAATTTCTCTTCTTGAAAAATCATTAACAAAGCAATTAACTCAAGGCTGAGAAACTTCTGTTAATTAAGGATGAAAAGAAACAATAACAGAAAATAAAATGTAAGAAAATATGAAATGTTCATTGATTTTATATAATCTACACCAACCATTTCAGAGTATTGTCTACATTTATAATAATTATGTAATAAATATATATCCATACATGCATTTCCAAGTTCAAGAAGCATATTGTTTTAGATCACTTCAAACTTTATGCAGTATAAGCATTCAGTTAGAAGTGCATGGTTTTGTTTGTTTGTTTTTTGTGAGTCGGAAACTCACTTTTCTTTTTTTATCTTTTAATTTCTTTTATTATGCAACTCACACCTTTAGGAAACTCACTTTTCTTTTTAGTTTTTTTTTTTCTTCTTCTTCTTTTTTCTTTTGAGACAGAGTCTCACTCTATTGCCCAGGCTAGAGTGCTCACAGCAACCTCGAACTCCTGGGCTCAAGCAATCCTTCTGCCTCAGCCTCCTGAGTAGCTGGGACTACAGGCATGCACCACCATGCCTGGCTAATTTTTTTCTATGTATTTTTAGCTGTCCAAGTAATTTCTTTCTAGTTTTAGTAGAGAGAGGGGTCTCTCTCTTGCTCAGGCTGGTCTCGAACTCCTGAACTCAAACGATCCACCTGCCTCAGCCTCCCAGAGTGCTAGGATGACAGGCATGAGCCACCGCACCAGGCCTAATTTTTAATGGATTTTTTTCTAAAAAAGTAAAACCTAAAAAAAAAACAAAACAAAAAAAACCCATTCTTAAGTTGCTTGTGGGAAATTTAACTTCATTAGCAACCTCATTTCATTGAGCTTTCAACATTAAAACATCATTTTGCTAATAAGAAAACTCTACTTTACTTCATTTATTTGAATTGCGCTGACTAAGATAATTATGACATGCAAAGTATGTCAGTACATTAAAATAATGGGTTAAAAAGATGAAATTAAAAGACTCATGGTGTCAAACAGTATTTTAACTTGTATTCTTTAGCAATTTGTTTAAAATTACACTATTTCAATATAAGTAACAATCTGAAAATAATTGTAACACCATACCTTATTATTATGTCTTTAATCAAGCTTTTAGAAAAATTAGAATAATTAATAGTATCATTTATTAACAAGGACAATTTTAGTACTCACTTTTTGTAAGGTTACAACTCAGTGAAGCACTAAATTATTCTTGTAGTAGGAATCACTCAATCATGAATTTTTCTTTCTTTTCTTTTCTTTTTTTGGTGAGAAAATCATGATTGCTTGCTCTGCTTGTCAGATACTAAAACAGATCTAATGGGTACAAAGAAACAAATATTTCTCTAGAGAAATATAGTTTGTTTGGACTTTTTCATAAGCGTCTAGTGATAGTTGTATAAGTTGGAAAATTCAGAAACTTAAATAATACATTTTTTCAGGTAAATTTTACTTTGAACTTAGACATATTCAGTCAATGTGCTTAATAAGCATTTAAACATTATCATCATATGCTATAATTTCAGATAAAATGTGTATTAGAAATTTAGCAGGTGACCATAGGGACAATATCCCTTTGCCACAGATCAATTCCTTAAAGATTCATTATTCACTGCTATTATTAAACCCAAAAATTCTAGAGATGATTTTACCACCACTGAAAGGTATGTTGAACTATGCATCCATGGAATTTATAGTATTTAAGAGCATTTCTGCCTCCTCATTATAAATTCAATCAGTTAACATTGATTGTCTAAACCCTGCCTGAAAGTACCAGAAAACAAATCTTAATCTAAAGAAGGGTATCACCTCTCTGAGAAGTTAACTGGCACATATGCATACTTTTAAGTTTGAATGGAATACAATGTATTTTATAGATCGCTGTTACATTTATACAGCATATTTCTGCTCATAAAATGTTCAGACAATACAAGTAATACAACTACAAAAACGTAGTTTGTCCTAAATATTAATGATGATTATGTGTGTGTGTCTGTATGTGTGTAGATAGATGGATGATTATAGATAGATAGATTTTGTATTTTATTACAGAACAATTCTACCCCTGTGAATGGTAAATAGTAGGCTTTGTAAATTGAACTTAAATGGAAAATATTTTATATTAAATAAATCAATAGTAAAGTCTATTAGTCAAAGGAGAAAAAATATAACATAAGGAGAAAAAACTTGGGGTGATTAAGGAATCCCTAGATATAGACATTTTTAATGCAGACTTTTTTTATTAAAAAAAGTTATTATGAATATACTCCCTCAGTAACCATGCACAATGACTAGCTTTCTCTAGGTTAACTATGAATTGTGAATTTTATTAGGAAGGGGGTTGTTAAAAATAAACATTTTATTCTTTTAAAATATGGATAGAGTTACCCATAGAAAGTCATAAATTATACAACTCATTCCATTGGCTCAAGGAGATTTCAATTAGAATATCCCCTAATTTCTTAGGAGTACATATAATAAATTTTATATGTGATGCCAACTTAAATATAAGTCTATAACATCACATCCCACCTAATCTTGATTGAAATGACCAAAGGAATTTGAAACAGGCAAGACTCTGAGTCACTCTGGTAATGAGAAAAATATACCATCCAAATATTTCAAAGAATTTTATACTATGTGTAGGACAGTTGAAATGATACTGAAGGAAAATAGAGTCACAAATATGCATTTCAGAGAAAGTAGGCTTAATTGTAAGAAAATTCTCACCATAAATTGGAAATAAATGTTGCTTTTGTTTATTTTGTGATTCTTACCTAATCTGATAGATCAAAACCTCATAAAATTAGAGACAATATATTTTTGACATTGCCAGTACCTAGTTTATTATTGAACTAACACGTGAATGAATGAAAAAAATGAAAGAGTGAGTGAATAAACCCCGCTGGCACTTCCTCAATTAAAAAGTAGTAGTGGGAAATAAAAATGAGCTCAGGAAGATCTGCTGCCAAGTAGGTGCACTACACCAGGACACAAATGTCCTGAGATATTTAAGCAAACATAACCCACTGAAATATTAGAGCAGTAGGCAACTGAACATTTTGGTATCAATAGGTTCTATTTTTTTTTTTTTTTTTGATGTACAAGAATGTTTGTTGCAGCATTGTTTGTAGTAGTAAAAAACAAACAAAAAGGCCTGGAAACAACCTGAATTTCTAAAACTAGGAGGCTAGCTGAATAAATAATGTATCCATTCTAAGGACTAGTATATAGCTATATAAAAAATAAGTTAAATATAAATGGATTGATCTGGAAAGATGTCCATGATAAATTGTTAACTGGAGAGTCTGTTATTGAATACATTGCAGTATGATCCAGTGTTTGAAAAAGAATCTTACATGCATATATAAAATATGCACATTTATTAAAGAAATAGACAACTATAAAACTAAGGAGAAAAAAACATAAAGACAATGAGTATCTAAATTATAAAATAAGCCAAAGAAAATCAAGAAATAGGAAAATATCAAGATAAAGGTGGCTTTCTCAAATATAAAGACATCAGAAAAACAAAAATCTGACAGTTAAGAAAATTTAAATGGTTGGCTGTTCTATACCTCACTGCTTCCTATTACTCTCATGTGCAATATCACTGAACTTGTACAAAGCAGAATTCCACCATAATGTTTGGGAGATTCTTTATGTATTTTCTCTAAGTGATTTTAAGCTATTTAAGCTAATCCATGTGAAATTGCCAAAATACAAATCTTCTTATACAGGAAAAAATGACATTTTCATATAGTTCAAAATAATACTTGATCCAAACAGCTATTCCCTCATTCAAATTTGACTTTTTTTCTTATTTTCAGTGTTGAAATCTTTTTAAAAAACAAATATTGTAATTTTAAATAAAGCCATATATTTGTATTTTTTATTTCAAAATATTGAGGGTGTACATATGCTTTTCTGCCATGGATAGCTTTTATAATGCTTAAGCCAGGGCTAACAGTGTGAACTACACCTGAATAGAGTTCATTGTACCTATTAGTTAGATTTTTACTCTTCCCCTCCTCTAGATTACCAATGACTTTTACTTCTCTCTGTGTCCATATGTGCTCATCAGTTAGTTCCAAATTATTAGAGAGTATATGTGGTGTTTGTTTTTCCATTCCTGAGATAATTCACTTAGGATAATGGGCTCCAAATTCCACCCAAATTGCTGAAAAATACATGAATTCATTTTCTCTTATGGCTGAGTAGTACTCCATTGTATACATATACCACATTTTGGTAATCCACTCATAAACTGATGAGCATTTAGATTTATCCCACATCTTTGTGATTGTGAATTGTGCTGCAATAAACATTCACATGGAGGTGTCTTTTTGATAGAATGACTTATTTTCCTTTGAGTAGATACACAGTAGTAGGATTTCTGGGTCTAATGTTAAGTCTATATTTCTTTCTTTGAGGAATCTCCATACTGTTTTCCATAGAGGCTGTACTAATTTGCAGTCCCACCAACAGTGTATAAGCATTACTGTCTCTTTGCATACAACCAAGCATCTATTGCTTTTAGACTTTTTAACAATAGCTATTCGGACAGGGGGAAGGTGATATCTCATTGTGGTTTTAATATATACTTTGCTAACGATTAGTGATGTTTATCATTATTTCATATATTTGTTGGCCATTTATCTATCTTTTTTCAAAAATTTCTCTTCGTGTCATTTGCCCAATTTTTAATGGAGTTCTTTGCTCTTTTTTGCTGATTTATTTGAATTCTTTGTAGATTCTGGATATAAGCCCTTTAACTGATGTATAGATTGTGAATATTTTCTCCTATTCTGTAGGTTGTCTATGCTTTTTGTTGATTACCTCCTTTACAAACTCAAATTTGTAAAAAAAGGAATGGATTAAAATACATGGTATATTCACAAAATGAACTAAAATTCAGCATTAAAGGGAATAAACTTTTAAAGTGTAGATTACAATAAATCTTTGGTGCCATTTGGTTCATTACATGCAAATTCAGTAAGAGGATGGCAAATGTTGCAGGGGGTTCATAATAGACTAGAGTGAGAATTATGTTACAGCAAGTGTCTCACAACCCAAGGAAAGTACTCACAAATTGTTTGCAGGGAAGGTAAATGTTTCTACCTTTCAGTCTGAAAAGTGTCAGCCTAAACCTAACCACTCAATAAAAATGAATATCTGATACAGAATACCAAGGCATGGGAAGAAAGAAGAGAACTTTAAGCATTCTGCTTAATCTGGCCATGAAAATACATGTACATATACAAAAAAGAAATAGTATTTATATATCACATACACCCATATACGAATTAGTTTTGAGTATATATGAAATATAAGGGACAATATCTGACTTATATTCATGCATGTATCTTAACTTTCATATTTAGTATCACATATATACATAAAAGCTGTGTACCCATATAGAAGTACATAGTCTAGAACACAGAAGAACTAAGTTCAAAGAATAGTTTCATTCATAGTAGTATATGCATAAAATGAAGAAGCAAATAATATTTGGTTTCTGTATAGCTGTATTAGTTCTATAATTTACTGGAAAATATGAACACATTTCTTGTATAAAGTATTAAATACTGTTAAAAAAAAGGTTAATCTTTAAATAACTAGCCAGTTAAGTAACTATGAATGGTTGGAAGATAGCAGAATATTAGTTGTATTATATGGTTTAAATACTTAGAAAATGAAATTACAGCATATTATAAAATAATATTCAAGTTTTAGAAATTCGATTAAGCTCATATAAAGCAAAACTCTAAGTCAATAACTTGAATTTTTCTTCATGTCAATTTCCTTAAATTCTCAAACCTCCCCCAAATCAAATTATTTTTTGATATAAGAACATATAAAAAGTGAAAGTAGATAATTGAATAATCCTTATACTTCAGGTCAAAGTAATATGACAATAAATGTTTTCTAAAAATTGTTTTGTCAAAAGAAGCATTAAGCAATGCAAATTTATATTTTGATTGTGATTAGAACAGAAATCAGATCCAGCAACATGAATTATAATAATTTTTAAGATTTTGTTTAATTCTTCCATATAAAGGGATCTTCATAAATATACTCCAAACTTTATATAAAATAACCCTCATTTTAAAAACCAGAATTTTGAACAAGAATTTTACAAACAGGGATTCTTTTGGAGGACAAAAATTTCCTGATATTGATATGTTCCTAAAAGCAGACAAAATCAAAAACCCTTATGGTACTGCTCAGAATTTAGTTAGAGTGCTCATATCAAAATCCAAAAATGTATGTCTTCTGAAGTTGTTGATCAGAAGTTGTAATTTAAAAGACACATTATATGTACATGCTTAATTCTTCTCTTCAAATCTCAACTAAAATGACAGTAAGAACTATACAAAAATCCCACATAACTAAGAACATATACCAGATACAATGTGAACAGCCCCCAAGGACAGTATTGTCATGGTTCACTGACTGTAAGATTCCAAATGGATTCACTGTGCAACAGGTCTCCAGTGATAACATTTCCATTACAAGTTCCAATTCTTATTCACATTATTTTCAAGGAAAATGGAGGAAGCTCACAGAAAAATGAGAATAAAAGAAGTACACTTGATGGTTGAGAGAGTTAAAAAATCTGAGAGGGAAATAAAGACAGATTGAAGTCTTCATTATTATCAAACAGAAAAATAAAGTCACAATTTAGAATGTATGGTAGTGGTCTGCATCAGACAGAGATGCATATAATCTTGGCAAAACTTTACAGAGGCAGTGAGCTTGGAATCTGCAGGTAAGAAGCCTAGAAGAATGGGGTGTGGAGGAAGGGATTGGTGCAGTTTCTGTCCATGAAACAACTGTGCCAATCTGCTCTCTCATGATGCACCTCTTCTCCATCCATTCTTCTCTCTTCTCTATTACCACGTTGCAGAGTGCAAGCAACCTGCCACATTCTGCCAAAGAGAATCTGAATCAATCTCTATCTCTCTCTCTCCCTCTCTCTCTCAGACACTCACACACACACACACACACACACACACACACACACACACACACACACACACTCCTATTTCTTTTCTAAACAAAAAGAAAGAAATGCAGGAGCAGAACCAGGGCTGGTAGATTATGTGCTAGAGTTTAAAGCTCCTCCATTCTGGCAT